>NC_066581.1:22546549-22860835 GCF_024323335.1 Lathyrus oleraceus | reverse complement strand
ATCGTTTGAAGGCGGATGAGCTACCTCGGTTTCCTCATGGTGTACATCTTTATCCTCCTCAACTTTGACTTTGTCGGGTTGATCAATCCCCGGCTCGCCACCCTTGAGTATGTCTTTCGTAGATGTACCTGCACCATGAACAACACTACCCTTTCCGACGTTTCTCGGATAGGATTCATCAAAAGTGACGTGTACAGACTCTTCCACAGCAAGTAATCGTTTATTATATATTCTATATGCTTTACTCGATTGAGAGTATCCGAGGAAGATACCTACGTCGGCCTTGGAATCGAATTTGCCCAAGTTTTCCTTTCCATTATTTAATACAAAACATTTGCAACCGAAAACATGTAAGTGAGAAACATTTGGATTTCGCCCTTTTAAAGGCTCATACGGTGTTTTATTTAGAATGGGGCGAATGAGCACCCTGTTCAAAACATAACACGCCGTACTAATGGCGTCGGCCCAAAAATATTTCGGTAAACCACTTTCGTTAATCATTGTTCTTCCCAATTCTTCCAAAATTCGATTTTTACGCTCCACAACCCCATTTTGTTGAGGAGTACGTGGAGCGGAGAAGTTATGATCGATACCATGGTTACCGCAATATTCTTCAAATAAATGGTTTTCGAACTCACCCCCATGGTCGCTTCTAATTGAAACAATGTTTGTATTTAATTTATTTTGGGAAAGCTTAGCAAACCTTTCAAAAGGCGGCGAACGTATTGCTCTTGCTTACTAAAAAGATAGTCCAACAGAATCTAGAAAAATCGTCCACTATTACGAAACCGTAATAATTTCCTCCTAGACTTTTAATCCTAGACGACCCAAATAAGTCCATATGAAGAAGTTCGAGAGGTCTCGTTGTTGAAACAATATTTTTGGATTTAAATGAGATCCTCGTTTGCTTCCCTTTTTGACAAGCATCGCAAAGGTGATCCTTGGTGAACTTTATTTTGGGGAGACCTAGGACTAGATCTTTTGAGACTACTTTGTTTAGTAAGTCAAAGTTAACATGTGCTAAACACCTATGCCATAACCATGAATCTTCACTCATTGTTACAAGGCATTTGTCACTTGTTAACGATACTTCGTTCAAGTCTAACATATAGACATTATTCACTCGCAGGACATTAAAGATACTCTTCTTATCATCATTATGTACAATTTTGCAACAATCTTTTGAAAACGATACATTGTATCCTTTGTCACATAATTGACTGATGCTAAGTAGATTGTGTTTAAGACCTTCGACAAGCAATACATCAGAGATAGTAGTGGAAGAAGGGTTACCTACACTACCTTTACCTAGTATTGCTCCACGGTTGTTGTCACCATAGGTTACATATCCTTTCTTCTTAGCCACGAAGTCAATGAAGAGTGATATGTCTCCTGACATGTGCCTTGAGCATCCACTGTCGAGAACCCATCTTCTCTCGGTGGTCTCGAGGCATTGTACCTATGGAAATGCAATTAACACGAGAAGGTACCCAATGGCTTATTGGGTCCTGAATGGTGAGTAACGAAATGGTTGCATTTGGGCAGCCATTGATAAATGCCTTTAGGAACTAAAAATCTCCTAAATCTGCATTTAGCAATGGAGTGGCCTTTCTTGCAACAATAAAGACAAGAGAAATTAACATTTTGATTACCTTTGCTATCTTCATCCTTTATAACATATTTATATTTTTGATATGGGTTAACCATACTTTTTCGAAAGTTTGATTTATCGATTGCAAAGGTAATCTTGGGCTCAAGAGCATTGTCAAGTTTGGCCTTTAGGTTTCTTACTTCACCTTGCCAAATATAACAAGTATCACACCCAAAGTTAATCATCCTACTTCTAAGGTCCTCACAACCTGTTTTTGTGCTTTCTACTATAGAAGCTTTGAGTGCCTCAAGTTTCCTTTTGGATTCTCGAATTTTTTTGTTCCAAATGGGTAAAAATTTGGTTATTTGAGGCAAGCCTTTTAAAGGCCTCTTTCGCTTCACAGTGTAAAGTATCAAAAGCATCTTGTAATTCATGATGAGACATACTAGAGGATTTTTCATATTTAGCATGTCGTACCTGTTTCTTTTTGTTCTTTTGATGAGAAGAGAGGCATAGGTTTGCAGCTTCATCTTCATCACTAGAACTTTCATCATCGGAGGAATCGCTATCGCTTTCCCAAGATATGTATGCTCTCCTTGGCTTTGATGATTTCTTGTGTGATTTGTATGATTCCTTTTCCTTTGTCTTCTTGTTCATTGGACAGTCCGGTTTGTAATGACCGGGCTTCCCACAAGTGTAGCACGACCCTCTAGTCTTATTACCTTTTGAGTCATCATTTTTAGAGTACCTCGATTGTTTCCGGAAGTTTACCAAGTTCTTCTCGGAATGTTGGATGCCGTTCTTTCTCACGTAACGATTGTATCGTTCAACGAACAACCCCATATCTTCGCTCTTGTCCTCTTCTTCTTCGTCGCTTGAGGAATAATCACTTTGCTCTTTTGCTTGAGACTTCGAGGAGGAAGTCTTTAGAGCTATTGATTTCTTTTCACTCACCTTTGTTTTGTCCTTTCTTTCTTTCTTTTCGTGTTGTTCTAGGCTCAAGAGTACTTGTTCGTGCTCTTGTAGTTTACCAAATAATATTGTTAAGTCTAATACGGTGAGATCATTTGCTTCTTTGATGGCGGTCACTTTCGGCTGCCATTCCCTGTTAAGACATCTCAAGATCTTATTAGTAGCAACATCATTGGAAATAGGCCTACCTAGTGAATGTAATCGATTGATAAGATGAGTAAATCTCTTTTGCATGTCAGCAATGGTTTTCCCTTGCTCCATGAAAAAGAGATCAAACTCTTGTGTTAGTGTGTTGATTCTTGCCAACTTAACATCGTTCGTCCCCTCATGGGCAATTTGTAGTGAATCCCACATGGCCTTAGCAGTAGGACAATGGGATACACGATAGTATTCATCTACACCTAATGAGGAGATTAGGATATTTTTGGCTTTCCAATCATAATTGTATTTCTTTTCATCATCATCGGTCCATTGTGCTTCGGGCTTAGGCACTAATTCATTATTCTCATTGGTCATGGTTATTTCAATTGGACCATTGAGAATAACATTCCATATTTTTCTATCTATGGAATTTATATGCACCCGCATACAGTCTTTCTAATAACTATAATTTTCACCATTGAAAACGGGAGCTCTATTATAAGCCCCTTTAGGTTCGTTGCCATTTTCTATCACAGTTATATTTTGAAGCACAGAGTGAACCAGGCTCTGATACCACTTGTTAGACTATGGCACGGATCTAGAAGGGGGGGGGGGGGGGTTGAATAGATCCCAATTAAAATTTGAGTCGGCGCTACCAATTAAAAATTGGTTTTGAAAATTTGTTTTTAAGTGCGGAAGCGGCCGAGGAAAATATAGTCTAAAACGAACCGTTATTGGAAAACCGGATATGCGTCTAGCCTATGGATTAGTGACAATGTAAAATACGAATCACTACACTAGTCACACAATCAAGGATTTGTTTTACTAGCTAGGATTCCTAGTTCCAATGATTCAAAGAGCAAACCAAACTAGATACACAACTAAGATAATTTTGGTTTAGGCAAATTATCAAACACTTGGTGTGTAAAAACACTCCAAGTGATATTTATGTTGAGTAAGTGATTCCAATTAATCTAGTACAATAGCCTATTGTACTTTGGATTCATAAAACAAAGTTTTAACCTCTTACTCAATTAATATCAAGGTTTGATAAAAGTGCTTATACTAAAATCACTTAATTTTTAAGCTAAAAACAATTATGCAGAAAATTAGAGAAGGCAAAGATTTGATGAGGAAGTTCCCCCGTCGTCCTCGCTTCGGGGTACGTTTGCCCTCAATTCTAAAACTAGAATTGAGATGATTTAATAGATATCACCTGTTGAGTATAACCGTTTATACAAGGATTGCAAAGCAAATATACAACAGAATTCTCAAGACGTTGAATGTTGCTTCCACTCCTTGTTCCTTGATTCAAGGTGAATCAAGTCCTTCGATTGTTGTTGATAGACCTCCGATTCCAGCCCCTTTGTTGAATAACCCTCAGTTCTTCAAACCCTCAGCCCGACTGATCTCAACTACAACAAATCGAACCCGAAATCTTCCCTTAAATATCACTGAATCCGCTACTAGATTGACGAAGACTTCCTCTTCTCAATCACCTTCGCTCAGCTGAAAATTGGTGAAGAAATTCGTCCAAAAACCCCCAAATACAAACCAATCTTGGAGGACAAAACCCTAACGGTTTTATTCAAGAAAAAACCTGTCACAAGCTTCAACCCGAACCGGATTCCCCAATCTCGGCTTCGAACCTTATCACCTTTAACCAATCACAAAGCACTTCAAAAATGGTTGTGTGTAGTTGATGTGTTGTGAGTTGTTGAAGATGAAGATGATGAATCTTGGACACCTATTTCACTTTTTCTTGTTTCTTTGAACACTTGAATCAATTTCACAAATGTTAGTTGATACAAGTAACTGAAGTTCTATTTATAGTAACAAACCAACCAACCCACTTAACAACTTTTCAAACAGAGTGGGAAATACTTAAAAACTGAATTTGTGCACGAACGGTCGACCATAGCAGGTCTATGCGTCGACTCATGGCCTGCAGTTTTGGACAGACTGAAAAGCACAACAGTATGCGTCGACCATAGGTCGGCGTGCGCTGACCCGTGGGAAAGTGAAAGCTTCATGCGCCGACCCTGTGGTCGACTCAAGTCTCTATGCACTGACCCGTGACCAACTGCACTATGTTATGCACCGACCTGTGGTCGACTCAAGCCTCCATGCGCTGACCCGTGACCAACTGCACTATGTTATACGCTGACCTGTGGTCGACTCAAGCCTTTTGTGCGCTGACCCGTGGGGAATGCACTATATTATGCGCTGACCCTACGGTCGACTCAAACCCTGCAAATCTACAAAAATTCAGATTTTTGTGGTTTTCATGCATTTTGTCATGACCACATTTTATCCACATATGTTGTATGAAATATAGCAATTTAGATGAGCATAGAAAAGGATATGATATGTGATATGTTGCATTTGTCATGACCACATTTTATCCACATATGTTGTATGAAATATAGCAGTTTAGATGAGCATAGAAAAGGATATGATAGGTGATATGTTGCATTTGTCATGACCATATTTTATCCATATATGTTGTATGAAATATAGCAGTTTAGATGAGCATAGAAAAGGATATGATAGGTGATATGTTGCATTTGTTTTGTAGAGGTGGAATCGACAATGCCGATTCATCCATGGTGGTCATTTGTCATCATCGAAACCTATGATCGTATGTTGTATGACAGTTTGCCCTTACAATGCCTACACTTAATGAGATATCTGGTCTTTTACATGTGAGATAGCGAAGACTTCCTACCAAACTTCGATATTTGCCTGCTTCGACACGTTCTCCTCTATCAAATTTCGACAACTTTGTTCTTGGTTCCATTGGCGTCGAAGCCAGATTACAGCTTTCCATCTTATATCTTTTCAAGATTTCTTTTGCATATTTTTCTTGTGAGATGAAGATTCTTGTTTCTTCTTGTCGAACCTCCAGACCAAGAAAGAATCTCATCAGGCCTAAGTCTGTCACCTCGAATTCACGTGTCATTGTGCTTTTGAATTCTTCTATCATCTGATCATTACTGCCCATAAAAATAAGATCATCGACATAGAGAGCAACAAGTAATACATTCCTTCCATTTTTCTTTACATAGAGGGCATGTTTGTATGGATATTGCTCGAAACCGTTCTCCTTGAAATATGTGTCGATACGTGTGTTCCATGCCCGCGGTGCTTGCTTCAGCCCATATAGCGCTTTCTTCAATTTCAGTACCTTCTTCTCTTCTCCAGCTTTCATGTACCCGAGTGGTTGTTCAACATAGACTTCTTCTTCGGGTACACCATTCAGAAAAGTTGTTTTGACATCCATTTGAAATATTGGCCATTTGAATTAAGCAGCTTGAGATATGAGTAATCGAATTGTCTCCATTCTTGCAACAGGTGCAAATACTTCGTCATAATCAACTCTTGTTTTTTGTTTGTATCCCTTCGCAACAAGTCTCGCTTTGTATCGTTCTATTTCTCCTTGAGCGTTCATCTTTTTCTTGAATACCCACTTTACACCAATGGGTTGACTACCTTTTGGCAATTCAACTAGCTCCCAAGTGTTGTTGTGGTTAATCGACCTGATCTCTTCGTCCATGGCACTTTTCCACTTCTTGTCTCATATTGCTTCTTCAAAACTGATGTTTTCAGCATCTGCCAAGAGACATACAAGGTGCACTTCACTTGTCGAATCATACAGATCTTGCAAACTTCGCATTCTGGGTTGTGGAGGTCCATTTTCATTGTCAGAGTCTTCAAGTTTTGTTGAAATGTTTGGTGGTACAGCGACAGATGATTCTTCAATTTCGACGATAACTTCTGTCGAACTGTTCCAGTCCCACTTGCTTGCTTCATTTATTCGAACGTCTCTACTCACTATCACCTTCTTTCTTATGGGATCGAATAGCTTGTACCCTTTTGTTTTCTCATCATATCCAATGAGTATGTATTTCTGACTTTTGTCTTCAAGCTTCGTTCTTCGTTGATCTGGTACGTGTGCATAAGCCACACTACCAAATACTTTGAGATGAGAAACTGTTGGCTTATGTCCGCTCCACGCTTCTTATGGTGTTTGATCTTCTAACTTCGAATGTGGACATCGATTCTGAACATAAATGGCATATTGTACAGCTTCTGCCCAAAATTCCTTTGGTATGTTCTTGCTTTTAAGCATTGAATGAACCATGTCAAGGACTGTTCGATTCTTCCTTTCAGCCACCCCATTTTGTTGAGGTGAGTATGCTGCAGTTAGAAATCTCCTTATGCCCTGCTTTTCACAATACATCATAAAGGCTGTCGAAGTATACTCACCACCTCTATCAGATCGAACTGCTTTAATGTGTCTGCCGGTTGCCTTCTCCACCATTACTTTGAACCTTTTGAACACCTCGAATGCTTCAGCCTTTTCTTTCAAGAAATAAACCCATGTCTTCTGTGAGTAATCGTCGATAAAGGAAATAAAGTATCTTTTGCTACTGAAAGATTCTGGCGTGTTTGGCCCACATATGTCGGTGTGAATCAATTCAAGGATATGCTTAGCTTGATATTCTGCCTTCTTTTGAAATGAAGTTCTTGTTTGTTTGCTAAGCACACATTCTTCACAGAACTTTCCTTCATAATCCATATCTGGTAGTCCATGCACCATGTTCTTTTTCGCCAACCTTTTTAAACCAGCATGATGTAGATGACCAAAGCATAGATGTCATAGTGACGCTTTGTCTTCGACATTTACTTGTAAACATTTTTCTCGAACGTTTATCAGATTCAGTTTGTACATTCGATTTCTCTCCATTTCGACACGAGCAATCAGATGTCCCAGCTTGTCCTTCAAATGCAATATCCGTTCTTTCATAAGTATCGAATAACCTTTTTCTGTAAGTTGTCCCAAACTCAAGATGTTGGTCTTAAGATTTGGTACATAATAAATGTCTTGAATTGATCCAATCAACCCATCCTTCTGCAAGTAACGGATCGTTCCCTTGCCTTCGACATTCACTTTCGATGCATCTCTGAAAGACACATTTCCATCTTCAATCTTTCTCATTTCTTTAAACAAGTGTTTATGACCACACATATGGTTACTTGCTCCTGAGTCAAGATACCAAACATTGTCATTTGTGTTGATCTCATTTTGAGCCATCAAGAGAAAACCTTCATTGTCTTCAGCTTCCAAAGTTAGATTGGTTGTTTCTTCTACCTTCAAATTGGTCACAAACTTGACCTAATTTGGATTTATCATGAATGAGTTATGCATTTTAGAAGTTGAGGAAAATCACTTGTTCAATGGTATTGGCCAAAAATGACCTATAATGTCTCCTCATATCACATGCATTTAAAAGTTGAGTTTGCTCTTACTCCAGACATCAAAGTTGAAGTAGACATCTTGAATTTGATTGTGCAACTTGAATAGCTTTCATATAATAAAAATTGAGCAAGTTATAGTCTTGGGAAGTTGACCTCCAAATTAGGGTTTAGACAAAATGACCTATAATCTTTCACCCTAAACAATGACTTTCCAAGCAAAACTAGCTCTTGACCTAAACATGAAAGTTGTTTGAAATGTCATTTAAAGTAACTCTTTTCTCTTGGAATAATTTTCATATGATAAACATTGTAGGAAATAGGGTCTAGGGAACCCCAGTTTTGATCAATTGAATTCCTCTGGTTAACCACCATGAACCCACTTGCTAGCTTAATATTCTCTTGAATTTTGGGACTCATGGAGGATCATATATGCATAAGATGATGAAATTTAAAGTACCCCTTGAAATATTTAATCAATTTGTGAAGAAGCTTGTTGAAGAAGTTACACAAAATACCCAGATGAATTAGGGTTTCCAAGGCAAATCAACTCCAAACTCTTGATGATTTCTTGATCAAAATAACATGTGAAGATCATGTGGATTCATATATGATGCTTAAAGCCATAGTAAACCACTTCTTGATTGAGCTCCTTGCAATGAGGGTCTTAAACCCTAGATGTGAATTTGATAGAGCATAGGTGAGCATGTGCACTATCTACAAAAGAGTTAAGTTATACAATGACATATCTTTGGTATTTGGGTTAGTAAAATAAAGATAAATGAAGTATGATACAATCAAATATGCTTGGTGATCTCTCCCAATGCAAACCCAATGAATGAGGGGTAAGGAGGATGCCAAGGTGTGATCCCAATGTTAATGCATATGATGAGAATAACATAAGGGATCTTAGGGTCAAAATTGGAGTCTTACAGTGTAGATGAAAGAGGTTGTTGTAGATGAAAGATTTGATGTTGTAGAGGAAGTAGTGAGTGATGGTGCGGAAGAAATGTTAGAGTTACCTTCCTATTTATAGGCAAAAGTGTGGAGCATAGAAAAATGTGTTTGCATGTGGTAGCCAAATGAATTGGCGTCCATGTGCATTTTTTACATGGTGTCGCCATTCAAATTGGTGCCTCCATAGGCTCATGCATCACACACCTAGTTCTACATGCTTGGTTACGAGGTCTACATGCATGCAAGACATGGTGTAGCCAAATGGATTTGCGCCCATGTGCAAGGATTGTAATGAGGCGCCAATTCATTTGGAGCTAGTGCTTGCATGTGTGACACGTGGCTTTCCTCTCTCTTTCATGCTGAACATATCACTTTGGACTAGCTTGCATGTTTGACACATCACTTCAGACTAGCTTGTATGTTAGACACATCACTTACCTATTTAAGTTTCTTACTATCAACATCCACTAATCAGCACACATTCATCTGCAACAAGAAATTAATTTTCATCTGCACCAGAAATATCACAATGTCATCTTCACCGAAATATAGTGTCAATGTTCACTACAATGGTGAGGCAAACGAGTCTGAGTTATACGGATTTTATTTTCGAAACACCGATACCATTCAACTTACGATCAAGAGAAATGAAAATTTCTTGCATTTGAAAAAACGAATTCAATCCTGCATAAGATCTGGTATTGTGTCAAAGATCACGTATCAAAATCCAATATTTTTTTAGAACAGTCAATGCAAGTTTTTCCCGCTTAAGGTACGAGATGATGAAGATATGAACATTTTGGCTGCAATTGTATTGAGTTGTATATTACTCTTCAACCAAGTATACCATCTCAACAATCTCAAATAACCAGTCAGGATGAATCTGATGAATTTGATTCAGAATACTCAGATGATGTCGACCCAGAAGCAGAAGCAGAAGTCAACGTCGTTGATGAAGAAGAAGAAGAGACTGAGATACATGTCGATCATATGTTGAACAACGACATTGAAGATGATGATCAACCAACGCCATTACCTCATAGTCATATCTAAAATCCGCCTCAACATATGAAAAACATGGATCTGCATGACGATGAAACATCCAACATTGTTTTCTATAACCCGTATCCACGATCAGAAGGTGAATTAAAGGTGGGAGACATGTTCCACACTAAAGAAGAATGTGTGCGAGCTATCAAAAAGTTCCACATGAACAACTCTGCTGATTTTACAGCGAAACACACTGATTCGAGAAGGTATGTCATCTAATGTTGTAACATCCTTTGTAAGTTTCGGTTGGTTGCGTCTTATAAAAATAAAAGCGACTCTTGGAAGATAGATTCAATAGACCCACCTCACAGTTGCATTGCAACTAACGTCGAACAAGATCACTGTAAATTAAGTGTTACATTGATATGTCAAGACATTCTGCCGCTTGTTAACAAATACCCATCAGGGAAGGTGAGTATAATTATATCTGATATCAGAACAAGATATAATTATACTCCATCTTACAAGAAAGCATGGATTTCAAGGAAAAAGGTTGTTGAACAGGTATTCGGCAACTGGGAGGATTCATACAAAGAATTTCCATGGTTTTTATGGGCACTAAAAACATATGTCCCGAGAACTGTGGCAATTATGGAGACATTGCAAGCAATGACGCCAGACGACACCTGTGTTACTAGTAATAGAATCTTTCACCGTCTCTTTTGGGCGTTTGACCCATGCATCAAAGGTTTTGCATTCTGCAAACCTATTATTCAAATTGATGGAACATGGTTATACGGCAAATACAAGGGTACTTTGCTTATGGCGGTTGCACAAGACGGCAACAACAATGTCTTTCTCATTGCCTTTGCTCTGGTTGAAGGTGAAACTGCGGGTGGTTGGGGTTTCTTTCTTCGACATCTTAGAACGCATGTGGCTCCATAAGCCAATCTCTATTTGATTTCTGATAGACATGCTACCATTGAGAGTGCCTACAATAACCATGACAACGGATGACATGATCCTCCTTCTACCCATGTCTATTGTATTAGACATATTGCACAAAACTTCATGCGTGCAATAAAAGATAAGAATCTTCGCAAGAAGGTGGTGAATGTTGGGTATGCTCTAACTCAGCCGTCATTTCAATATTACCGTGATGAAATTAGACTGTCTAATGAAGATGCATGAAGATGGATGAATAATATACCAGTAGAGAAATGGAAAAAGACATTTGACGGAGGTTGTCGATGGGGCCACATGACAACAAACCTTGTGGAATGCATGAATGACGTATTCAAAGGCATTAAAAACCTGCCAATAACTGCATTGGTCAGATCAACCTATTATAAGTTGGCCTCTACGTTCGTAACCAGAGGTGAAAGATGGAGTGCGGTGTTAATGCCTGGGTAAGTATTCAATGAGTGTTTCATGAAAGTCATGAAAGAGGAAAGCATCAAAGCTAGCACACACGCTATAACAGTCTTTGACCGTCATAGGCAAAATTTCAGCATGCAAGAAACAATGGACCACAACGAGGGGAGACCAATTTTAGCCTATGCTGTCAAACTAAACAGAAGTTGGTGCGACTATGGAAAATTCCAGGCCTTCCGCATTCCTTGCTCCCATGTCATTGCAGCATGCACACATACTCGCCAAGACACTTATAACCATATATCTGATGTGTACAAGGCCATCACTGTCATTAATGTCTATAATAAAAGCTTCTCGGTGCTACCAATGGGCCTCCATGGGAAGGTGACATAGTTTGGCACAATGATGAGATGCATAGAAAGAAAAAAGGACGGCCAAACAACACACGTATCAGGACAGAAATGGATACGACAGATAAAATGATAAGAATATGTAGTATCTATCGTCAACCAGGACACAATAAGAACAAATCTCCCAATTGAGGAGCATCATCCGGGTCATAATCTTTTTGTAACATTGGATTTTTGTAACCTTCAATTTTTATATATCATTAAGTTTTTGTTACAACGGGGTTCACAACAAACATCACTACAACATAAGCAAACTGATAATAGAATATTTCTAACTGATTACAATAATCAAAGTGATGTCATCTCGTCTGAACATCATTTCCCTAGCATCCTTATCAGTTTTCATTCGCACCCAACCAAAGATATTGTCGAGTCTCTCAATACTTCTAATTTTTTTCCCTTCTAGTATTTTTCCATCTAACCAACGAACCAGCTCCCTCTTCAGTTGATCGAAAGTAGTGATATTCCAGAAGAGCATCAACATTTGAGGTTTGTCTCTCGCATAAATCACCTTTCCATAGCGGCGGCGAACACCAAACATGATTGTCAAATGATGAAATGAGATATGGAAAGATGATTCACACAACACCTCTATTTATAACAAAAAAATTTGCAAAAAACACTAAGGTGCCAATCCAATTGGCGTCTCCTTTCAAGTCATACACATGGGCGCCAATTGAATTGGTTGCACCATATGCCCTAGTCAATCCAATTGACGCATGCACTCTATTTTTAAGAGGATGTGCCAATTGGATTGACGCCTCCTCCTAAAAGTGGGGGATTTTGGGATTTTTTTAAAAACAGGATTATTTTGGGATTTTGTTTTGAAAAACTGGGTTATTTTTGTAAAACATTCTACCTCGAGTAGTCGCATAGAGAATTAAAGTTCTATACATCTCCTAACCCTGCTTACACTGGTGAACTAGGAATAGAAAGCTCCGAGTAGTGGTTAATGAGTAATTCCGTGAGGGATCGACTATAACGGTTCGGTTAATTCGTCATGAGGTTATAATGATTAGATAATTCATACAGGGAATAAAACATTAACAAGAAATGAATAGGGTACTCTACAACATATTATGACCGCTTTCGTGACATTGTCTTCTCGTTTATTTACTTTTCACACTGAAACTCAACCCCCCTTTTACTAGTTTTTATAAATTGCACACATTTTATCTTTCTTGGATGCAGTCCTTGTGGATTTGATCTTTTTATTACTTCAAAATTATCGATACACTTGTAAAGAAGTCATCAAATACCATGAAGCCTGAAGGGTTTGAATGGAGTTTTACCTTTGCTCAAGGCTAGAATGACAATGGCGTAATGCCTACAGAGATAGTCATTTTGGAGGACGAGACTGAGAGTGATGACCAAAATGGACTGCCCCTCCGAACAGAAGTCCCCGAAGCATGCTAAAAGGTAATACAATAACACCCTTATGGAATAAACTTTACGGTGCTAAAAGTTATGCTAGAAATCTTCTTCCTTTTGCCAAATATTTTCTCAATAAATTTAAAGTGGTGAGTCGAATAATAACCATATATCTCTCTAGCATGGTGGAAAGCCATATGCTATAGGGCCTAATCCTGGACTGCATATTTTTTAGTACTAATGACCAAACATATATGTTCCCTAATGAATTGAAGGTCGAGTTGAACAATGTGAATGAGGTTGTTGTATGAACTATTGATATGTGCAACTTGATCAGTGTCATACCCCAAAATTTGCCCATCAATAGTTCAAGACATTTTTCAGGGGCATTCCGACTCATTTTATGGCACTGATCTTAAAGGGACAAAGGCCCAGCTCACGAATGGCCCAATCCAGAAAATGGCCCAAACTGGCCTGTTCGCTACACGCTCGCCTAGCGAACGTTACGTTCGCTACACGCTCGCCTAGCGAACGTTCGCTACACGCTCGCCTAGCGAAGCAAACGTTCGCTACCAGCTCGCCTAGCGAAGCTGACAGACAACAAAAAATTTCGGGCTTCGTTCTGAGCCCATTAGGTCATGAAAAAGGGCATTATAAATACCAGCACTTCAGTAATGAAAAGAGAACGAAAAAAGGAGAGAGGAGAACTCTAGCAAGCAAACCCTAGTGCTCACAGACGGAAAACCCTAAAGGAAGCCCTGAAGGAAAAGCCGGCGGCAGCAAGGTCACTTCCGCTCAATTCGATCCGATCGGCCAACTCAAGGTTACAATTCGATTACGAACAGGTTGGCATTGCTATTACTACCTTATGTTCTTAATTTGCATATGATATCATGATTGAATTTATGAAACTATCTTAAGTTTTACATATGAATTTAAGTATGCATGAACACTTGAATGTCTAACCACATAATCTCTGTAATGAATGCTATAAAGTGTGAAGCTTGCTGCCATTATATCGTTATTAAAACCGGAATCCGCAGCCGCTCGCTAGCACATCGCTAAGCGAGCATGCAGCGAGTATTCGCTAAGCCTTCGCTAGGCGAGGCAGGCGCGAACCTGACAGCAGCCAACTTTTCTGTTCTGACTTTTCATTCATGTTTTATCACAGCCAGGCATTGTTTATTTGATCCTATTACTGTTGTGATTTCTTTTGCGGTGTAATCCTCGATTGCACCCTGATTTGGTATGCTAACCCGTTTGTTGAATTTTGCAAAGGTTCATATGTCCCAGAAAAAAAGACCGCCGTTAGGTCTTCCACTTTATTTGTGGGATACCCTTGTGGAGGCTCACCCTAAATTGCTTAATTAATTTTAATGTGTTAATTTTAATAATTAATTTTAATGTGTTAATTTTAATAATTAATTTTAATGTATTATTTTTAATGTATTGATTTTAATGTGGAGATTCATCCTAATTACCTAATTAACTTTAAAATATGACCTTTAAATATGTGATCTTGGACCTCTCTTTTGCCTTACGATTACGGTATAACGGTCATGTCCCGCGAATGTAGGGATACACTTAGCAACGGCCCTTCGGTTAAATCATCATAAAATAAATCATGGTCCCTCGGATGTTGCCTTCGAAAATACGATTTTGTCCCTCGATGACCCTTCGGTGTAGCCTACGGTTAAATGATGATCGTCCCTTCGAATGCTAAGGTATCCTTACAACTGTTGCCTTCAATGACCCTACGATGACCCTTTTACATCCAAAGGATAAAACTACTTACTTCTCAATAGTAAGGACAGTTTTACCCTCATAAGGATAGGAAATGCCCATAACGACCTTAGGAAGGTATAACTCTCAATTGCTGGATCATAACCTAAAACATTTTCCACCCCTCACACTTTGCAAATCCTAGAAAATCACCACTTGGTATACATTCATACTAGAATCATTACCAAGTTATATTTTTCTAAACCGCTTTCAAAATCAAACGAGATAAACACTTTGTATACATTCATACGAGAATCATTACAAAGTTAACTCTTTTTCGAAACATTTTTTAAACAATTCACGAACACTTTTTCAGACAAAAATATAAGTGATCCAGCAATTAAGAGCCCATGGATAACCATGGATACAAAGGGTGCTAACACCTTCCCTTTGTATAATGTACCTCCCGAACCCAAAATCTATTGAGGTCTTTCCTGTTCTTTTCCACCTTTCCTTATTGGATAAAAGAAAAGTCGGTGGCGACTCTTGCTATCCGCGACATTGCGATAAAAAGCAAAATACCCCAAGTCAGTTCACCGTATGACAGAACTGGCGACTCTGCTGGGGATTATTACAAGAGAGGTTACCTTAAAAAACAAGATCACTTATTTAAAATTGTCTGATTTACTTTTAAGGGATTGCTTGGGTATTCTTGAGTGAAAGATCCTACACCCGGATCTAGTGTACCTTAGGTAAGTAGCAATAGATCATCGCGACTATCCGGCGTATACTGGAATGGTTAAAATGATGGCTACGGTTAATGTGACACTTTGGATGTCCTGATGTTCCTCATGTTTACTTGAGGAAAAATTTGGCATCTGCGTGGTGTCATTAAAGCATTAACCAGACTTTTAGAACCCTAATTGACTCATCCTGGCCATTAGAAAGTAGTGAGATAACTGACTTCGGTTCCGACTGGGGTTGGTTGAGACTCGATACTACACTCCTTGAGATTGGACTTTAGGGAAGCTTCTGTCAACCACTTGGTGTTGCACTGAAGTGGACTTGAGGGAAGGTCAATGATTGGAGATCCTTTTAGAACCCGGTTACTATTCTAGGACAGGTTGAACCAACTAAACTTCAGTGGGGAGGGTACTCACCTATGGAACTCATGCAAGCCTTAAAACCTAGGAATGATGGTTGTGTGACTTGTTTGCGCTTGTTATTTATTTAACCTCATAACATCATAACCTCATAACATCATAACATCATAACATCATGACATCATAACATTGTGCTAACCATTTCAAGGACTTAGGGATTTAACTTTGCTCTGTTTTGTAAAGTTACGGCTCCCAGGAAGACCATCCGGATTAATCTTGTAGCAATCTCTCCTCAACTCAAGAACTTAGTGTCAGAACTTTCCGATCATGCCCAGTTCATCAAGAAACACGGTTCTCTCCTCAATTTGGTTACCACTGGTTTCAAAGAAGATATGATGAGAGTTTTATTCCAGTTCTTCGACCCTAAACATCATTGCTTCACATTCCCAGATTATCAGTTGGTACCTACACTGGAAGAATTCTCCAGACTGCTTGGGATACCTATCCTTGATCAAATACCTTTCAGTGGTTTAGAAAAGGTTCCGATGGCTGAAGAAGTTGCCGCAGCTTTACACATGATGAAGTCCGACATTGAAGCTAATTGGGTAACAAGGAGTGGAGTTAAGGGTTTACTTGCCAAATTCCTGACAAATAAGGCCCGAGAATTCTTAAAAGTTATGAATGTCCGTGCTTTCGAAGACATCCTAGCATTGCTAATCTATGGCTTGGTGTTATTCCCTAATCTAGACCAATTCATAGACATGAATGCTATTAAGATATTTCTCACTCATAACCCTGTACCTACCTTGCTGGGAGACATTTTGCATTCCCTCCACACTCGTACCATGAAGAAGCAAGGGACTCTCATGTGCTGCATACCTTTGTTGTCTAGGTGGTTTATTTCGCACCTTCCTCAATCGGTCTTGAAGAACGAGCAGAATTTGAAATGGTCTCAAAGGATAATGTCGCTCTCCCACCCAGACATCTGTTGGTGTCCTCAGTTCAAGGAAAATGTTACCATCATTGACCGTTGTGGCGAGTTCCCTAATGTACCACTCCTAGGAATAAGAGGAGGTATTACTTATAATCCTGCTTTAGCTCTGCGACAGTTTGGTTGTGCTCGAAGAGATGGTCCACATGAAATGATCATCGAAGGCATTGTGTTCGACTATGACAACGATTCCCAAGGCCTCCGTCAAAGATTTGTACGAGCTTGGGGCATGGTGAAGAGAGGTACGTTAGGTAAGAAATTTTTTATTCCTATGGAACCTTATCTCAGATGGGTACGCGCCAGAGCTCGTGAACTTGTCATGCCATATCTTGCAATCGGACCTCAGATTGTCGAACCTGAAGCTGAAGGAGGTGCTCCTCAGATCATTCCTTATCCAGATATGCCTACCAATGTTGAGGAACTAAAGAGATCCTGGATCCAGTTGAGAGAAGAAAGGGATACTTTCGAGACTCAGTTCGTCGCAGAAAGGAAGAAAGTGTTAGAACTTACCAGTCAACTTAATGAGGAACGAAGACTCAATGCGTATCTTCGCCCAAAAAGAAGTCACCCCTGGGAGACTTGAGCTTTCATTGTATTTTTATTATTATTCCTTTTGTAATGAACAGTGATCAAAGAAATTAGCAATAAACATTTCTCTCTTGTTGGTGATTTACGCAAAGTTAAATTCCAAAAGTCCTTGAAAACATTTCATGCATTGCATAACATAACATAACACTGCATAACAGGTATTTTACAAGTTCAATATTCTCACAATTCGATTACAAACAGAAAAATGGATCTCGAACAAACTGTCAAAGATCTCCAGACTCAGAATGCTCAATTCAAGGAGATGATGCTAAGCTTATCCAAGGGGCAGGAGGAACTGAAGGCTCTTTTGCTCGAAAAGAAGAAAGACAAGAAAGCTGTGAGTTTCATTAACCCGGGAAGAAGGCGTAAAGGACAGGCCGCAGGAGTCAAGTTTGGAATTCCGAATGGTCCAGAAGAGGAGACAGAGAATGATTCAGAGGAAGAGAATGCTGATTTCTCCAACCCTGAGGATGACGATGAAGATTATGAAAATGAACAGTACTCTCCAAGAGATGATAAGTACAAGTTGCTGGAAGAACGTATGCTAGCTATGGAGGGTCAGAAGGCGCCCGGTCTGGATTTCGAAAGTTTGGGTCTGGTCTCCGATGTGACCATTCCTCGCAAATTCAAAATCCCCACTTTCACTAAGTACGATGGTGCGTCTTGTCCTCAGATGCATCTGAGAGCTTATGTGAGAAAGATTCAGCCGCATACCACTGACAGGAAGCTATGGATCCATTTCTTCCAAGAGAGCCTGTCTGGCACACAGTTGGAATGGTATTATCAGCTCGAGAGCTCTGACATCCGCACCTGGACTGATTTAGCAACAGCTTTCTATAAACAGTACCAGTATAACTCTGAACTAGCACCTACCCGGCTACAGTTGCAGAATATGACTATGGGATCTAAAGAAAGCTTTAAAGAATATGCTCAAAAGTGGAGAGATTTGGCTGGCAGAGTCAAACCCCCTATGACTGACAGAGAATTGGTGGACATGTTCATGGGCACACTGACCGGCCCATTCTACAGCCATCTACTGGGAAGTTCTTCATCAGGTTTCACTGAACTTATATTAACAGGTGAACGTGTTGAAAGCGGCATCCGAAGTGGAAAGATACAGGCAGCTACCTCTGCAAGCACCAAAAGGTCCTATCAGGGGAGGAACGAATCAAATGCTGTGTACGGTCAAAAGGGTCGTAACAAGAAAAACCGTGACCACGACATTGGAGCAGTTACGATTGCAGCACCACCATCTCAAAACTTCCAGCCCAAACAAGACAGGCCAAGAAGGCAGTTTACCAGGATCAATATGACCTTGGCACAGGCACTGCAGGGAATGCTAAAGGCAAATTTGATCACCCTCAGAGATCCTCCTACGAATCCCAACACTACCTCTTCTCGTTATAATCCCAATGCCAGGTGTGCATATCACTCCGATAGCCCCGGGCATGATACAAACGATTGCTGGTCATTGAAGAATAAGATTCAGGATATGATCGAAGCTGGAGAAATCGAGTTCGAGCCTCCGGAGACTCCTAATGTCATCACTGCTCCTATGCCTAACCATGACAAGACTGTTAATGCTATGGATGACGATTCTCACATTTCCAATGTGGCGGACTTAACATCTCCTCTCCCGATCATAAAGAGGAATTTATTGCAAGCTGGTTTATTTCCAGGTTGTGCTGAAGATTGCAATCTCTGTATGTTCCAACCAGATGATTGTTGGGAATTGAAGAATGGTATTCAACGGCTGATGGACGATCGTACAGTTCTCTTCGAAAGGATTCCTAAGGCGGGAAACCCTATTGAAGAAATATCTGTGATTGCTAGGTCCAAAGTTCCAGTGAAGATTACCGCTACCAGGGCGCCTGTGAAGATTACTGCTGAGCCCAGGGTTGCTCCTCTGACATCCGCACCTGGCCCGATCCCGTATTCCTCAAGCAAAGCTATTCTGTGGAATTATGGCGGTGATGTTTACGTCCATGGCGTGAAGCAAGTGGATAATGCTGCTAACACTAGTGGCATTGTTGGGACTAGTAAAATCACTCGAAGCGGAAGGATCTTCTCTCCAGAAATCTCACCTCCTGTCCTTGAAACTCGAGGAAAGGAACCAGTCAATCCTTCTCAGTCAGAGACACCGGTCGAAGTCACTCCCGAAGATGTTGCCAAACAAGAAATGGAAGAAGTGCTGAAAATCATTCGCAAGAGTGATTTTGATGTTGTAGAACAGTTGGGGCATACCCCGTCTAAGATCTCAATGTTATCCTTGCTGTTATCTTCTGAATCTCATGCCAATGCATTGATAAAATTCTTGAAGACCGCTCATGTACCTCAGGAGACATCTGTCGATCAGTTCGAACATTATGTTGCTCACTTGGCTGTTGACAATGGCCTAGGCTTTTCCGACGCTGATCTGACACCAGCAGGAAAGAATCACAATAAAGCCCTGCATATCTCCATTGAGTGTAGAGGAATCACTTTGTCTCATGTGTTGATCGATAATGGCTCTTCCTTGAATGTGCTGCCGACAGCTGTGCTGGATAAGCTGGATTGTAAAAGCTTTGAACTGAAACCTAGTGACATTGTGGTACGTGCTTACGATGGTGCGAAGAGTGTTGTCCATGGCGAAGTAGTCCTTCCTATCAAGATAGGACCTCAAGTCTTCAACACTACCTTCCATGTAATGAACATTCGTCCTGCCTATTCCTGCTTACTGGGACGCCCTTGGATTCATGGGGCAGGCGCTGTAGCCTCGTCTCTCCATCAAAAGTTGAGGTATCCCACAAAGGGCAAAATTGTCACCGTGTGTGGAGAAGAAGAGTACATTGTCAGTAGTGTGCATACCTTCAGATACGTCGAGATGGATGGTGAATTCATTGAGACTCCTTGTCAGTCATTTGAAGTAGTTCCTCCGACCAATCCTGTCCTTAAGCCAACTTCCTGTGTACCCAAGGTTATTCGTGCTCCTCCTGCTATGATTTCTCTGAAGGACGCTCAAGCCGTGGTTGAAGATGGTGGTCGTACTGGCTGGGGTCAATTGATCGACGTACCGTACAAATCTGACAAATTTGGCCTGGGGTTCAGCTCTGACAAGAGTCAAATTAATGCTGTAGAAGATGCTGATAGCGATTGCGACCTGGATAGCTGGATTTTCCCAACAATTGGTGACGGACTCAATAATTTGAAGGCTGAAGACACTATCCCGATTTCCTTTAGTCAGGAGTAATTGTTATTGTCTATTTTGGTGTTGCAAATTTTTGTTTTTTTACAATTGAACTTCTCCCAGCGTTGTGTCTATGCCCGGGGCACAATAGCTAATTTGTTAAGGGTTTTGTCATCTTCATAAGCATATTCATATTCAATAAATCAATGGACTTTTTGCATTCAAATATTGCGCTCTTTATCTTTTCTGTCATCTTCCAAACGAGCTATGTTTTCTTACACACACTCACGTAACGAATTGCAGATCCATACCCACTCTGGATCCTGTTGACAATAGTTCTACTACTGTTCATTATGACTTTGAAAATCCGATCTACCAAGCCGAGGATGGAAGTGAGGAAGATTGTGAAGTACCTGGAGAACTTGCCAGACTGTTACTGCAGGAAGAAAGGACTATACAGCCACACGAGGAGTCAGTTGAGACTGTAAATCTGGGCACTGAAGTAAACAAGAAAGAAGTCAAAATAGGAGCAGGCTTGGAAAACGGTGTCAAGAGAAGGTTGATTCAGATGTTGCATGACTATGTAGAGATTTTTGCTTGGTCTTATGAAGACATGCCAGGACTGGATACCGATATAGTAGTGCATCGACTGCCAACGAGGGAAGAATGTCGTCCTGTTAAGCAAAAGGTTCGTCGCATGCGTCCTGAAATGTCTGAGAAAATCAAAGCCGAGGTGATGAAACAATTTGATGCAGGTTTTCTGGCTGTTACTTCTTATCCTCAATGGGTTGCTAATGTGGTACCAGTGCCAAAGAAGGATGGTAAGGTGCGAATGTGTGTAGATTACCGAGATCTGAATAAAGCGAGTCCCAAGGATGACTTTCCACTCCCGCACATTGATGTTCTGGTAGATAACACCGCTCAACACAAGGTGTTCTCATTCATGGATGGATTCTCAGGTTACAACCAGATTAAGATGGCGCCTGAAGACATGGAGAAAACTACGTTTGTGACGCAATGGGGCACGTTCTGTTATAAAGTAATGCCATTTGGTTTGAAGAATGCAGGGGCCACGTACCAGCGTGCTATGGTGGTTTTGTTCCATGATATGATCCATCATGAAATAGAAGTATATGTGGATGACATGATAGCCAGATCTCATACTGAGGAGGAACATCTCGATCATTTATACAAACTGTTCGAGAGGTTGAAGAAATACAAGTTGAGGTTGAACCCGAACAAATGCACCTTTGGAGTAAGGTCCGGCAAACTCCTGGGCTTTATTGTCAGTGGTAAAGGGATTGAGGTTGACCCGGCCAAGGTGAGAGCTATTCAAGAAATGCCAGTTCCCAGTACAGATAAAGAAGTCAGAGGTTTCTTGGGACGCTTGAATTACATTGCCCGATTTATCTCCCATTTGACCGCCACCTGCAAACCCCTCTTCAAGCTACTGAGGAAAAGTCAAGAGATGATATGGAATGAGGAATGTCAAGAAGCTTTTGACAAAATCAAGAAGTATCTTCAAGAACCTCCAATTCTGATGCCACCAGTTGAAGGAAGACCTCTAATCATGTATTTAACCGTGTTAGAAAATTCAATGGGGTGCGTGTTGGGACAACATGACGAGTCTGGTCGAAAAGAGCATGCCATATACTACCTTAGCAAAAAGTTTACCGACTGTGAAACAAGATACTCACTGCTCGAGAAAACTTGTTGTGCTTTGGCCTGGGCTGCTCGCCGACTGAGACAGTATATGTTGAATCACACCACTTTATTGATTTCTAAGATGGATCCTATCAAATACATATTTGAGAAACCCGCTCTCTCCGGAAGAATAGCAAGATGGCAGATGATCTTAACAGAGTATGACATCCAGTATACTACCCAGAAAGCAATCAAAGGAAGCGTGCTAGCTGATCATTTGGCTCATCAAGCGGTGGATGATTACCAATCTATGAATTTTGAGTTCCCAGATGAGGATGTCATGCTTGTTACTGATTATGAAGAACCTGGACCGGATGAAGGACCCGAACTAGGATCCCGATGGACTATGGTTTTCGATGGGTCTTCTAATGCATTGGGCAATGGTGTTGGTGTGGTAATCATTTCTCCCGAGGGTTACCATACGCCTTTCACTGCTAGACTATGTTTTCATTGTACCAATAATATGGTTGAGTATGAAGCATGTATTTTGGGACTCAAGGCTGCTATAGACCGGCGGGTCAAGTTTTTGAGTGTGTACGAAGACTCAGCATTAGTAATCAGTCAGATCAAAGGAGAATGGGACACTAAGCATCCAAATCTCATCCCTTACCGAGAACGGGTGATGACATTAATCCCATACTTTGAAGAGATAACATTCGAACATATCCCACGAGAAGAGAATCAGTTGGCAGACGCATTAGCTACCATGTCATCTATGTTCAGAGTCAGATGGGACAATGAAGCTCCCAGGATCACCATTGAGCGACTAGATGAACCGGCATACTGTTATGAACTTAACACCGAGGGAGTACGGGAAAAACCTTGGTTCCACGAAGTAAAAAGATATTTAGAAACTCAGGAGTACCCTGAGGGGGCATCTATCAATGATAGAAAATTCCTGAGGAAGTTCTCTGCTAAATTCTTTTTGAGTAATGGAGTATTATACAAACGTAATCATGACTCAAATTTGCTTCGCTGTGTGGATAAAAAGGAAGCAGAAGAGATTATGGAAGATATGCACGACGGTATTTTCGGGACTCATTCTAGTGGACATACGATGGCCAAGAAGATTCTGAGATCAGGGTATTATTGGTCTACCATGGAAGCTGATTGCCATCATCACTCCAGAACCTGTCACAAGTGCCAGATATATGCGGATAAAGTACATGCACCTCCTGCTCCATTGAACGTGTTGACCGCACCTTGGCCCTTTGCAATGTGGGGCATTGATATGATTGGGGAGATTAAACCTACTGCTTCTAATGGACATCGCTTCATCCTTGTCGCTATTGATTACTTTACAAAGTGGGTAGAGGCCGCCTCATTTGCTTCTGTCACCAAGAATGTGGTGGCACGATTCATCAGGAATAATCTCATTTGTCGGTATGGCATCCCTGAAAGAATTATCACTGACAATGGTACTAATTTGAACAATAAGATGATTACTGAACTCTGCACGCAGTTCAAAATAAAACACCATAACTCTTCTCCGTACCGGCCAAAGATGAACGGTGCCGTAGAGGCTGCTAATAAGAATATCAAGAAGATCATACAAAAGATGACGGTGACGTACAAAGACTGGCATGAGATGTTACCGTTTGCTCTTCACGGTTATCGCACTTCAGTACGCACTTCGACAGGAGCAACTCCTTTCTCTTTAGTCTACGGAATGGAAGCCGTTTTACCAGTGGAAGTCCATATTCCCTCTCTAAGAATCATGAAAGAGGCGGGCTTAGATGAAGATGAATGGATTCAGACTCAACTCGATCAGATAAACTTGATTGATGAGAAGAGACTTGCGGCTGTTTGTCATGGACAGATATATCAGAAGCGCATGACCCAGGCATTTAACAAAAGAGTCAAGAGACAGGTGTATCAAATTGGCGACTTGGTGGTAAAGCGCATCACTCTACCACAAGGTGATCCCAGAGGCAAATGGATTCCCACGTACGAAGGGCCGTTTGTAGTTAAGAAGGTATTCTCTGGTGGAGCCATGATACTTGCTACGATGGATGGCGAAGACTTCCCGCATCCCGTGAACGCAGACATAGTCAAAAAATACTACGCATAAAAGAGACCTGCTAGGTCGACGTACCTAGGCAAAAGTAAGGGCATCCCGGCGAACCAAAAAGGTTCGGGCAAAAATTAGGGATAAACAAAAAAAATGTGCACCCGGCAAGTCGAAAACCTGAAAAGGCGGCTTGGGCAAAAAGGGGTATCCTGGTGGATTGAAAACCTGAAAAGGCGGTCCAGGCAAAAATTAGGGATTAAAGCGTATGACTATGTCCCGTTCTCAGACAGCTTCATCCAAGTTCAAAGGACTGAACAAGCTAATCACTTCTATTCGACAGCAGGAGATGAGAGGCTTGAAGACATAATGGCAGTAGTGGAATTAAAGTCAATAGGACGTTTTCGGCATAGCTTTCTCTTTGTTTTCTTGACAATTTCCTCTTACTAGGATCTTTGTCTCCTTGTACACAAATTGCCTGTTTATAGGCCCTCTTTCGAAATCAATGTAATTTTAGTTTCAAAAAAAATGCCCTTGTTTTACTTTCTCTGTTTTGTTTGCATAAACGTCCATGGATTTAATTCGAATTAATATATGCATTTGAATATGATCAATGTTTATCAAAATACATGCATAAAATAACAATGACAATTACTAAAGGACTTCAGGATCGAGGAGAAGGTCTAACCAGACTTTCCAATGAATCTGTTGCCAATTCTACTCCCCGGCAAAGCCAGTCATTCCCAGAAGAGAGTGGCATTACTAGACAAATGGGTCATCTCTTCCACCCCCAGCCGGGCTTCTGTTGAACATTTCTACCATCAGACAGAAATCAAGCATCCCCGGCTAAGAAAGGGTCATCGATACCAGTATCTCCCAACCAGAAGATTGAGATTTGTTTTCCCCAGTAGAGTCCTCTGGAAGAACTTTTCAGATGCATAACTCATTCATTACATCATTTCACAACATTTATTGCGTATCAAAATAGAGAGCCATTCAGACGGACATCCTCATCAATTACGTTCAGGATTCAACTACATCTTTCAGATATACTCCATGTCAACATTCATTCTGACATCCTCCTAACGATGGCATCTATAAGCCCTTCCCAGACATTTATTGCAAATACAACATATACAAATACTATCAGATATAGCCTAGCGTACGGTTCATTCTGATTCAGCTCAACATATGACTCTTTCAACTCAGATGCGATCTAACGTACGATCCATTCCGACCTTCAACAACTCCAATACGGTCCAGCATACGACCCATTTGGACCTTCAAGGCCTCGGATGCTACCTAGTGTACGGTACATTTCTGAAGTGTAGTCTAGCATACGACTACCCCCTTTATTATCAGATGCAGCCTAACGGACGGCTCGTTTTGCTACTCAGAGACGGTCTAGCTTACGACCCGCTTGGAGGTTCATCCCCTCAAATGCTACCTAGCGTACGGTACATTCTGAAGTGTAGTCTGGCGTATGACTACCCCCTTCATTATCAGGTACAGCCTAACGGATGGCTCAGTCTACAACTCAGATACGATCTAGCATACGATCCATTCTGATCCTTCACCCCCAGTAACGATACAGTCTAACGGACGGCTCGTTCCGCAATTCAGATACGATCTAGCGTACGATCCATTCTGATCCTTTATCCCCAGCAGTGTATGACTCATTCGGATTCTTATCTCATTTTGATTCGGCACAACATATTAGTCCTCCAACAATACGGTCTAGCGTACGACCCATTCGGATCTTCATTCCTCAGATACTACCTAGCATACGGTACATCCCGAGGTGTAGTCTAGCGTACGACTACTTTTCGTCAGATACAGCCTAACAGACGGCCCATTCTGCAACTCAGATACGATCTAGCGTATGATCCATTCTGATCTGTTATCTCCAGCGGCGTATGACCCATTCTAACTCCCCAGTGAAGTCGACGGCCTAATGAATGACTCACTATACGGGCTAGCATATGACCCAGTGACACCCATGACTTCAGATATCTTCTAACGTACGACGTACTCTGAAGCTCTCATCATCAAACTTCCTAGATGGCATCTTTAAACCCATCTCCATCAAGACTAACTAATTGACAAGTGCAAATTTTTGGGGCGTTCTAAGTGTTCAATAATCTTCCACCTCCAGACCACGAATGGCGTACATACCATTCTGACTCTCTCGGTTCAAGAATATTGAACAGGGGCAGCTGTCATACCCCAAAATTTGCCCATCAATAGTTCAAGACATTTTTCAGGGGCATTCCGACTCATTTTATGGCACTGATCTTAAAGGGACAAAGGCCCAGCTCACGAATGGCCTAATCCAGAAAATGGCCCAAACTGGCCTGTTCGCTACACGCTCGCCTAGCGAACGTTACGTTCGCTACACGCTCGCCTAGCGAACGTTCGCTACACGCTCGCCTAGCGAAGCAAACGTTCGCTACCAGCTCGCCTAGCGAAGCTGACAGACAACAAAAAATTTCGGGCTTCGTTCTGAGCCCATTAGGTCATGAAAAAGGGCATTATAAATACCAGCACTTCAGTAATGAAAAGAGAACGAAAAAAGGAGAGAGGAGAACTCTAGCAAGCAAACCCTAGCGCTCACAGACGGAAAACCCTAAAGGAAGCCCTGAAGGAAAAGCCGGCGGCAGCAAGGTCACTTCCGCTCAATTCGATCCGATCGGCCAACTCAAGGTTACAATTCGATTACGAACAGGTTGGCATTGCTATTACTACCTTATGTTCTTAATTTGCATATGATATCATGATTGAATTTATGAAACTATCTTAAGTTTTACATATGAATTTAAGTATGCATGAACACTTGAATGTCTAACCACATAATCTCTGTAATGAATGCTATAAAGTGTGAAGCTTGCTGCCATTATATCGTTATTAAAACCGGAATCCGCAGCCGCTCGCTAGCACATCGCTAAGCGAGCATGCAGCGAGTATTCGCTAAGCCTTCGCTAGGCGAGGCAGGCGCGAACCTGACAGCAGCCAACTTTTCTGTTCTGACTTTTCATTCATGTTTTATCACAGCCAGGCATTGTTTATTTGATCCTATTACTGTTGTGATTTCTTTTGCGGTGTAATCCTCGATTGCACCCTGATTTGGTATGCTAACCCGTTTGTTGAATTTTGCAAAGGTTCATATGTCCCAGAAAAAAAGACCGCCGTTAGGTCTTCCACTTTATTTGTGGGATACCCTTGTGGAGGCTCACCCTAAATTGCTTAATTAATTTTAATGTGTTAATTTTAATAATTAATTTTAATGTGTTAATTTTAATAATTAATTTTAATGTATTGATTTTAATGTGGAGATTCATCCTAATTACCTAATTAACTTTAAAATATGACCTTTAAATATGTGATCTTGGACCTCTCTTTTGCCTTACGATTACGGTATAACGGTCATGTCCCGCGAATGTAGGGATACACTTAGCAACGACCCTTCGGTTAAATCATCATAAAATAAATCATGGTCCCTCGGATGTTGCCTTCGAAAATACGATTTTGTCCCTCGATGACCCTTCGGTGTAGCCTACGGTTAAATGATGATCGTCCCTTCGAATGCTAAGGTACCCTTACAACTGTTGCCTTCAATGACCCTACGATGACCCTTTTACATCCAAAGGATAAAACTACTTACTTCTCAATAGTAAGGACAGTTTTACCCTCATAAGGATAGGAAATGCCCATAACGACCTTAGGAAGGTATAACTCTCAATTGCTGGATCATAACCTAAAACATTTTCCACCCCTCACACTTTGCAAATCCTAGAAAATCACCACTTGGTATACATTCATACTAGAATCATTACCAAGTTATATTTTTCTAAACCGCTTTCAAAATCAAACGAGATAAACACTTTGTATACATTCATACGAGAATCATTACAAAGTTAACTCTTTTTCGAAACATTTTTTAAACAATTCACGAACACTTTTTCAGACAAAAATATAAGTGATCCAGCAATTAAGAGCCCATGGATAACCATGGATACAAAGGGTGCTAACACCTTCCCTTTGTATAATGTACCTCCCGAACCCAAAATCTATTGAGGTCTTTCCTGTTCTTTTCCACCTTTCCTTATTGGATAAAAGAAAAGTCGGTGGCGACTCTTGCTATCCGCGACATTGCGATAAAAAGCAAAATACCCCAAGTCAGTTCACCGTATGACAATCAGTCACCGTTTATGTTAGTTTTGATGTCATTTGAATGCCAAAAGCAGGTGAATTAATGTGAGTTTAGGCAGTAGTTTAAGTTATTTATGTAGATTTTTACAAAAGTTTGATTTGCTAGTGTTTCGATAATTTTGAGATAATTTTTATGCTTGAGGTAGTGTTTGATATGTTTACAGGGCCAAAAGATCAAGAGGAGCTGGATCAGAGAAGAAACCGGACGACAACGCATGAACAAGAGAAAATATGAAGAAAAAGAAAGTTTCTCGTCCATACGCGTATGAGGCCTTTCATAGGTATGGCCACTCAGCCTCACCCCCAACATACACATACCAGTAGAGTTTACAGTTTTATTTTTAGTTAAAATGTTGTTGCTCTGCAACTAAAATTTTATTCCCGTTTTTATTATTACTATATTTTTTATTTTATTTTTATTTTTATTGGGTTATTGCTAATATATGTCTAATATTTGTATGTGAGGAAAACCCTCAACTGATTATCCTATTGACACAAAACTAGAGAGATCGTTGTACGCTCGACTTAGACAAGTAACGCTGGCTGATAAAGAGGTAGATGACTTGGTTGAATCAGATACAGATTCAGATAGGGAAGCAGAAGAAGAGGTTATGGACGAAGCTGCTGAAGAAAGACTTCTTGGGGATTATGTTAGAGCAAATGCCCCAGGTGTTCATCTGACTATAGTGAACCAACTGGTAAATGTGGCAAACTTTCAATTACACCAACAACTATCTGACAGCTTGAGAAGAGACCTTTCACGGGAAAAATAAACGAAGATGCAAATTAACATTTGCAGAGGTTTCTTACTATGAGTACTACTTTGAAGATAAAAGGGAATTCTGAAGATGCCAAAAAGTTGAGAATGCTTCCGTCCACTTTAGTTGAAGATGCAGAAGAATAATTTTATTCGCTTCCTGCTGGAAGTATCACTAGTTGGGAAGAGATGGAAACGAATTTTCTTAATGAGTATTTTCCCGCTTCTGTTTTTCTGAGAAAAAGATATGATATTATGAATTTTAAACAGAAAGAGGGAGAATCATTAGGTGATGCTTACAAGAGATTCAAGATATTATTGGTTGCTTGTCTGACTCACAACTTGGATTAGACTGAATAGATGAAGGTCTATCATACAATTTCCTTATAGGCGACAAGGATCCTTTCATGAAGGTCCAATGTAAAATTGCCTTATAGGCCACAAGGATCATTACATGAAGGTCCAATGTATATTTGCCTTATAGCCAACAAGGATCTTTCCATAAAGGTCCAACATACAATTTCTTTATAGGCGACAAGGATTTTTAAATGAAGAACTGACATATAATTTCATACATAACCTATAAAGATTAAAGCAGTAAAAAAGATAGGGCATCTCATTAGAAACATCTACCCTTACAGTGGAAAATAGTGTTACCCTATTAAAAACTCATCCTTGAAAAAGGTTTATACAAATGGTGGGTTTAAAGGTATTGCCTCATATAAATAACTTACTAAGTTCAGATTTTAGGGTTCAGATTCACGAAGTTCACTCCATCCACGTCTAGTGGCAAAACGTTGATTACAGCTAGGGATGGAAAAACAGGCCCGACCCGTTAGGCATGCCCATTTTCCCCTCACTTTAGTGCGGGGTGGGCCAAGGGTTTAGGCCCTCACCCTCTAATGTGTCCACCCCTCCCCGCCCCATTTTCTTCGTGGGCTTTTGCGGGCACGATAATTTACAGAAAAATTTGCATTTTTAGGCTTAAAAAGTGCGGTGTTCGCGGGCTTTCCCCGCCCCGCCTTCACTTTTTTGCGGGTTGGGCCTAAGTTTTAGGCCGACATCCTCAACTATGACCGTCCCACCCCACCCCATTTTCTTACAGGCTTTTGCGGGGCGGGCCTAAATGAGGCGCCCATGCCCGTTTTCCACCACTAATTACAGCCAATGTCACCTTCTTACTCTCAAACTATCCGAATAACATATTTGGGTGTTCTCCTATTTTCCTTAATGCGCCTGTTAGGTAACGATTACTTCATGCATATATACAAGGTTTATAGGGTGGAACCCAAGAGCTTGAAAACGGGTCTGCATATGATTATATTATACAAGGACGGGGCGCCTACCACGAGGTACTTGACTTTGGTTATTTTTGGGTTTTCATTCAGCCCAAACACTATTTTGAGGGTGATGTAACCCTTCAACAACACCTACTCTCCATAGAAGCTAGAAAATGAGTCGTGGAATTCTCTAAGATTTTTTGGATCTAATTCAAGCCTTTCGAATGTATCATAGTGGATGATATCTGTAGAGTTCCCCTGGTCATTTAGTACTTGCTTGATTTCCCAAAAGTCACACGGTATTGTTATGACCATGGAATCATTGTCGTGAGGATACATTTTGGCGGTGTCATTGTCAAAGAAGGTGATTTCGAATTCTAGAGTGTTTCCTGATCCCGATTTGGAGTTGGAAGAATCTTTTACAATCATAACTTGTTGAGTGTATCTTCTGTGAGAAGAGATGAATTCTCTTCCCCCAACAAATCCTCTTGCTATGGTATTGAGATTTTAGCGAATTAGTTTATCCTCCTCTTTTCCCATGCTCTTTGGCTTTTCATGATTTTGGGCTTCCTGGTGGATCTCCCCCTTGAGGTTTGGATCCGTCTCCTGGCTGGTGGGGACCGCCTCAGACATACTTCTTTAAATGATCATCTTGAATGAGCCGCTCGATCTCTTTCTTCACTTAGTAGAAATCCTTTGTCTGATGACCCTTTAATTTATGATACTTGCACCCTCTTCTAGGATCAAACCCCAATTTTCTAGATTTGAGAGATGGTGGATGAGGAATATCATGAGTGTGGAAGAATTCATGTCATATTTATTCTCGGAGAATGTTCAACGACGTGAAGTTCTCAACGGGTTTTCCACCATTTGAAAGTTGTTTGATCTCCTACAAGTGAAGAATAATGTCTCTTACGATGTTGCTAGAATGTGTCAGGAGCGTCAGATGTTTGTTCCTCAGCGTCTATAACTTTTTTCTCCGCATTACCATAAACCTTGCAAGTCTTAATGTCCCCAAGATGAACTATTCCATTTTTTGCACATTCTAAATTTCAAAATATTCTTTCCTTGGACACATGTGATAAGAGAATCCTAAGTTTAAGATCCAACTCTTTATAGTCTCCAAACTTGATACTACTAGTGTTTCACCACTTTTATAATCATCCCCATACGAGGCAATTACAGTCTTAACAATATCATGCATACCCCTCCTCTCGGAATAATCCTCATTTAAGTGACCTTTTTATTTTATAAATAAAGCATTTCAACTTGTTGACTAAGTAAAACATTGATCATTGACTTTTTGTTTGGAAGTCATATGTGTCAAAAATGCATTTTTCTTCTATTCGTAACTTAAGATTTTAAGACATATTTCTACAAAGCCTCTGTCATATTTTATTATGTTTATTTGTGTGAACCATTAATTTAATTTTTATGTTTAAAATTGTTGAGATAGTATTGTTTGGGTTATTCACACATCTTTATGTTAGCGTTTGTGAATATCTTGTGTTATTGTTGTTTTTATTTCTCCAGAAATGATCATTATTTATTCTTTTACGGTTGTTTTTTTGTCCCTGATAGAAGCTTTTGTTCTTTTATTATAGCACGCTTCATTTCCAACTTTGTTTGCTATACGATGGAGTGTTCTTGCGATCATAGAGTTTGTAATTGAAATTTTTATGTTAATTAATGTTTTATTATATACAAGTGTCATTTATAGATTTTTAAAACTATTTTTTACTTTTCACAAATCCTTACATGTCTATCAATAGAGTATTAAAGTCTTTTACGGAACTACATGGAGAGACTCATGAACAAACCTTAAATACAACACATACAATATTAAGATAAGTATCAAATACTATATTACTAGTCATTAACATTTATAAGTTAGTCTCTAAAACACTTAAACAAAAAAAGCAATAGAACAAATCAATCTTCTTGTATTTGTATCATTAGCAAAAATGGTTAAGCAACCTAAAGTTTAGAAAGTGAGATGGAAAAATATCTTCCGTATTCATTTTGTAGGTAAATTGACATTGACATCGACACTAGGCAGCCAACAAGTAGCAAAGGATGAAGTACGACCGTGAATTCAGCTGCCTAAAAGGAGTTTGATAATGACAACGTTTGGACCATTTGGTCATTCCTCCAATTTTTCTCTCTCAATTATTTGGCACTTGCCTCTCTCTACCATTCAACAACATCAAACACTTTACTTTATATAATAAATAATATAATACAAACTTCAATAATTAGACATCTTGTCTTTTTTTGTTATGTCAATTTTTTAAATATTTATATAATGAGAGGTATAACTATTTTTATATTTTTTAAAAAATTTAAAATTTAACCATTTTTATGTCTGTGTCTTAAATGCTTTTGTTTTTCTAACATATAAAAAATAATATATCTTAGAGAGGATTCAAATTTATATTGTATTTTGTTGGAAAAGTATGGAAAGTAAGATTTAAAAATGTCAACAAATCAAATGTTCGTGATTATAAGAGACTTTAACGTTATATTCATCCACAATTTTAAAGAATAATGCTTTCTCTATTTTTAGTCAAGATTATTTTCTAAAGTACCCCATTTTAAAGAGGCGGTGCTAGATGAATTGGGATCTGCTCTGTAACTTAGAGAGCTGACGTCAATTGGATTGACTAGTGCACTTAGTACTGACAATCTAATTGGCGCTTGTGTGTTAATTTATAAAGGAGATGCCAATTGATTTGACACCTATGTGTGTTTCGTAATTTTTTTGAAAAATAATGTACATTTTAAAAAAAATCGAAATCGGACTAATTGATATTAATATTAATATGCATTTACACAAAAAGACTAATGTCTTGACCGGGATGACCTAACCGACCTCCAGTCCCACATTCCTTACCTACCCGAACGCGTGGCCCTAACCCACATTGATGATTCACCCTAGGTGTTTGAGTATCTGAGGGGCCAGGAACATCACCACCACCTGCAAGAGATTGCCTAAGATATTCAGACGAATCAGCGTAGTCTTGTATATGCAATGAAGCGCTACCGCCATAGCTGAGTTCGTGACCCATGACATAGTAGTTGGGTTGTGTTTGAGTTATTAGAGGGCGACCGGAACGATTAAAGGGCAATATTGGTGTGAACGATGCATCGAGGAAAGGTTGAAATGATTGTTGTGGTGTTTGGTAGTCATATGGTTGTTGCATGCAGGGGGAGGATCTGAGATGTGTTAAAGCATACCGAACTACAATTTAACACGATCACTATGGTGCATCTCCATAGTGGTGAATCTTATGATCGGTGTGCATGCAGTCCAGACGGTTGCGTCTTGTTCGTTGATTTCATGGTCATGATTCAAGTTTAGATATGTACGCCAAATGAACTGAAATGTGAACATATATTAGATTATAAATTTGTTAGAAGAAATTAACAAATTATTACAAATTAATTAGGTTAATGGCAATACATCTGTTGGTCGAAGGTGATCCAAGAGATTGCGATACTGGGTAATACAGTGTCTATGACATCTGTTGTAACTCATAACACATGTCGATCATCTGCACCATAAAAGTAAATATATTATTTAGAGATAATAATCGATAAAGTAAGTAAATATAGTCCATTTTTAAGAACTTACTTTTGTGCGTACGGGAATGTGACCAACGATAGATGTTCATATAATCAATCAACCAACTCCCTCTGTAGTTGCTCAAAACGACAGATGTTCTAGAAGAGCATCTCCATCGGAGACTTATCTCTCGAATAAATTACGAAACATGTGCAATATAATAAAAAAAGATGTGGAATAATGAATCACACAACACCTCTATTTATACAAAAAAAAATTACACATTACACTGAGGCGTCAAACCAATTGGCATCTCCTCTCACTTAATACACATGGGCACCAATTGGATTGTCAACACTATGTGTTGTAGCCAATTGAATTGACGCCCTCTCTTAAAAATTAAGGGTAGACGTCAATTGGTCTGACACCTACGCTTTAATTTTTTTTAACTGAGATAGTTTGAAAAATTATTTGAAAACTAAATTATTTTTAAAAATATAACGTATATGAGTAAAAAATTCTATATTTTTTTGATTAAATAGTTTATTAGGTAAAATTTATATTTTAAAAATAAATAAATAAGATATATCCATTAAAATAAATAAATGAGATATTATGAGCCGCATAACAAAAACGATTCTATTTATTTCTGAAAATAAAAGTCAACAACTTGTTTGAGATGACGATATGAAGAAATCAGCGCGAAAGTATCACACGGATAAATATCCACACGTGTGTGAGGCGCAAGATAGCGTCTTTGGTGCGCTTGTGTAATTGTTTGTCGAATGAGAGAAGAGAGAGAAATAGGCTGTCATAATCATAATCATCATCATCGTCATCCTAATTATCATCACAAATCAGAAACTATGAGAGAATCATAAGAGTTTGGTTTTGTTTGTTTTAGTTAAACACGACAAACAACAAACCAACCTAAACACAACCAACTCCTTCTCTTGTTTCAATTCATCATTCTTTTTCGATTCTCAACTTTATAGATTCCATTGCCGTTTATAGGTAAGTTCTTCTGCCCGCTTTTTTTCACATCACAGCAGCTTTTTTTTCAACTTGACTAAGTTACCAGCAATTTATGTTTTCATCTCTTTAAATTTCAGTTTTTTTTTGTTGGGTTGTAAATTATAGTTTGTTTTTGATTGGGTGGACTCAATTAACCCCATTGAGATGTTGGTGTTTTCTGGTTAGGTCTTTGAGTGCGTTCATTTTCATTATTAGTATCAACTTATAATATAGTAGATTACAGACATGTATGTCTGTTAGTTAGTTCATGACTATATGCTTTGTTCATCGCATCAGACACTGATACTGACACGTTGAGATTGCTAATTATGAAACATAGACTCTGACACAGACACGTTGACATACAAACTTGTTTTTTATATTGAAATCAGGATAGACAAAGGTGATTCACTTGAAGCCTCGAGAGCTATGCATTCTTCATCTTCGCCGGTTTTCCCCACTCTTATGGAAAGGACGTATATGAAACCCTCGGATTCTTTTCATCGTTCACCTGTTGGGGGTTTGACTGCGAATCCTGCCTTGCTGCAAGCTACACCGTCAAATCCGATCAGAAGTGCTAGACAGGTGTTTTCGCCCACTGCTGAATGTCCTGGCGGCATCGCCTTTTCTCCCGATTCACAGCATGATAGGCAATATCAAGATTCTCCCTTCACTTCTCAGACATTAGGGGACGATGTGTCATCGGAAATTCACTCAACAGCGTTCACTTCTCATACGCAAGAAAATGATGATATTTCATGGGGACCAGATCCGTTGCAGGATATTGTTTGTTTTCCTGAAATTTTTTCTGTCCAGCATGATCAGGTGGAAAACAGTGCCTCTTACATGAGCGAAGGCAATGTTAAAAATTCTGATTTCGGGGAGTGGGTTGACCAGCTAATGACAATCGATGATACTCCTCATCCAAATTGGAGTCAACTTCTTGGTGATGACAATGTTGCTGAACCAACACCAAAGGTTTGTTTGTTTCTCAATCTGATTTTGAACAATGCTTCGAATCTCTGCTAACAGTCTAAATTCTAATTTTGTTGTGTACATATCCTACTCTTTTGATGCAGGCAACACAGGTTTCTCTGAAGCAGCATACACCGTCTTGCGAAGTTAAGGATCTTTGTAATTCAGCATCAGCATCGACTGCACCTCAAACTAAGCCTAGAATGCGATGGAGTCCAGAGCTTCACGAGGCCTTTGTGGAAGCAGTTAACCAGCTTGGTGGTAGTGAGAGTATGTTTACTTCTTCCCAATCTCATCCTTCTTGTCATTCTCGCTGGAACGTTTTTGTCATCATCTCATGATGTTAACATGCAGAGGCCACTCCAAAAGGTGTATTGAATCTGATGAATGTTGAGGGTCTTACCATCTACCATGTGAAAAGCCACCTGCAGGTACATTAAGCTTTTCTCATCCTCGATTTTGTTAGCCTAATGTTGTTAACAAATTATTTTTTCTTTTAATTTCAGAAGTATAGAACGGCCCGATACAAACCTGAATCACCAGAAGGTATACAAAAGTGTACTTATAATCTCTATTGTTCATACGGCCGGTTCTGCTTCCAAGTATTTTTTTTGTGTGTGCCTTATTTACCCCTAAAGTATCGAGAAAGATGTTTTATTTCAATTTCAAATGTCTTTCTTGTATGCGTTTTTCTTCTTCATATCCTATATATTGGGTTTGAGAAAAAGAAGATATGAACGAAACACGAAAGACCATTTTAAAAATAGAAAAAGTCTTATTTGTTGAAGTGAAAAGGAAAAGTAAAGAAGAAAGAAAAGCTTCAGAAGCAAAAATTCAATTATATTCTTTTATTTAAAACTCCAAAAGTTTATCTACTTTTCTCTCATCCAAAGGTTCTCCACCATTCTTGTTACATTTGAACAATATTTGATACACACCAAAAAATCCACTCAAATTTTGTGAAAATATGAGTAAGAATATGAATGGTCAATGAGATCTTCTTCTGTACCTGCAGAAACTTCTGAGAAAAAGATGAGTTCGATTGAAGAAATGAAATCTCTAGACTTGAAAACGTGAGTCATTTCTCTAACTTCTTTAGCTTTTCGATGATATCTATTATTCACATTTCCATCGTACACAATTGGTCTATAAGATTTTTTTTACCTCAAAATGAGCAAGATTGCATATAATCTTGCCTTGAATTATGGCTGCAGGAGTAAGGGCATCACCGAAGCATTACGGTTGCAGATGGACCTCCAGAAACGGCTTCACGAACAGCTTGAGGTATGTGATTAATTCACCAGACACCAATGAACTTTCATGTTCTGGCATGTTCTGACATTGTATCTGTTATATAGATTCAAAGGAAGTTGCAGATTCAAATTGAAAACCAAGGGAAACATCTTCAGATGATGTTTGAGAAACAGAAACAGATAGGTGGCAGCAAGGGCTCCCCCCCTTCTAACGCGCCTTCTGCTGCACTCTTGGACACGGCGATACCTTCTCCTGTAGAGAGTTTAAAGACGTCAAATGATGAACGCGGCGAATTAAAATGCAACACTGAAGAAACGTCAACTGATGAAGTTACCGATGAACATGAGAGTACAGATGATCAGTCTTCTGCAGTACCCCCGACAAAACGAGCGAAGATTCAATGATAGCTTCTACAGAATTATGCTCGAATTTACGCTTCTCCTGCTTATCATAATGATATACTCAACTTTAACAGTAGCTAACAATGACTAAGTTCATTTTTTGGGATGAAATTAATTCCACTCCCTATATTTGTTCTTTTATGTTATTGGACATGTTTAGACTCCATGGAACTTGTAGATATATTATTGGATCCTAGAATGTTTCAACTAATGTGGTTTTTACGTTTTTTAAGGTTGTTTATCTCCTAGCTAAGATGGTCATTTTATCTACTGTACTTGAGGGTTCCTATTTTTATTTTATTTTTTATAAATGGTTTCAGGTTGTAAATAAATGTAATTTATCTTGTTTTTATTGGAAGCTCCTTTTCATATAAATAAATAAGAGAAAGTCAAAGTCACGGAGAAAAATTAGAATCTTTATATTATGTCATTAACAAGTGTGTTATTAACAATAGTGTCTTTACATTATATTTATAAGATACAAATAATTATGATAAATACACATTAAGGAAATTAATATAAATTTAGTAAACCGCTATACTGGGATAATGCGTGAATAGTGATATGTGTATGAACACTGATCGTGAACACTGTCCGTGAATAGTGTATGAACAATGATTTTTATCATAATATAAAGTTAGTTAATGAAATTTAAAAAATTGATTAATGAAATGTAAAAAGTTGATTAATGAAGTGATGAAGTTAGTTAATAAACACTCCAGATATTAAAAATAATTTTAAGTAGTAAAATAAAATTGGTTAATGAAAAATAAAAAGTTGGTTAATAAAATGATGAAGCTGATTAATCGTAAATATTAAAAATAATTTTTAGTAATAAAATAAAGTTGGTTAAGTAAAATGTTGCTTAATGAAATTACGAAGTTAATCAATAAACGTTCAAAATAATTTAGTAGTAAAACAAAATTGATTAATGAAATATAAAATATTAGGTTAATAAAATCATGAAATTGGTTAATCACACAATTTTATATCGATGTCCCTTAATTTAAAATAAATAAAAAATAATAATTTTTATTTGAAAAACTTTATAGGTGCCATAAAACGAAATCGAAGATTTTAAGAAGCGCGGAAGCAAAACACAAAACGAGAGCTTGGAAGAATCTTAATAAATCGATCCATATGAAATGGTACATGAAGTTACCATGATATTGATTGCTTCTAGTGCAAGTCACTTACATAACAACCAACATAACAAATTTAAAACACATTATTTAGATATTCTTAAAAATGCATAATTGACTTCATGGTGATTCCTTAATATCGATACACCACAAAGCTAAGCTTATACAGTAAGTCGTTATAAGCACGGTCCAATTTATATGGTATACAATCAATGCAAACTTGCATATATGTAACTGCAAATATGAATGAATGCTTGTAAAGTAAAAGGATAGGGAAATAGAAAGATACACAAAGATATATAGTGTTTCGGTATTCGTCCTCGTTTTGCCTACATGCACTCTTCAATGGATGATACCATCGGAACATAATCACGGTCTTCTACTATGATGATAAAATATTTACAACATTTTAATTACAAAGAAACATCGCACGATAATTCCCCTTGGTGATTGTTAGCTCATAATTTCGACACCCATTTTAGGATTACCAAAATGGAAATCCCATGTGACGATGTTTCGACCAATGAAGATGTTTCGACCGAATATGGTATTAGGAAGATCCTATTGAAAGTCCCTGGTTGACAGGGATCAGCGTGCAATCAAGACTTAGAAATATTTCTTCAAATATTTTGACGACGGATTCGATTGGAGATTCAAAATTCAAATAAAGGAGGAAACTTTGCTCTTATCTGAAACTGCTGAAGATACACGTGGAGCATAATGGATAGTTGCATTCATGCAAAGTGCCATGTGTCTCAACGTGATTGAAGGGCCGTTAGAAACAGTTATTTCGATTGAGTATAAATATAAGGTCTTAGTGTTAGGATCGAGGTGTGTCAAAGTGTGTACAGAGTCTGTAAAATTTACCAAGTACCCGTGTGAAGAGGAACCGTAAATTAAGAAATGTACGTTTGTTTACACCATCGTCAGTTATTTTGAAGCAATACAATTTATCTTTACTTCTTCATTTCAAATAGTCTTAATACTTCTTCAGTTCAAATAGTCTTAATACTTCTTTATTTCAAACATTTTCCTTTTCTATTTGGTTATCATCAGTTCTTTTACAATCTTTCTCTTTAATTCATATCAGTCTTTTATTGTCTAAGTTTTAATCGTCATTGCCACAGACACTATCAAAGTGTTCATTTTTACTAGAATTTACTTTAAAACAATTAGCATATGTCCTAGGATCAATCCGATCGATCCTGTAAGTAACCGAATTTAATAATTTGGAAGATCAGCGGTTGTTTACCAATTTTCATTGTAAACAAATTGGCACGCCCAGTGGGATGGTGCTAACGTTTTTTTTCAGAAAATTGAAATTGTTTTTATTTCTGGTTGTTCATTCATTTTCTCCTTTTTTCGGAAAGAATTCGTTGTATGTTATTAAGGAGTGGTAAAGTAGCCATAAACAACGAACATAGACCAAGGAGAGAATTCACTACGAGGATGGCGAATTTAAATGCGCTAGATAACCAAAATTCTCAAAATTCTCAAAATCCATCAACCAACAACATAACACCCCATTCTTCTTCGATAGGGGCGAACACGGCCACAATGCACGTGTCTGAAACGGTTCCATTTATGGAGAGTTCGATGCCAACACATTCAATCTCCCATACTGGACCGATTTTAACTTACATTGGGCCTAGGGGGCCTCCACATACTCCCCCACCAATTGGAAATGTTCCAAACAGGCTTTTAGTACCCCTGGTTTCTCGATACCATTTGGTGGTCGAGAATAGCCATATGGAATGCCAACTTTAGTGATGGCAAGTTTACATAGTGCTAGTTCGACTTTCTCAGAACCAGTGGTTAACATAAACTCTCCAGTACAAGGATCTGGGGTTAACATGGGTCGAAATAACCAATCTTCAGGTTTGAGACACCAGACACAAATACCTAGTCTTACCAATAACTCCGCAGTAGTGTGGAGACAACAGATGGACGAAAGCAACCATGAGATGGTCCAAATGTTGACCCAAACGTTGACCACCATATTAAATCCTCTGATTCAAAATACGGCTCAGTCAAATCAACAGATGACAACGCAGGTGGCGTGAATGTCTGAATTCCTGGGTGTACCACAGCCTCATCGACACCCTCCTAGGGACTGGGTAAGAGAAAACTAGGGGGTAACCTTCGAAGAAGACCTTACTATCAACCAGATCCCACAAAATCAACCGCAAGTGAATCAGGAAGTAGGAGTCGGACCCCCTAGGATCGAACCACAAATTCCCAGAGAAAGGGAGCCAAGGGTAGTAATGGTAAATAGAAACCAAAACGCCGATAATGTCATACGGCAGATTCGACGTGACGGTTTGGCAGCAAATAATAATCTAGTAGCCATGGTCGAGAGGATTATGATTCGAAATGGGGTAAACTTTGGCCTTCGAATGCCAAATTATACATCGCTTTTGTCAGAGTATATCTTCCAGACAGAAGCACCCTCTAGAACAAAAATCCTCAAATTCACTAAGTTTTCTGGGGATACTACTGAATCCACTATCGAATACGTGGCTAGATATTTAACTGAGGCAGGAGACATGTCAAACAATGAGAACCTTAGGATAAAGTTTTTCCCAAGTTCTCTCATAAAGAATTCCTTCACATGGTTCACCACCTTCCCACAAAGTTCAATCCATACTTGGAATCAACTAGAGAGAATGTTCCATTAGCAGTTTTACATGGGACAAACGAAGATAAGTTTGAAGGAATTGGCTAGTATCAAACAAAATTTTACTGAGCCAATTGATGACTATCTGAATAGGTTTCGATTACTCAAAGTTAGGTGTTTTACGCAAGTTCCAGAGCATGAACTGGTTGAAATGGCCGTTGGGGGCCTTGACTATTCGATTAGGAAGAAGTTAGATACCTAGTATCTGGGAGATATGGCCCAACTGGCTGATAGGGTTCGACAGTTAGAATGCTTGAAGGAAGAAAAGGCTAGAGAAAATAAGAATAAAAGGGTATCCTATGTCGATTTCAGCAATGATGATGAAGGGTCCTGTAACGGACATTCAGACTTCGATGAAAATGAGATCGACCTTGCTGAATTGAAGCAAGGGCCATCTTATGCGTGTAAGGCTTTGGCCCCTTCGAATGGAAAGAACCCTATTAAACCAGAAAAGAGTGATAAATTTCCTAAGAAAACTTATACTTTCGACATTACAAAATGTGATAAAAATTTTGATTTGTTAGTTAAGGATGGTCAAATGATAGTACCCCCGGGTGCTAAAGTACCTCCTTTAGAACAAAGAAAGAAAGGAGGTTTTTGCAAATACCATGGTTTTCTGGGTTATAAAACATCTCAATGTTTTCTTTTCATGGATCTTGTGTAGAATTCCATCCAAGAAGGGAGACTCAAATTTGGATACAAAACTCGGAGTAAGATGAAGATTGACTCTGATCCTCTGCAAGTGGTTGATGCCCGCTATACGGAGCCAGAGGAAGTGAACCTAGTCGAAGTCACTAACGATTTTGACATGACTGAAGTCACTGAAGACTTTATCAATGAACATCAGGAATCTCTTAATGAATTCATTCAAAAAGTTGTGGAAGATGCCACCAACAAGAGCCTTAATGTCTTTGACGCTGGGATCACTGAAGATTCTGATCTGATAATAGTAACCAAGGAAACTGTTGATGGTTTCGTGCAGATAGATAAGGCCATTGAGGGCCTTCAATTACAATTCCAAAAGTTGGACATCACCGAGAATGTTAACATGGAGGTTAATATGGTTGAGATATCCCAAGAGACCTCCATGGAAGTTGACAATGAATGTTGATAGGAAGAATATAAAAAAATCACCTTCCTCAAAGAGGACGAAAAGTTGTCTGACTTCCTCCAACGGTGCCAGAAGAAGCAATCGGAAGTCATGTTGTGCCCTCGGTGCAGTGTTATGTTCGATAAGAAGGCGGCCCAAAATCTCGAGGGAGTAAGGAGGGCGAATCACCAAGGGGGTCACAAAGATTTTCAAAATCAACAGGCTGTTCAGCGCATGAGGGCTTTCGACCCAAGGAGATACCATGATCCAAGATGGCCGATGGTGAAACTTGGTGAAGCAAAGCGAAAAGGTCCTGCTACTAAACCCATTTCTTTCAAAACTAGTGCTAAAGTTTCAAATGGGAAGTGGGTAAAGCCAGTAGATGGCAGGAAATATGGTCAAGGGAAATGGCAGAGCTTCAAAGTCGAAAGAGGTTCGTCATTAGCTTACCGTAGGGAATTTCAGGACGAAAAGAGAACCTCTCATGTCTCTGAAAATTATAAAGGAAAAAATCCTATGACAAGGTCTCAATGGATAAGGGAGCAGAGGAGAAGGAAATACCAAAGAGATGCTGGTGAAAAAGACAAAGCTGAGTCTAGCACCAACGTGCCTGCGAGACAAAGGGAAAACTCAAGTGTCGACAAAAGAAAATTCAATGATCCAACAGAGGCGACCAGAGAAAGATATAATCAAATGGCTACTGAAGATGAAATGTTGACTGATAATTTTGACTCAGGATCTGAGGCTTCTCTAGATATCTTAGTCGGCGTGGTGTCTGTGATGTCCGGGGAGTTCGACCGGATCACAGAGGTCGAAGATACCGACAGCATTACGGAAAGAGAAATGGATGCTCATAAGCCAGTATGCTAATACATGATGAATAATGGTTGCGTCAAAGAGAAAAATTCCTTCTTCGAGATACCTGTAGCGGTAAATTCATGATCATCAAGCTATGGGTAAGCTAGACATCAAATAACAAGAGTCGCCACCGCGCTTTTATTATTTCCAAGGGAAAAGGGAAAAGTACGAACAAAACCAAAAAGTAAGAAGTTTTGAAATCAAAACTAATAAAATGCCAGAGATTACAGGTAAGGGGGTTGGTTACACAGAGGGAAGGTGTTATCATCCAAAGTGTCTTAGGTACTCCTAGGGAGCCCTTTTTTATGTGCATCTGTATTTTGTACAAAATTATGTTTACAAACAAATAGAGTGAGGGGATGAGAAAAGAATTCATTAATTATATTTTTGTGTTTGACAAGACCTTCGGACTTGTGCCTACGTACCAACATAAAAATGAGGGATCAAAACCTCGTAGTTCGTGATACAAATTTCAAAGTGGATGTATTGCTTTTAACCAAAATTAAGTTTTAAGGGCACAAAGGCCTGGAAATGGTTTGAATGAGTTAGTTCTTTTTTTTTTCTTTTTAAAGTTGAGGTCGAGTATAGTTAAGTCTATTTACAAGTTTGATTAAGAAAAGAAGTTTGAAAATGCAATGGCATAAGGCCAAAGTTTCTATCTTTTGCAAAGTGGTCAAAGTTTAGAAAATAACAAGTTCAAACAAAGAAGTTTTTTTGAAAGGAGGAATAGATTTTGAAATTAAAGAAATGCGGAGGAGATGAAGAGACTAATCTGTAAGGGCAAACTGTCATACAACATACAATCATAGGTTTCGATGATGACAAATGACCACCATGGATGAATCGGCAATGTCGATTCCACCTCTACAAAACAAATGCAACGTATCACCTATCATATCCTTTTCATTGCTCATCTGTACTGTTATATTTTATACAACATATGTGGACAAAGTGTGGTCATGACAAAAGGCATGAAAACCACAAAAATGTTATTTTTTGCAGATCTGCAGGGGATGAGTCGACCGTAGGGTCGGCACATGACATAGTAAATTCCCCACGGGTCAGCGCATGAACACAGCACTTTTCCCACAGGTCAGCGCACAAGATGCTTGCGTCGACCGCAAGGGTCAGCGCATGAACCACGGGTCAGCGCACGTCGACCTATGGTCGACGCATACTGAAGCATTTTTTCAATCTGACCAAAACTGCAGGCTATGCGTCGATGCATAGTCCTGCTATGGTCGACCGTTCGTGCGCAAATTCAGTTTTCTGATGTTTCCCACTCTGTTTGAAAAGTTGTTAAGTGGGTTGGTTGGTTGGTTACTATAAATAGAATTTCAAGTTACTTGTATCAACAAACATTTTGATATTTTGATTTCAAGTGTTCAAAGAACAAGAAAAAGTGAAATAGGTGTCCAAGATTCTTCATCTTCATCTTCAACATCTCACAACACATCAACTACACACAACCATTTTTGAGGTGATGTGTGATTGGTTAAAGGTGATAAGGTTCGAAGTCGTGATTGGAGAATCCGGTTCGGGTTGAAGCTTGTGACAGGTTTTTTCTTGAATAAAATCTTTAGGGTTTTGTCCTCCAAGATAGGTTTGATTTTGGGGGTTTTTGGACGAATTGCTTCATCAATTTTCACCTGAGCGAAGGTGATTGAGAAGAGGAAGTCTTCATCAGTCTAGTAGCGGATTCAGTGATATTGAATGGAAGAATTCGGGTTCGATTTGTTGTAGTTGAGATCAGCCGGGCCGAGGGTTTGAAGAACTGAGGGTTATTCAACAAAGGGGCTGGAATTGGAGGTCTATCAACAACAATCGAAGGACTTGATTCATCTTGAATCAAGGAACAAGGAGTGGAAGCAACATTCAACGTCTTGAGAGTTCTGTTGTATATTTGCTTTGCAATCCTTGTATAAACGGTTAAATTCAACAGGTGATATCTATTAAATCATCTCAATTCTAGTTTTAGAATTGAGGGCAGACGTACCCCGAAGCGAGGACGACGGGGGAACTGCCTCATCAAATCCTTGCCTTCTCTAATTTTCTGCATAATTGTTTTTAGCTTAAAAATTAAGTGATTTTAGTATAAGCACTTTTGTCAAACCTTGATATTAATTGAGTAAGAGGTTAAAACTCTGTTTTTGAATCCAAAGTACAATAGGATATTGTACTAGATTAATTGGAATCACTTACTCAACATAAATATCACTTGGAGTGTTTTTACACATCAAGTGTTTGATAATTTGCCTAAACCAAAATTATCTTAGTTGTGTATCTAGTTTGGTTTGCTCTTTGAATCATTGGAACTAGGAATCCTAGTAAGTGAAACAAATCATTGATTGTGTGACTAGTGTAGTGATTCTTATTCCACATTATCACTAATCCATATGCTTGACGCATATCCGGTTTTCCAATAACAGTTCGTTTTAGACTATATTTTCCTCGGCCGCTTCCGCACTTAAAACAAATTTTCAAAACCAATTTTAAATTGGTAGCGCCGACTTATTTTTTAATTGGGATCTATTAAACTCCCCCTTCTAGATCCGTGCCATAGTCTAACAAGTGGTATCAGGAGCTCCGGTTCACTCTGTGCTTCAAAATATAACTTTGATAGAAAATGGCTAACGAACCTAAAGGGGCTTACAATAGAGCTCCCGTTTTCAATGGTGAAAATTATAGTTATTGGAAAGACTGTATGCGGGTGCACATAAATTCCATAGATAGAAAAATATGGAACGTCATTCTCAATGGTCCAATTGAAATAACCATGATCAATGAGAATGATGAATTAGTGCCAAAGCCCGAAGCATAATGGACTGATGATGATGAAAGAAAATACAATTACGATTGGAAAGCCAAAAATATCCTAATCTCCTCACTAGGTGTAGATGAATATTATCGTGTATCCCATTGTCCTACTGCTAAGGCCATGTGGGATTCACTACAAATCGCCCATGAGGGGACGAACGATGTTAAGTTGGCAAGAATCAACACACTAACACAAGAGTTTGATCTCTTTTTCATGGAGCAAGGGGAAACCATTGCTGACATGCAAAAGAGATTTACTCATCTCATCAATCGATTACACTCATTAGGTAGGCCTATTTCCAATTATGTTGCTACTAATAAGATTTTGAGATGTCTTAACAGGGAATGGCAGCCGAAAGTGACCGCCATCAAAGAAGCAAATGATCTTACCATATTAGACTTGACAACATTATTTGGCAAACTACAAGAGCACGAACAAGTACTCTTGAGCCTAGAACAACACGAAAAGAAAGAAAAGAAGGACAAAGCAAAGGTGAGTGAAAAGAAATCGATAGCTCTAAAGACTTCCTCCTCAAAGTCCCAAGCAAAAGAGCAAAGTGATTATTCCTCGAGCGACGAAGAAGAAGAGGACAAGAGCGAAGAATCGTTAAACGTTACAATCGTTACGTGCGAAAGAACGACATCCAACATTCCGAGAAGAACTTGGTAAACTTCCGGAAATAATCTAGGTACTCTAAAAATGATGACTCAAAAGGTAAAATGACTAGAGGGTCGTGCTATACGTGTGGAAAGCCCGATCATTACAAACCGGACTGTCCGATGAACAAGAAGACAAAGGAAAAGGAATCATACAAATCACACAAGAAATCATCAAAGCCAAGGAGAGCATACATAGCTTGGGAAAGCGATAGCGACTCCTCCGATGATGAAAGTTCTAGTGATGAAGATGAAAATGCAAACCTATGTCTCTCTGCTCATCAAAAGAACAAAAAGAAACAGGTACGACATGCTAAATATGAAAAATCCTCTAGTATGTATCATCATGAATTACAAGCTGCATTTGATACTTTACATTGTGAAGCTAAAGAGGCCTTTAAAAGGCTTGCCTCAAATAACAATTTTTTTACTCATTTAGAACAAAAAATTCGAGAATCCGAAAGGAAACTTGAGGCACTTAAGGCTTCTATAGTAGAAAGCACAAAAGCAGGTTGTGAGGACCTTAGAAGTAGAATGATGAACTTTGGGTGTGATACTTGTTATATTTGGCAAGGTGAAGTAAGAAATCTAAAGGCCAAACTTGACAAGGCTCTTGAGCCCAAGATTACCTTTGCTATCGATAAATCAAATTTTCGAAAAAGTATGGTTAATCCATATCAAAAATATAAATATGTTATAAAGGATGAAGATAGCAAAGGCAATCAAAATGTAAACTTCTCTTATCTTTATTGTTGCAAGAAAGGCCACTCCATTGCTAAATGCAGATTTAGGAGATTTTTAGTTCCTAAAGGCATTTATCAATGGCTGCCCAAATGCAACCATTTTGTTCCTCACCATTCAGGACCCAATAAACCATTGGGTACCTTCTCGTGTTAATTGCATTTCCATAGGTACAATGCTTCGAGACTACCGAGAGAAGATGGGTTCTCGACAGTGGATGCTCAAGGCATATGTCAGGAGACATATCACTCTTTATTGACTTTGTGGCTAAGAAGAAAGGATATGTAACCTATGGTGACAACAACCGTGGAGCAATACTTGGTAAAGGTAGTGTAGGTAACCCTTCTTCCACTACTATTTCTGATGTATTGCTTGTCGAAGGTCTTAAACACAATCTACTTAGCATCAGTCAATTATGTGACAAAGGATACAATGTATCGTTTTCAAAAGATTGTTGCAAAATTGTACATAATGATGATAAGAAGAGTATGTTTAATGGCCTGCGAGTGAATAATGTCTATATGTTAGACTTGAACGAAGTATCGTTAACAAATGACAAATGCCTTGTAATAATGAGTGAAGATTCATGGTTATGGCATAGGCGTTTAGCACATGTTAACTTTGACTTACTAAACAACATAGTCTCAAAAGATCTAGTCTTAGGTCTCCCCAAAATAAAGTTCACCAAGGATCACCTTTGTGATGCTTGTCAAAAAGGGAAGCAAACGAGGATCTCATTTAAATCCAAAAATATCGTTTCAACAACGAGACCTCTCGAACTTCTTCATATGGACTTATTTGGGCCATCTAGGATTAAAAGTCTAGGAGGAAATTATTACGGTTTCGTAATAGTGGACGACTTTTCTAGATTTTGTTGGACTATCTTTTTAGTAAGCAAGAGCGATACGTTCGCCGCCTTTGAAAGGTTTGCTAAGCTTTCCCAAAATAAATTAAATACAAACATTGTTTCAATTAGAAGCGACCATGGGGGTGAGTTCGAAAACCATTTATTTGAAGAATATTGTGGTAACCATGGTATCGATCATAACTTCTCCGCTCCACGTACTCCTCAACAAAATGGGGTTGTAGAGCGTAAAAATCGAATTCTGGAAGAATTGGGAAGAACAATGATTAACGAAAGTGGTTTACCGAAATATTTTTGGGTCGACGCCATTAGTACGGCGTGTTATGTTTTGAATAGGGTGCTCATTCGCCCCATTCTAAATAAAACACCGTATGAGCTTTTAAAAGGGCAAAAGCCAAATGTTTCTCACTTACATGTTTTCGGTTGCAAATGTTTTGTATTAAATAATGGAAAGGAAAACTTGGGCAAATTCAATTCCAAGGCCGACGAAGGTATCTTCCTCGGATACTCTCAATCGAGTAAAGCATATAGAATATATAATAAACGATTACTTGCTGTGGAAGAGTCTGTACATGTCACTTTTGATGAATCCTATCCGAGAAACGTCAGAAAGGGTAGTGTTGTTCATGGTGCAGGTACATCTACAGAAGACATACTCAAAGGTGGCGAGCCGGGGATTGATCAACCCGACAAAGTCAAAGTTGAGGAGGATAAAGATGTACACCATGAGGAAACCGAGGTAGCTCATCCGCCTTCAAACGATGATCTCCCTCAAGCTTGGAAGTCTCCCAAAGACCATCCAATGACAACATTCTCGGAGATATCTCAAAGGGTGTTACAACTCGATCGAAGCTAAGTAATTTCTGTTATCACTTCGCTTTCGTTTCGCAAATGGAACCTAAAAACCCTAAAGAAGCCCTACTCGATGAACACTGGTTTTTATCAATGCAGGAGGAACTAAATCAGTTCACTAGAAATGAGGTTTGGGACCTTGTCCCTCCTCCGCGAGGTCATCGAGTAATCGGCACCCGATGGGTGTTTAGGAACAAGCTGGACGAAAACGGGGTAATAACCCGTAACAAGGCGCACTTAGTCGCGCAAGGGTATAACCAAGAGGAAGGCATCGACTATGAGGAAACTTATGCGCCGGTTTCACGACTCGAGGCTATACGCCTTCTCCTTGCCTTCGCTTGTGCGAAAGACTTTAAACTATTCCAAATGGATGTTAAGAGTGCGTTCCTTAACGGTCACATAAGTGAAGAGGTCTACGTCGCACAACCTCCTGGTTTTGAATCTCATGAGTATCCTGATCATGTTTATAAACTAAAAAGGGCTTTATATGGTCTCAAACAAGCTCCTAGAGCTTGGTATGAGCGACTAAGTAAATTTTTACTCGATCAAGGTTACTCAAGAGGAAAGGTTGACACAACTCTCTTCATTAAACGTCAAGGAAAGCACTTGATATTAGTACAAATTTATGTAGACGATATTATATTTGGGTCTACTAACATGAATCTCGTGAGAGAATTTTCTGATCTTATGCAGAGTGAATTCGAGATGAGTATGATGGGGGAGCTCACATACTTTCTCGGTTTGCAGATTAAACAACTCAATGAAGGAACATTCGTGAGTCAAACAAAGTATTGTTTGGACCTCATCCAGAGATTTGACATGGCAAAAGCTAAGGCCATTGACACCCCTATGCCAACATGTGCAAACTTGAATAAAGATGAAAACGGTAAGGACGTAGAGGTAAAAATGTATAGAGGTATGATTGGATCTCTTCTCTATCTTACTGCTTCTCGTCCCGACATTATGTTTAGCGTGTGTATGTGCGCAAGATACCAATCATGTCCCAAGGAATCCCATCTAAAAGCTGTCAAACAGATACTTCGATACCTATCCGGTACTCCGAAGTATGGACTATGGTATTCCAAAGGAAATGATTGCTTATTGGTAGGCTTCTCCGATTCCGATTTTGCCGGTTGCAAATCGGATAGGAAAAGCACTAGTGGCATTTGTCACTTATTTTCAAATTGTCAGTTGGCATAGCAAGAAACAAGTTTTTGTTGCTTTGTCAACCGCCGAAGCGGAATACGTGGCCGCCGGTAGTTGTTGTGCACAAATCCTATGGGTTAAGCAACAACTATTGGATTTTAATCTCAAACTCGAACGTATTCCAATTTTCTGTGACAATACAAGTGCCATTAATCTTACCAAAAATCATGTGCTGCATTCTCGCACCAAACATATCGAAATTCGACACCATTTTCTTCGGGACCATGTAGAGAAAGGCGATGTTGTATTCCAACATGTTGACACTAAAAACCAACTAGCGGACATTTTCACAAAGCCGCTAGCTACTGAGCCTTTCTTTCATATTCGCCGAGAACTTGGTATTCTCGATATTTTGGAACGGGCATTATAAATTGATGGTTTTATCTTATTTCATTTAAGACTATAATCTTGTACTTCTAACAAGTTGATGTTGTTGCAAGCATAAGTTTATTGTTCATCAAGTTACTCCGACATCGAGGTGATACTGTTCATTTACCTTTCTCTCTCTCTCTCTCTCTCTCTCTCTCTCCAAATTTTCATGGTTAAATAGCTGTACTACATGATAATATTGTATATATATATGACGTATCTCTTTGGATGTTTAATGTTGTGTGGCATTCTATTTATGCATCAAACATGTGAGCGTTTGTGCAGAAAAGTGAAAAACTGGAAATTTTGCCTGTATGAGTCGACCGTAACAGGGCAATGGTCGACGCACACTTAAAAATCTTTCTATTTTTCAAAATCCAAACAGTATGCGTCGACGCATGCATAGTGTATGGTCGATGCATCGCACGAAAACTCAGTTTTTCTCGGCAGAAAAACCTTCAAACTTCCCATGCATTTACCATTTCAAATTTGAATTCATTGTGCATTCAACTCATTACATTGTAAGTTGCATCTACCTAGTGCCTATTGTCTCTTGGTCTCTCCTCTTCCCAAAACCCTAAATCCTCATCTACAAAAAGGGCAAACTTCTTTCTTGATAATCATTCTCAACACACTTACACCAACCTTCACTCTCTCTTTTGCAAAAAGCCTCAGAACCATTACCCATGGCTTCCTCATCCTGAAGACCTACCGGTAAGAGATCAAGGGAAACGTCCTTTGCCTCCTTACCCATCACCGCTGTGTCATTAGTTCCACCAGCACATGTCGACACCTTCAACAAAGACATTGGTAAAAGAGGAGTTGTGCGGCAACATGCATTCTACAAACTCACAGCAGAGCGGATGCATCTCGTAGAAATCATGTCTCTGCTACAGTATCACAGCATTGTCAACTTTCTAGAATGCAATGCCAAATATAGTGAGGACCTGGTCCGTGTGTTCTACACCTGTCTTCATGACAAGTTTCGTGGTCAAAGGTTTCACTCCAGAATCGGCACAACAAAGGTATCCTTTAAGTCTGTCGTTTGGAATAAATTTTTTGACACGACTGTGGCTGCTGATGAAAATCCTCTCGCTGAGGTAACTGATTCTAACACAATCGAAGGGTATGAATTTAAGAGCGCTCTGAACGCTATGCTGAAACGACCCTACCCGGACCACATTGTAAACAGTGACGCGTTTCCACCAACTGTTACTGCCGGGAAACATAAAACAGGTGAGCGCATTCTCCAGTGGATTGTGTCACGCATACTGCGACCTAAGAAGGGTGGTCTCTCCCGAGTTGAACAAGCTGAAGTTCATCTTATATACATCTTAAATAATCAACGGAAAATAAACTGGCCCTACTACATTGCTAGTAGGATGTTCAGCTTACGAGACTCCGGACGAGGAACGACTCTGGCCTATGGATCTTTCATTCAAGAGGTCCTTACGGCAGCTGACGTTGATTATTCGTCCTTTCCGTATACCTCCATTTCCTCAGACAAAGAATTCAGCCCAAAAACTTTGTCTATGATGGGATATTTTTGGTGTGATGAGCGGAGAATATACAAATTTGTTCGCCGAGGGTTTGTTCCTACGAATGTTGAAGAAGATGATGAAAGTGATGAAAGTGAAGAAGAAGATCAAGAGGAAAATGAAGAAGAAGGAGTTGGACAAGCATTTGACCAGCATGATAGTCCTCTACAAGCGGACACACACGACTATAATCACTCCGCTTGGGTTCAGAGTTCACATTCAACTGAAGAAAATGCTCCCAACCAGGGTGGCTGGGGTGAATGGCAACATATGGGCTGGTCAACGCAACGACAATTCTATCAGCCATATCAACATGGTGCTGAAGCATCTCCACCGTCTCCTCCGCAACAAGGCAACTCGTCTGAGCTTTTAGATATGATGAGAAATATGCAACTGGCTCAACAATCATTTATACAAACTCAGGATGAGCACTATGCTCACATATGCAGTCAGCTTCAAGCACAAAATGAGAGGATCGATAACCTCTCTACCAACATGAATGATCGGTATGCAGCATTCACCGAAACATTTGAACGACATGAGCGATCAGTAGATGTGGGCCTCAATTATCTGAGCAGTGTTGTTGACCAAATGACTTCCTTGGCAGACCCTGACAGAAATCCGGATATCCGTCCCCGTCGAGGTCGAGGCCATTAGGACATAGAACTGCATATGCATCTACATTTTTGTTGTTTGACTACATTCATTTTTTCTGTTATGCTTGTTTGTGCAAATCAAATTTAATGATTATCTCCGCTTAATTAATGATTATCGTTCAGTAATGATATTTGGTGTGATATTGTTATCTGATATTGTTATCTCCTGTTGTATTTTTATGTTACGTTGACTACTCGTTCCTTTTCTCTTTTTGATGTTGTCAAAGGGGGAGAAGACCATGTACCAAACCAAAGCCAAGATGATATTCACAACAATTTGTTAGACAGTCTTAGATTACAAAAGAAAGGGGGAGTGTGTAAAATATGTGTAAGTGTGTAAAATATGTGTAAATATTGCATGTTGTTTTCTCTTTGGTTTCACACAGGTTGTCATCATCAAAAAGGGGGAGTATGTAAGGGCAAACTATCATACAACATACAATCATAGGTTTTGATGATGACAAATGACCACCATGGATGAATCGGCAATGTCGATTCCACCTCTACAAAACAAATGCAACGTATCACCTATCATATCCTTTTCATTGCTCATCTGTACTGTTATATTTTGTACAACATATGTGGACAAAGTGTGGTCATGACAAAAGGCATGAAAACCACAAAAATGTTATTTTTTGCAGATCTGCAGGGGATGAGTCGACCGTAGGGTCGGCGCATGACATAGTACATTCCCCACGGGTCAGCGCATGAACACAGCGCTTTTCCCACGGGTCAGCGCACAAGATGCTTGCGTCGACCGCAGGGGTCAGCGCATGAACCATGGGTCAGCGCACGCCGACCTATGGTCGACGCATACTGAAGCATTTTTTCAGTTTGACCAAAACTGCAGGCCATGCGTCGACGCATAGTCCTGCTATGGTCGACCGTTTGTGCGCAAATTCAGTTTTCTGATGTTTCCCACTCTGTTTGAAAAGCTGTTAAGTGGGTTGGTTGGTTGGTTACTATAAATAGAATTTCAAGTTACTTGTATCAACAAACATTTTGATATTTTGATTTCAAGTGTTCAAAGAACAAGAAAAAGTGAAATAGGTGTCCAAGATTCTTCATCTTCATCTTCAACATCTCACAACACATCAACTACACACAACCATTTTTGAGGTGTTGTGTGATTGGTTAAAGGTGATAAGGTTCGAAGCCGTGATTGGAGAATCCGGTTCGGGTTGAAGCTTGTGACAGGTTTTTTCTTGAATAAAATCTTTAGGGTTTTGTCCTCCAAGATAGGTTTGATTTTGGGGGTTTTTGGACGAATTGCTTCATCAATTTTCAGCTGAGCGAAGGTGATTGAGAAGAGGAAGTCTTCATCAGTCTAGTAGCGGATTCAGTGATATTGAAGGGAAGAATTCGGGTTCGATTTGTTGTAGTTGAGATCAGCCGGGCCGAGGGTTTGAAGAACTGAGGGTTATTCAACAAAGGGGTTGGAATCGGAGGTCTATCAACAACAATCGAAGGACTTGATTCATCTTGAATCAAGGAACAAGGAGTGGAAGCAACATTCAACGTCTTGAGAGTTCTGTTGTATATTTGCTTTGCAATCCTTGTATAAACGGTTAAATTCAACAGGTGATATCTATTAAATCATCTCAATTCTAGTTTTAGAATTGAGGGCAGACGTACCCCGAAGCGAGGACGACGGGGGAACTGCCTCATCAAATCCTTGCCTTCTCTAATTTTCTGCATAATTGTTTTTAGCTTAAAAATTAAGTGATTTTAGTATAAGCACTTTTGTCAAACCTTGATATTAATTGAGTAAGAGGTTAAAAATCTGTTTTTGAATCCAAAGTACAATAGGATATTGTACTAGATTAATTGGAATCACTTACTCAACATAAATATCACTTGGAGTGTTTTTACACACCAAGTGTTTGATAATTTGCCTAAACCAAAATTATCTTAGTTGTGTATCTAGTTTGGTTTGCTCTTTGAATCATTGGAACTAGGAATCCTAGTAAGTGAAACAAATCATTGATTGTGTGACTAGTGTAGTGATTCTTATTCCACATTATCACTAATCCATAGGCTTGACGCATATCCGGTTTTCCAATAACAGTTCGTTTTAGACTATATTTTCCTCGGCCGCTTCCGCACTTAAAACAAATTTTCAAAACCAAATTTAAATTGGTAGCGCCGACTTATTTTTTAATTGAGATCTATTCAACCCCCCTTCTAGATCCGTGCCATAGTCTAACATAATCCTATGCACAAAATTAAAAGTTAAGAGTTGAAAAGATCTGATTGATGGGTAGCAATGCAATAGGCAAGAATGCCATATAGAAACCCCAAATTCCCTTGGATATTAGAATCAAGCAACAAACAATGCATACAAAATCATCTTGAAGAGCAAGGCATCAAATACAAATAGCCCCATCCAAGCTTAGCCATTCCATGATCTTCTTCAGATTAAGCCCATGTAACAGATGAATTTCATAAGTCACAGGTTCAAAATGACAGCTTCACAATGATCATGTTACAGATGAACTCAAAGGGATCTTGAATGATGTATCAGATGAAGTTTCAAATTGAGATCACTTGGTTTCACAAAAGTTGGCATTGGCTAAGTCCTTTAGCATAGGGAGGTTGCCTAAATTCTAAGTCCAATTTGTCCCAGATCAAGTCAACAGTCCACACAAAAGTTTTTTAGGGTTTTTGTTCTTATTATGTACATTAATGGACCAAGACCACAAAAACAAATAAAATATACACAAGCAAGATATATCACACAATATGGTCCAAATGGACAAAGGGAAAATTGCACTAACATAAACAATTAGAATGGTATGAATAATGGCAAATGAATATAACTTAAAAAAATTAAAGTGCATTAAAATAAAGGACTTGAAATTAAATGTTAGTTGTTAATGAGATAGAAGTTAGTATTGTTTTGCTTTTGCTTTTCATTTTAAGTCATTCTTTGGAGAACACTCAACCCACTTATCACAAGCATGGATCCTTGAGCCAAGACATCTTCCAAAGGAAGGGAAAAATGTCAAGTTTCCACACAATAACATGAAAGGGGGGAGACTTACAATCTCACTAACTAGAATGCTATGCCTTTTGTGTCAAAAATTTAGCGTTATGTTAAGCAATCGTAATTGGACTTATGTAGAAGTCATAACTATTTGAGGTCGGACAATAGAATTTTGGTGTTAATGCATGTTAGAGACTTAGTATAATGGACTATGCTCATGAAACATACCACACACAAAAAGAATATGCAAAAGAGGTGGCCTAATCTTATCCATACTTATGTTGATTTTGCAATCAACTAGCCTTAGGACTTAGAGATATCATAGGCCAAATGAGATGAATGCATAAAGAAGGAAGACTTTTACCAAATTAATATCATTCATTCATTTTGGGAGATGGAATGTACATTCCATCAATCCCCTAAATCCAATGATATTAACTTAACAAAGTCAAATCAACCTTGACCAAGGCCCAACAACATGAGTCAAACTTACACAAACCATCACAATAGGTCAACACAATTATTTGGAATTTATTCAAATTAAAAATACTAAAATAAGGCATTTAAATTAAATAAGGTTTGGCAAATTCCTAAAACCTCATCAAAACACCAAAGAAATGGGCATGAGATTTATCATAGGTCAAACAAGGTCAAAGGACCTTGGAGAAAAAATTTCAGAATTTTTAAAGACTTAAAAGTATTTTTAAACAATTAAAAATATTCACAAAATCAATTAAATCATGAAAAATATTAATAATGATCCAAAAAATAATTTTAATTCAAAATATGAAAGAGGAAATTATTTGAATCTTTTTGGTGAAACTCTCATATTTTTTGGATCAATATTAAAATTAATATGAATTAATGAAAATCAAAGGAATAAAAATTAAAATAAAAAAATCAAAAAAGTGTGGACCACTTGATCTCCCTCATTAATTGAGGTGGCAGATCAAGTGATCTGAAACGCGCGTTCCACCAAACACATGAGTCAGCACACTGTACCAAGGGTAATCACAATGGGCGCTCAGGATTACAATATTTTGAAAGGATCTTGTGGCTGGGAGATGTGCTAACGCACCGCCGGAGCCAGAGCTCCGGTCTTCTTCTCCGGTGGACCTCACCGGATTGGTCCACCCTCAACCATCACCAAAATAAAAAAGGAGGACATGATCTGAAAGAAAAAATGGCGTATAGCACGAATATGACCTTAATTTTAACTAACTCCACATATATAGAAAGATATGAGGAGTTGAATTTTGAGGTGTGTCAACTGAGTTGCTTCGATTTGACCTCCAAGCAACTCAATCTTCTTGCCTACATTTGTAGGACTTCAGACAACCAAATATCCAAGAGAATTGAATGAGAAAATCGAAGAGATTAAATTTTTTGAAAATTACCTTCAATGTTGTGCAGAACTTGAGGTTGCTTGCTACAAACACGATCTGATCACACTTGAGAAGCCTGCAGGGAGTGTTAGCAATTGTGCAAGGCTTTGGAACCTGGAGTTCTTGAATCTCCAAATAGTTGAGATTCAAACTCAATTTTCAGATTGAAAATTATCAGGTTTTCCTTTAGAATGGGAGGGTTTCAATTGGAGGCAAAGTTGGCGCGCAAGGTGTGTTTGAAATGAGCTTAGAGGCCATGTATTTATAGCATTTGGGATTGATAATTACACACTTGAAAATTTGCTAAATTTGGCAATGTGATGCACAAGCTTTCATGGGAGTGTACAGGCCCATGAAGCAATCCCTTTTGATCCAATTGCAATTGTACTGAAGTTCAAATGATGCTTGATTGGCAAGGCAATGTGAAATGGAGTTTTGGACATTTGATTTCCTCCAATGGTATAACTCTGTTAAAGCCATGCGTAGACCTAGCAAACTTCATCCAAAATTCATGAACTTGGGTTATTTGGAAAGCTTGGATCAAGAGGAACAAGTTTGATGTTTAACACTTTTCCATTTGGAGCTTGGATCATGGTGAATTTGAAGGTGGAAGTTTGGAAATTTCAACATGTTGAAACATTTTCTAAGTGTCAAGCCATATATCTCAATATTCCACCTTGCTTAACGTTTTATGTGAGCTTCAAATGAGAAAAGTGTCTTCACCAAAGTTGTATATATTTCAAAGACCTTCAAAATGGTCACCAATTTCATGTCATTTGAATTTATAATGATAGAGTTATTCATTTTTGAAGTTTGGAAAAATCACTTGTTCAATGGTATAGGTAAAAAATGACCTATAATGTATCCTCATATCACATGCTCATAAAAGTTGAATTAGCTCTCACTCCAAACATAAAATTTTAAGTAGACATCTTGAATTTGATTTTGAAACTTGTAAATATTTCATATAATAAAAATTGATCAAGTTATGGCCTTGGGAAGTTGACTTTCAAATTAGGGTTTAGACAAAATGACATATAATGTTTCAACATAGAAAAATGATTTTCCAATAAAAACTAGATCTAGGTCTCAACATGAAAGTTGTTTGGAAAGTCATTTAGAGTAACTTTTCTCTTAGAATAATTTTCATATGGTGAAAATTGAAGGAGATAGGGCCTAGGGAGACCCAGTTTTGATCAGATGAATTCATCTGGCCAACCACCATCAACCAACTTGCTAACCTTCAATTATTTTGACTTTATTGGCTCATGGTAGATCATATATGCATAATATGATGAACTTTAAAGTGTCCCTTCAGAAATTTTATCAATTGGTGAGATGGCTTGTTGGAGAAGTTACTCAAGATACCCATACAAACTAGGGTTTCCAAGGCAAATCACCTCCAAACTCTTGAAGAAAACTTGATCAATACAACATTTAGGAATCAATGGAACTCATATATGATGCTCATAACCATTCTTGTATCAATTCATGGTTATTCTATTTGTAATGAGGGCCTCAAACCCTAGATATGGACTTGATAAATTAATGTGATCATGCCCTACCTACAAAAGAGTTAGGCAAATGCGAAGACATATTTTTGGTATTTTGGTTAGTAAAATGATAATATACAAGTATGATAAAATCACATGGTTCTTGGTGATCTCTCCCAAAACAAATACAATGAGAGAGGGGTAAGGAGGATGCCAAGGTATGATCCCAATGCTAGTGCTTATGATGAAATTGCATGAGGGATCTTAGGGTCAAAATTGGGGTCTTACAAGTGTTGGTGTAAGCCCTAGAGGCCAATACTTTTGGTACTTGTATCGAATTATTTAAAGGCATTTTCTTTATTATGGTTGATTAATAAAGTCCCTAGAATAGATAGTCCGTTTAATGTATTAAGTGTGACTTAATCATGAGAACACAGTAAATATAAGGGCACTGTTCTTAAAGTATCCGTAGTCGAGCTTTAATGTGAAGTGGGATAACATTAAAGCATTAAGACTATTATGTTTGTAGACTGATGATCACATCTCATGGATCATGGATAAAGAGTTATCAAGTCTTAAACATAGGTATGAATATTAGGAGTAATATTTATACCGGATTGACCCACTATGAGAATACTATATAGAAAGTTATGCAAAGTGTCATAAGTTATTCTCATGGTGATAATAGTGTATACCACTCTTCGACCTGAAACCACTATGGATCCTAGATGTAGAGTTGAGTGCCTTATTACTGATCCAACGTTATCCGTAATTGGATGACCATAAAGACAGTTGATGAGTACTCCACGAAGCATGCTGAGGGACATGAGTGTCCTAGATGGAATTTGCCAATCCTGCATAACAGGATAAATGTCTATGGGCCCAATATTGAACTGGACAAGGGTGACACGGTCTATACCTTGTGTTCAATATAGACATAAGGGCAAAGGGGTAATTATACACATAATTATTATCACAGGAGGTTTTGTCAGATCACATGACATTTTCGTGACTTGGGTAGCAGTGATGTGTTGCTAGATACCGCTCACTGTTTATTATGTTAAATGCGTGATTTAATATAATTGCCAACGCCGCGAAAACCTATAGGGTCACACACAAAGGACGGATTGATGAGAGATAGAATAATTAAGGAACATCGTAAGGTACGGTGTACTTAAGTAGAATACGAAATATGGTAAGGTACCAAGTACTTAAGTGATTTTGGCATATTATGAGATATAGGCCAAAATGCACTTAAGTGGGCTTTTTGGCTTGAAGCCCACACAAGTGGTTCTATAAATAGAGCTATTGTGCAGAAGCTTTGAATGGGAATACAACACAACTGAAGAGTTGGAATTTCGTATCTCTCTTTCTCTCACTCAAAGCCTTCATTCACAAACAGCTAGCACTGCGATTGAAGGAATCCGTTCGTGTGGACTGAGTAGAGACGTTGTCATCGTTCAACGTTCGTGATCGCCCCGTGGATCTGTATCAAAGGTTTTGATCATTATTAGAGATCTGCACCAAAGGTTTGAATTGCCACAAGAGGTAACGATTCTATCACTGATCATGCGCATTCGTAAGGATCACTAAATGGAGAAGTTTTTAAATTCCGCTGCACCTTGGATGGCAATTCTCCTTCAGTGGTATCAGAGCCACTTACGAAACCATGAATCTGATATTTGTTTTTGTTATGTAATAATATGATTAAAACATAATGAATCAAAGGTTAAATTGAGATCGATCAAGTTACATATATGTGATATATGTAACCCTGATGCAAAATACATTATATATGATATAATGTTCTTGTTTCGTTCATTCAAAACCTCGATGATTGTTTTCCTTTAAGCGATCAATGGTCGTTTGCTTCTTGATCCGACATTAGTATGGTGAAGCAATGACGTGTTGATCAATCATACTGAATTAATAATCGAGACGTGTTTGACGGTCTGAAATTGGTGCATTAGGGTTAGTGACGGCACAAGGGTTGTGTTGTCAGAGAGTTATGCATTGGGGTTTGAACGCACAAGAGTTGTGCTTCCTAAAAACTTTTTGGAACAGTGTTAACCGGTTAACGCGTATGGTTAACCGGTTAATGGAATGCGAAATAAAATTTTTAAGTTTTCAAACAGTGTTAACCGGTTAACGCATTTGGTTAACCGGTTAACGCAAGGCGGAAAACAGTTTTCCAAGACATTTCCAAACAGTGTTAACCGGTTAACACATTTGGTTAACCGGTTAACGCAAGGCAGAAAACAATTTTTTCAGATTTCAAAACAGTGTTAACCGGTTAACGCATATGGTTAACCGGTTAACGCAAGGAAATTTTCGCCCATTCGGCTAACTCAGTGCTTTAAAAGTGTCAAGTGTTGATACGAAAAGCGACATCGATTTTAAATGAATTGTTCATTAAAATGTGATGATCGGTCGTCGAAATTTAATTTGATTTTAATTAATTAAAAGAATTAATTATAATAATAATAAAGTGTTTATTATTGTCTTGTGGTGATCGGTTATGGCCTTAGTTTTCCTTTGTTTTGTTTTGGGTTTTTAAAATACGACCTGCGTGTCGTGCCTCTCTCTTAATCTCCCAAATGTAACTTCTTTTCTCATCTCACTCCCTCGTATGTAAAACGAGTTTCTTTCATGTAATGTAATGATATGAAGAAAGCAAAGAAGTCAGTGCCAAAGGAGGACAACCTTGAAGATCTTGCTTGGAGAAGCTTAGATCGTTGTAGGTTAGCTTAGGTTCTCTCATTGGCTTGGGAGAACAATTACGCTAGGGGCCATAACTGTTTCATTGTGTTTGTATGTATGTTGATGCATGTGAATGTATGTTGATGCATGTGAGAGGCGGTTTATATGATAAACAAGCCGGTAAGATCAGAAAAATTGCAATTCCCTCAAAATTAAATATTAAGTTTATGCTTTCCAAGTTTTAACACTCATCAAGACTAGTAATGGATAATGTAGGTTTCGCCTACGCGAGGTGCATGATCTATATATTGGTAAGGTGCGATGGGATAATTGTAATATCCAACTGTTAAAACAATGGGTCAAACTTAACTAAACAAATTATAATAATATTATATGTGTTTGCTTTCCAAGTTTTAGCACTCATCAAGACTGGTATCGGATATGTAGGTTTCGCCTATGCGAGGTGCATGTTCTGTATTAGTAGGGTGCGATGGGATAAATGTAATATCCAACTGCTAAGACAATGGGTCAAACTTAATTATAATAATATTATATATGTCTAGAAGCAAGAGTTAGGAATAATCCATATGATGGATTGGAATAAGGAGTTATTCACCCAACTGAAATTTCCGAGAGTTGTATGAGATACAATTGGAAGGAGTTCCTACCTAAATAACCTAGTTTTGTGTAATCCGCCTACGCGGACTTAGAACGAAGTGAAATATGGATCTCGACCCACTAGAAAATCTTCCAACGGGATTTTCCGAATCAGATGATGAGGGTCATTTGTTTTGAGTAAAATAGTGGGAGCATGTTTAATTAAAGGCCTAATTAAATATGTCAATGATACTTATATTTTCATAAATCCTTGTGTAGATTACCATGACAGCAAACACCTCTAACAACATCTTGCGATCAATCCTTGATAAGGAAAAATTGTCTGGGACAAATTTTCTGGATTGGTACCGAGACATGAGGTTTGTCCTCAAACATGATAAAGGGAAAGGCAAGGAAGTTGCCAAACCCAAATCCACTAGTGCTGCTTTGAAGCCTAGTGGAAGCATAGAAAAGGAAGGTACCTGCTTCCGTTGCGGTAAGACCGCACACTGGAAGAGGAACTGCCCAAAGTACCTGGAAGATAGGAAGAATGGAGTAGAGACTCCAACTTCAGGCATTTTTGTTATTAAAATTAATTTATCTACTTCTGCATCATGGGTATTAGATACTGGATGCGGTTCTCACATTTGTACAAATGTGCAAGAACTAAAAAGGAGTAGAAAATTGGCAAAAGGTGAAGTCGACCTACGAGTTGGTAATGGAGCAAAGGTTGCTGCCTTAGCCGTAGGAACTTATGAATTGACTTTACCTAGTGGTTTGATAATTTAGTTAGAGAACTGCTATTATGAACCAGCAATTAGCAGGAATATTATTTCCGTTTCTTGTTTGGACAAGTTCGGTTTTTCATTCAATTTATTTGAATGATATATTCTATACAACTGCACAAATGAATAATGGACTATATGTCATTGATCTTGAAATGCCTATTTATAACATTAATACTAAAAGGATGAAACCTAATGAGTTAAATCCAACTTACCTTTGGCATTGTCGATTAGGCCACATAAATGAGAAATACATTTCCAAACTCCATAAAGATGGACTGTTGGACTCTTTTGATTATGAATCATATGAGACATGCAGATCTTGTTTAATTGGAAAGATGACAAAGTCTCCATTCACAGGAAAAGGTGAAAGAGATAATGATCTTTTGGCCCTCATACATATTGATGTATGTGGACCACTGAACATGCCGGCCAGAGGAGGTTTTCAGTACTTCATCACATTTACTGATGATTTCAGTAGATATGGTTGTGTGTGTTTAATGAAACACAAATCATAGTCCTTTGAAAAGTTCAAGGAATTCAAGAATGAAGTACAAAACCAACTAGGTAAGAATATTAAAACTCTTCGATCAGATCGAGGCGGTGAGTATTTAAGCCTAGAGTTTGATGACCATCTGAAAGAGTGTGGGATCCTATCCCAACTCACTCCTCCTGGAACACCCTTATGGAATGGTGTATCTGAGAGAAGAAATTGAACCCTGTTAGACATGGTCCGATCCATGATGAGTCAAGCCGATCTTCCAAACTCCTTTTGGGGACATGCGCTGTTGACCGCAGCTTACACACTTAACCGTGTTCCATCCAAAAAGGTTGATAAGACACCATATGAGATATGGAGTGGTAAGAGACCACATATGTCTTACATGAAGATTTGGGGTTGCAAAGTTTATGTGAAACGACAAATTTCAACTAAGCTTAAGCCCAAATCTGACCAATGCTTATTTGTGGGGGTATCCTAAAGAAACAAGAGGATATTACTTCTACAATCCTTCGGAGGGCAAAGTGTTTGTCGCTCGAACTGGAGTTTTCCTAGAAAAGGAATTTAATTTCAAAGGAACCAGTGGGAGGAAAGTAGAGCTTGACGAAATTCAAGAATCACAAAGCATCGATACACCTATGGAGGAATTAGAGCAGGAAACACAAGTAGTTTTGTAAAAGCAACCTGCTCAAATAGAACAAGACCAGCGTAGGTCAGGCAGGATACGTCACCTACCTGAGATATATGGATATCTGATCAAGGTGATGTATTACTCATGGATCAAGATGAGCCTGTGACCTACTCATGGAATCTTCGTTTTGATGAAACAGTAAAACTGTATGGATTCATCAAGAACGAAGATGAGACTTGTGTCTACAAAAAGGTTAGTGGGAGCATGATCGTATTCCTGATATTATATGTAGATGACATATTACTCATTGGAATCAATATCCCTACCCTGCAACAAGTAAAGTCTTGGTTGGGGAAATGCTTTTCTATGAAGGATCTGGATGAAGCAGCCTATCAGAATCTATAGAGATAGATCATGAAATGCTTGGCCTAAGTCAGAGTACATAGACAAAGTGCTGAGATGCTTTAATATGAATGATTCCAATCTGGTTATGTGTTTTGCTTAAATGGTGGCACTGTGAGCTTGAAAAGTTCAACGCAAGATGCGGTTGCTGATTCTACAACTGAGGCCGAGTATATTGTTGCCTTAAGTGCAGCAAAGAAAGCTGTTTGGATCAATAAACTTGGCATAGTCCCTAGCATTGTGGATCCCATTGGTCTCTATTATGATAACAATGGTGTTATTGCACAAGCTAAGGAGCCTAGATCTCACCAACGATCCAAACACATACTTAGGCGTTGTGCGAAAATATGTAAAGTACCTACACTAGACAATATAGCTGACCCACTGACAAAGCCTCTTGCGTAGCAGAAGCATGATGGCCATACTGAATCAATGGGTATACGGGGTATGCCTGATTGGCTCTAGTGCTAGTGGGAGATTGTTGGTGTAAGCCCTAGAGGCCAATACTTTTGGTACTTGTATCGAATTATTTAAAGGCATTTTCTTTATTATGGTTGATTAATAAAGTCCCTAGAATAGATAGTCCGTTTAATGTATTAAGTGTGACTTAATCATGAGAACACATTAAACATAAGGGCACTGTTCTTAAAGTATCAGTAGTCGAGCTTTAATGTGAAGTGGGATAACATTAAAGCATTAAGACTATTATGTTTGTAGACTGATGATCACATCTCATGGATCATGGATAAAGAGTTATCAAGTCTTAAACATAGGTATGAATATTAGGAGTAATATTTATACCGGATTGACCCACTATGAGAATACTATATAGAAAGTTATGCAAAGTGTCATAAGTTATTCTCATGGTGATAATAGTGTATACCACTCTTTGACCTAAAACCACTATGGATCCTAGATGTAGAGTTGAGTGCCTTATTACTGATCCAACGTTATCCGTAATTGGATGACCATAAAGACAGTTGATGAGTACTCCACGAAGCATGCTGAGGGACATGAGTGTCCTAGATGGAATTTGCCAATCCTGCGTAACAGGATAAATGTCTATGGGCCAAATATTGAACTGGACAAGTGTGACACGGTCTATACCTTGTGTTCAATATAGACATAAGGGCAAAGGGGTAATTATACACATAATTATTATCATAGGAGGTTTTGTCAGATCACATGACATTTTCGTGACTTGGGTAGCAGTGATGTGTTGCTAGATATCGCTCACTGTTTATTATGTTAAATGCGTGATTTAATATAATTGCCAACGCCGCGAAAACCTATAGGGTCACACACAAAGGACGGATTGATGAGAGATAGAATAATTAAGGAACATCGTAAGGTACGGTGTACTTAAGTAGAATACGAAATATGGTAAGGTACCAAGTACTTAAGTGATTTTGGCATATTATGAGATATAGGCCAAAATGCACTTAAGTGGGCTTTTTGGCTTGAAGCCCACACAAGTGGTTCTATAAATAGAGCTATTGTGCAGAAGCTTTGAATGGGAATACAACACAACTGAAGAGTTGGAATTTCGTATCTCTCTTTCTCTCACTCAAAGCCTTCATTCACAAACAGCTAGCACTGCGATTGAAGGAATCCGTTCGTGTGGACTGAGTAGAGACGTTGTCATCGTTCAACGTTCGTGATCGCCCCGTGGATCTGTATCAAACGTTTTGATCATTATCAGAGATCTGCACCAAAGGTTTGAATCGCCATAAGAGGTAACGATTCTATCACTGATCATGCCCATTCGTAAGGATCACTAAATGGAGAAATTTTTAAATTCCGCTGCGCCTTGGATGGCAATTCTCCTTCAACAAGACCCAACGAGGGTATGAAGAGTCATCTTAAGCCTCTCTTCATTAATGGGAAGTTCGAAGATGTTCTCATTAATAAAATCTTGGTGGACTGTGGCGCGACCGTGAATTTGATTCCTCATCAGATGCTTAAGAAAATTGGCAAGTATGACACTTATGCCAAACCTCATAATATGGTGCTTACCAACTACGAGGGTAAAGTGGGCTCCACCCTTGGTGTAATCCAAGTTGAGTTAACCGTAGGAACGATCACAAGATCCACAATGTTTATGATTGTAGAAACGAAGGCCAATTATAATTTGTTACTTGGAAGAGAGTGGATACATGAGGTCGAGGTTGTCCCATCCTCAATGCACCAGAGGATCATTATATGGCGTCTAGATAGTATCATGGAAAATATAGAGGCAAATCAAGGTTACTTTATTACCCCTATCAACCATATCGACAGACGCCAGTTTGACAAGCATTTGGCCAATATCATTTCATGTGATTCGACCGAATTTGCATTCACTCCTGATGACAATGCTTAATGTTCCCTGTCGTTGCACTCTTCCAGTGGCTTTCACTGGGATAGAGAAGTAGTGGGTGAAGACGACTTTGGATATTTAGGAGCGTCTGGAATTGAACCCACAGGTTGGGGAAGCGAATTCAGTGCTGATGACTGAGTTCGCAGCACTAAAAAGGATTTCGGCTTACATAGCCTGAAACAAGCAACAATTGGCCTTAAAGGCCAAAGTAAGAAACATGGTTGTCGAAGCCTGTGAAGTTTCTCATCCAATAGGTCCTGGAAAGGATTTTGACCCAATACCACCTGACAAGGGTCAAAACGAAGAGCAAGGCCAGAGGCTCGATGCTATCTACGACGGTGAGCCTTTAGGTTTTGAGAAGGATCCACTAGCAACAAATGTTAAAATGCTGGCTCAAGATCCGCTTGAATAAATAGACTTGGGAGAGGGATTGATAAGGAGGCCGACTTACATTAGCGCCAATATCAACCCTCAACTAAAAGTCGAAGTAGTCCGGTTGTTGAAAGAGTTCAAAGACTATTTTTGCATGGGACTATGATGAGATGCCTGATTTGAGCAGAGATTTTGTCGAGTTGAAGCTGCCAATCAAGCCTGGAAAGAAGCCCATCAAGTAGAACCCAAGGCGATTTGCACCAGCAATACTCTCGAAGATCAATGAGGAGGTCGAAAGGCTCCTTTGCTGTAACTTCATTCGCACATCCAGGTATGTCGAATGGTTAGCTAATATTATGCCTGTTATAAAAAAGAATGGTGCTTTGAGGGTTTGCATAAACTTTAGAGATTTAAATACTGCAACCCCAAAGGATGAATATTCGACGCCAGTGGCAGAAATGCTAGTCGATTCTGTTGCAAGCTATGAATATCTAATCATGCTCGACGGGTATTCTGGGTATAATCAAATATCTATTGCAGAAGAGGATGTCCTAAAAATAGCATTTTGATGTCTTGGAGCCTTAGGTACCTACAATGGGTGGTGATGCCTTTTGGTTTGAAAAATGTCGGGGCAACCTACTAAAGAGCAATCAATTCGATCTTCCATGATTTTATAGAGACTTTTATGCAAATCTACATAGATGATATTGCCATTAAGTTTGTTTCAGGGAAGAGCCATATAGACCATCTTCTAAGATCCTTCGAAAGGATTAGAAAACATGGTCTGAAAATGAATCCTCTCAAATGCACTTTTTGTGTGCAGGTTGGGGATTTCTTAGGCTTTGTGGTCCACAAAAAGGGAATTGAAATAAACCAGAATAAGATCAAGGCCATAATGGAGGCGAAAGCGCCATCAATAAAGAAAGAGTTACAGTCGCTACTGGGCAAGATCAATTTCATGATGAGATTCATCTCAAACCTTAGTGGGAAGACGCAAGCTTTTTCACCATTGCTTCGACTAAACAAGGAAGGGTTCGAATGGTGGCAGGCTCAACAAGAAGCATTCAATAACATTAAAGAATACTTGAGTCATCCACCAATCCTGACACCACCTTGTAGAAATAAGTGTATGAGATTGTATATATCTGCGTCTAACAAGACTTTAGGGAGCATGTTGGCTCAAGAGGATGATAATGGTGTCGAAAGAGCCATATACTACCTCAGTAGGGTCTTAAATGATGCAGAAACTAGGTATAGCATAGTTGAAAAATTGTGTTTGTGCTTGTATTTCTCTTGTACAAAGTTGAAGCATTATATAAAACCTATTGATGTTTATGTTTCATCTCATTTCGACATTATTAAACATATGTTGTCCAAACCAATTTTGCATAGTCGAATTGGGAAGTGGGCATTAGCATTAACTGAATTTTCTTTAACGTACATGCCATTAAAGGCTGTTAAAGGACAAGTGGTAGCAAATTTTATAGTCGACCACTCCATAGATGCGAATGCACTGAGCTATCTAGAATTAGAACCCTGGAAGTTGTACTTCGATGGGTCTAGTTGTCATACCCCGATTTTGGTCCTGAATTTTTTCCATTTTTTTGGCACTTGGCCTAAAGTTCATTTGCATACATTCATGACCAAAGGCAACCATCCATTCCTAAATCCATATTTTTGTTACACATTGGTCATTGTCTAGGCCTTTTTGATCATGGTGCTTTTGATTATAAAATGGATTTTAATTATTTGACCTTTTTAATTTTCAATTTTAATTTCAAATCAAGTCTAATTCCAAAATTCAAATTAATCTTAATTGTGTTTTACTAATGATTCAAACTCTAATTGATTTTAATTTCCAAATAAATGTTAGAGTTGATATCAAAGTAATTTTTAACAAATTATAGATTGATTTGATTTTAATCGGTTTTGTTGATTTTTTTATTTTAAATTGATATTTTGATTAGTCTCGGATTATTTCTAAAATCCATATCCATTTTTTATAACCAAATATCCATTTCCATAAACCAAGTTACAACCATTTCTTATTACATTTTTTACAAACACTTCAACCAAGTTCAAATTACAATCACAAATTCATTTCAAAATTCCATACCATTTAACCAAATTCAAATCAAATCAAGTTTCAACCAAATTCTCATTCATTCATTAATATCATACATTCAAAAATCATATTCAACCATGCATTCATATCTAGGCCATTACATAACCATGAACCAAATTGCAACATACATATTTCCATAAACCATGACATTGCACAACCATTACAACATGTCCAAACTCATTTTCATACATACATTCAATTAATCATTTAACTCCAAAACAATTATCCAAAGACATATCCAAATCCAAGAAATCCTAAGCCATCCAAATAGAAGTCATTTCTAATTAACATTGCTACCATTCAAATTACCAAGTTTTAGTAAGACATTCACATGAACACCAAAATTCTGCATGATACTGCACCAAAATTCTGCACAATTCAGCATCAAAATTCTGCACAATTCAGCATCGAAATTCTGCATAATGCTGCATCAAAATTCTGCATAATAAGCATAAAAAATTTGCATAATTCTGCACCAAAACCTCCAACATAATCTAATCCAATGCAAGCCTTACAACATGCCGACCATAGCTCCGTAACAAAGACCGTAAACCGTTAGCCCCCAGCTTATAACCGAAACTCGACAGCTTATAACCGAACCTCAACCTCATCCACAACCTCCCTGTTACAAGAAATTCACTACAGTAAAAAAACACAAATTAATTAGTCAAAGCTGTGGAGTTTCAAAAAAATACCTGAATTGGCATTAAGACAAAAAAATGAAGAAGAAAGCACGAGCTCAGAATATCATTTTCGGGTTTAGCATTAAATAGGGCAATTCGATTCTGAGTACATCCAAAGTGATTTGCAGGGATGCTCCTTTGAACACCAAAGACACCAATTGAAACCCTAATTCGTGAGGATAAATAGAGAGAAAGAGTGAATCAGTAGGGGCGGAACAAAAAATCTCAAAGAAAAACCCTAAACACAAAAAAAGGATCCAAAAGTTAAAATCACGAAAACCTGAAAGCAAGCAAAGGGAGGCATTTGTAAGCTCGTCATTACCGCCACCGAAGGTGAGTTTTCGATTGGATCCCTCTGAAGCATTTGATAGAGAATGATTGATTGAGTTTGAGAGTGTGAGAGAGATTCGTTGAGGGTGATGAGAGTTGAGAGAGCGCGTTTGAGAGAGAGGTTTGGTGTGAGTGAGATTGCGAGAGAGAGTCTCGTCTGAGGAAGAGCGTTTGAGCGAGCTTTGCTGAGAATGATTGAGAGGGATTCGTGAGATTGAGGACGGTGAATAGTATATCTCCCCATTTCCATTTATTTATTTTCTTCCCTTTTAAAAAAACAGAATAAGTTTTTTTTTTGAAACCTTTAAAATTTTTCGTTTAAACTTCCTAAGTTTAGTTAATAAATATTTCCCCATTTTCAATTCATATTCCGTTGAAGAACCCAACAGCCAAGCGGCTGGGTTTAATTATGGTAGTCCAACATATTTCCTTTTTATTAGTTTTTTTATTTTAATTCTAATTTTTAATTTATCTTGGTTTATTTATCCAAATTAGCATTAAAATGATAACTAATCATAAGCGGCCTGGTGGAGAGGGGGTGGTTTTTATGGTCTGTAGTGGAGTGGGTTCAATACTTATATGAAGCACTTTATTTCTCTTAGCATTCATTTTGTTCTTTATGTTTATGCTTTATTATACTCATAGTTTCATTATTGTTTGATAGCACAAATTTGATTTCTTTTAATTTCATCATTCATTCAAAACCCTTTTAAACTATTAAAATCACACTTTTCTCGATTCAATGTCGAGCCCATTTTCATACCCTTGTAAGTCGATTGCTTTTAAGCATCGCCATCAACCTCACATAGCTTACTCTTGGGCTTTCTTACAATGAGCCGGTTCTCTTGCACTTACACTCATACATTGCATTGTTTGTTGTTTGGGTCCGATTTAATTGTTTCATGATTTTGAATCCCCATTTGACAAAATGTACCCCACTCCCCCGATGTGTAATAATTTTATACTATTTTATTTCTTTATTTGTTTGAATGTTTAGTTAGATACTAACACAAGAATAAAATCAACCATTTCTAAAAGATCAAAAATAATGACTCGATCCAACGTCGAGTATTTTCTCAATAAACAAATCAATTCATTTCTCCCTCCTACTCTATTCCATTTCTTTCAAATTTTCATCAAACGCTTGATTCAACGTCAAGCCAGTTTTCTTAATAAAAACTCAAAAAATATTAATTCATAGTTAAGACCTTTTCAATAAGATGGAAATGGAACGTGGTGTATACCGCGCACTCCTGAAACTAGGATTCGAGATGTATATCTCGCCAATCCTAGCTCTCGCCATCATCCAAGTTTATCCACTTTGTTTTCTCTCAAATACTCATTCAAATTTCTCTTAAACGTCAATCAATACTTGATCTAGTGTCAAGTCATTTTTCACAACAAAACTCAAAATACTTAATTCTTATTTAACACTTTCTCAATAAAGATGGAAATGGAAGATGGTGTATATCTCGCCATCAACCTCACATAGCTTACTCTTGGGCTTTCTTACAATGAGCCGGTTCTCTTGCACTTACACTCATACATTGCATTGTTTGTTGTTTGGGTCCGATTTAATTGTTTCATGATTTTGAATCCCCATTTGACAAAATGTACCCCACTCCCCCGATGTGTAATAATTTTATACTATTTTATTTCTTTATTTGTTTGAATGTTTAGTTAGATACTAACACAAGAATAAAATCAACCATTTCTAAAAGATCAAAAATAATGACTCGATCCAACGTCGAGTATTTTCTCAATAAATAAATCAATTCATTTCTCCCTCCTACTCTATTCCATTTCTTTCAAATTTTCATCAAACGCTTGATTCAACGTCAAGCCAGTTTTCTTAATAAAAACTCAAAAAATATTAATTCATAGTTAAGACCTTTTCAATAAGATGGAAATGGAACGTGGTGTATACCGCGCACTCCTGAAACTAGGATTCGAGATGTATATCTCGCCAATCCTAGCTCTCGCCATCATCCAAGTTTATCCACTTTGTTTTCTCTCAAATACTCATTCAAATTTCTCTTAAACGTCCATCAATACTTGATCTAGTGTCAAGTCATTTTTCACAACAAAACTCAAAATACTTAATTCTTATTTAACACTTTCTCAATAAAGGTGGAAATGGAAGATGGTGTATACCGTGCACTCCTGAGACTAGGATTCGAGACGTATGCCTCGCCTATCTTGGTTCTCGCCATCGTCTAAAATTATCATGCGGTTTCTTCAAACCCTTTCTCAATCAAATTCCAAAATACTTAATTCCTATCTTAATCTTTTTCAATAAAGATGGAAATGGAACATGGTGTATACTATGCACTCCTGGGGCTAGGATTCGAGATGTATTTCTCGCTCATCCAAGTTCTCGCCATCACTCAAAACACATCCAACCAATCAAATTTTTTTTTCTCGCCGCTGTGCGGTTAATCAAAAACCTTTTTCATAAATGAAAGATATATTGTCTTAAGAGATACAAAACAATGTTTCGGCCACGATTGTTGAGTAGAGATAAATGACGCTTTTCCGAATGTAGATTTATAAATCCGCTCGATGTGTGGTATGCGTTCACTCCTCATCTGTTTTGGGTAAAATAATGTTTTCGTTGATTAATACAGTATGACTTTCGCTAAAATCGACCAACAAACAAACATTTTTCTACCCAGAACTACGTAAGCCTTGATTTCTCTGTTGAGATACGTAGGAGCAGGATTTCTAAATCTTGTCAGGCCCACTAATAAAAAACTTAGGTTTAGTCCTTCGTCAAAAATCCAAAAACATTTCTTCTCTCTTCTATTCTTTCTTTCCCACTTAATAACTTGAAAAGCCTAACATTTCAAACTAACATTAACGCACACAAATAACCTAATGGTTCCCGTTGAGTACAACGGACGTGAGGGGTGCTAATACCTTCCCCTTGCGTAATCGACTCCCGAACCTTGATATTGGTTGCGATGACCATAATCATTGTCGTTTTTTTCTTGGGTTTTATCGATATTTCCCCTTTCCTTTTTAGGAATAAATAAAGTTCAGTGGCGACTCTGTTCAGTCCATCATTGCGAGCGTGCGATCGCGCTTCGCTTTGAAGTCGTATCCCCATATTTTTCATTGAGGTACGACAGATGGCGACTCTGCTGGGGATAATCTCGTTCCCTAAGCGAGTCAAGCCTAGTTAGGATGTTTGTGTGCCTTTGTTTGTTTAATTGTGTGGCTTTTCCTTATTTATTGCTTTTTATTATCTTTATTATTATATTGATATATCTGTTGTATATTGGTTCTATTGTGATTGTTGGTATTTGGGTATTTGATTGCAAACCATGTGGGAAAGACTCTACACCCGAGTCTAGAGTGAAAAAAAAACATAAGATAAGACGATGGTTGAGTAGTACGGACTCCTGAGGTGGATACTTCGTAAGAGTCGGTACGAGAACCTCACTTAGAGTAGATTCTTTTGCAAATATTGTCGCCCGAGGTGTATACCTCGTAAGCTTCGATGTTTCAAAGGGGTCCATGACTCTAAGAACCTTTTAGAACATTGAACCTTTGGCCAACTAGAAATGATGGTTGCGTAGTATGGATTCCCGAGGTGAATACTTCGTAAGAATCGATACGAGAACCTCGCTCAGAATAGATTCTCTAGATGGAGTTGATGACCGGAAAGTATTTTCCGTAAGCGTCAAACAGTCTTTTGAATCCATGACTCTGAGTACCCTGTCTAGAACCGAGTCGATGGTTGCGTAATGCGGACTCCCGAGGTGAATACTTCGTAAGAGTCGGTACGAGAACCTCACCTAGAATAGATTCCCTTGATGGAGTTGACGACCGGAAAGTATTTCCCGTAAGCGTCAAACATTCTTGTGAATCAATGACTCTAGGGATCCTTTGTAACAAAGCCCTAGATCATACCCGGTGAGAACCCCTGTTTTGGAAAGCAATTGAATTTATCCATACCTCGAACCTTTGAACCTACCCAAAAAAAAACATTGCATCCATCCATTCATTGCATATGCATAAAAAGCAAAACTCTTGGTTTTTATCAAACAAAATGCATCCATACATGCATTCATACATTTTCAAAATAGAGTCTCATTCCGTCCTTTCTTCCTCCAGTTTCACGCTGAATCTTCAACACCGGTACAATACTCGCGCCAGAGCAAGACAGAGAATGGCTGAACAAGAACAAGAGAGCGCCCGAGTTAGAGCTGAACTAGACGAAATCAAGGGAGGCATGTCCCAGATGCGAGAGATGCTGCAAGCTTTAACCTTCAGGTTTGAGATTCCACAAGCGACCATGATTTCAGAGACCACGGGCCCAACAGTGGAAGTCCCATCTCAGAGGACGTTACCCTCAACCCTTCCTCCATATGGGCTACCCTATGACTTCGTCCCCCGAGCGGAGGTGGTGCACGACATGGGGCAATCTGTCCAACAAGTCGTGCCATTATCGGTTTACACCGACGCACGTCCAGTCATCCATACTGTGGTTCCACCAGCTGCCTATGCTAGGCATATTCCTCATTATGAAGATCAAAACCACATGTATCAGACTGTCGACTCAACCGTTGCTGGTGACGAAGTAAGGCTTGAGGATTTCAGAGAAGTAAAGGAGAACATGCAGCTCATTGAGAAGAAATTCCGAGATCTAGAAGGAGACCACGTCTTTGGATCTGCTGCCAAAGAAATGTGCCTTGTATCCGGGTTGGTGATTCCAGCAAAATTCAAAACCCCGGACTTCGACAAATACAAGGGGCATACTTGTCCAAAGAGCCATCTCATCATGTATTATCGAAAAATGGCTGCACACGTGGAGGACGACAAGCTGATGATCCATTGCTTTCAAGACAGCTTGAGTGGGGCTCCTTCCAAATGGTATCTAAGTCTGGATCAGAACAGGATCAGGTGTTTCCAAGACCTGTCAGATGCGTTCATAAAACATTACAAATACAACATGGACATGGCGCCTGACAGAAGACAGTTGCAGAGCATGTTCCAGCAGGACAAGGAGTCCTTCAAAGAGTACGCTTAGAGATGGAGGGAACTGGCTTCTCAGGTTGAACCACCTCTTGCTGAAAAAGAATTGGCTGAATTGTTTATCGACACTGTCCAACCCCAATTCTACGAGAAGATGGTTGGAAGTGCTTCTTTGGGATTCTCCGAGCTTGTTGCTATAGGAGCTCGCGTTGAATACGGCGTAAGGAATGGCAAACTGGCGGCTGTAGCTGGAACTTCAAATGCTAATCCAAAGAAGTTCTCTAGAGGGTTTCCTAGAAAGAAGGAAGGGGAAACAAATGTTGTGACTGCTGGTCAAGGAAGAGCTCCTCCAAGAAGGAGACCACAACAATACTCACCTCAGCAGTATGTTCAACAACCAATTCCCTATCAGCAACCCATGTATCCGGTCCAATACGCTCCTCAGCCGTACGTAGCCGCTGTGACACCTGCATTCAATCAACAGCCTGCTCAGGCTTATCAAGCGCCTCCAGCTTATCGACCAGCGCCGGTTCAACCACGTGCCGCGGCTCCTCCAGCTTATCAACAAGCACCAGCAGCTCCTGTTTATCAACAACCGAGAGCTCAAGCGCCGAGGCAGAATGCTCAAAACCAGAATAGAAGGCAAGGGGAAAGGGTGACCTTCAATCCAATCACAATGTCATACACTGAGTTGTATCCCTCCCTATTGCAAAAGGGGTTGGTGGTTCCCAGACCTTTGGGACCTCCACCTGATCGTCTTCCTCCATGGTACAACCCTAATGCACACTGTCCTTTTCATGAGGGTGCCCCCGAGCATGACCTAGAGGGTTGCTACGCTCTAAAGCATAGGGTTCGGGAATTGATTGAGAGCAAGATCTTGTCTTTTAAGGACATGGGACCGAATGTGAAGAGCAATCCTCTTCCTCCCCATGGAGATCCTGCGGTGAACGCCATTGAAGATGCATCTACTGTTGTTATGGTTGAGAAGGTGGATGATGTAAAGACTCCTTTGGCAGCATTCCATGCCCGATTGGTGGAAGTTGGCCTGGTTAATGTAAATCATGAAAATTGTGAAGAGTGTGCCACACATCCAAAAGGGTGTCAGATGGTGCGAGATAATATTCAAGGCTTGATGGATGAAGGAATGCTTCAAATATCTAGTGTTATGAAGAACGAGGATGTGTTGGTGATTGAACCTTGTTTCAATTTACCTGAACCAGTCGAAATCCCATATTATAGTGGTGGAGTGGTCCCGGTGAACAGTAAGCCATCGCCTGTCGAGATATGTATGCCCACGCCTTTTCCCTACGAGAGCACCAAGGCTATGCCTTGGAAATATGAGATTACTGCTGTGGATAAGGTTGTTGAAGGAAGTTCAGACGCTGAGGTGATAGAAGTTGTAAGTGAAGACGTCACAAATATTGCAGGAATGAGTAGAATGACTCGTAGTGGTCGAATCTATACGCCTGAATTCAATGTGACTCCTCAAAGGCCGACCAAGGAATCAACAGTTGTAACTCCTGCTAAAGAACCCGAAGTGGTCCAATCCGAAGATGCTGTTGAATTCTTGAAGTTAATCAAAAGAAGTGACTACAAAGTGGTGGATCAGTTGCATCAAACACCATCTAAGATCTCTATTCTGTCTCTGCTACTGGACCCCTAAGCCCATAGGGAGGCTTTGTTGAAAGTGCTTGCTCAAGCTCATGTAACACAAAGCATAACAGTAGACCAATTTGATGGAGTAGTGGCAAACATCACAGCTTGTAATACTTTGAGCTTCAGTGGAGAGGAATTACCTGAGGATGGACAAAATCACAATCGTGCTCTCCATATCTCGGTAAAATGCAAAGATGATGCTTTGGCAAGAGTTTTGGTTGATACCGGATCTTCTCTGAATGTTATGCCGAAGAGAACACTCGCCAAATTATCTTATCAAGGACCAGCTATGAAGCCTAGTGCCTTGGTAGTGAAAGCTTTTGATGGTTCCAGGAGAACCGTGATTGGAGAGGTTGAATTGCCCATATTGATTGGCCCTCATGTATTCCCAATTAATTTCCAAGTCATGGATATTAATCCAGCATATAGCTGCTTGTTGGGACGTCCCTGGATTCATGTTGCAGGGGAAGTTACCTCCACCTTACATCAGAAAATGAAGTTTGTAGTGGACAATCAATTAATCATCATTTCTGGAGAGGAGGACTTTGTGGTCAGTCACCTTTCATCCTTCAGATACATTGAGGTTGATGAGGACGCTTTGGAAACTTCTTTCCAAGCTCTTGAAATAGCCAATGCCACTTTTGTGGAAATGAAGGACCCTGTTGGGAAAGCTTGTTCATCTTTCGCATCTCTGAAAAGCGCAAAGTCTAGTATGGAAGGAGGAAACCCTGAAGGTTGGGGTCAACTTATTGATATTCGTGAGAAGCATGATCGTTTTGGTCTGGGATATGTGCCTTCCGCTGCGAAAGGAGCCCAAGTCCCTACAAAGGACAACACCCGAAGCATCCAGGAAGTATTCCTCAGCACAGGATTCATCCATGGAGATCAAGTCAATGCAGTTGAAGATGACACCGAAAACGAAGATGAGCCATGTTTGGTTTACCGGTGTGAGACAGCTTTGAACAACTGGAACGCGGTTGAGATCCCCGAAATTTTTCCTTTGTCAAAGTAATAATTGTTGTATTTTTCCTTTCAAATCCTTAGCTCTGCCCAAGGCTAATGGATCATGTTGTAGGGCCCATTTTCATTTTCAAATAATCATTACCAATGAATGAAAGGCATTTTGTTAAATTCTTAAAATTCATTTATCTTGCTTTCTCTTAAGAAAATGGCAATCTTTTCAAAAACAAAAAAAAAATATTTCATTTATGCATTCTCTATTTTTACTTTTCTAAAAGAAATCAATCATTCAAACAAGCAGAATAAACGATAACCCCGTTGAATCCAATGACTTTACTACCTCTCATAACTTTGACTCCCCTATCTACCAAGCGGAAGAAGAGGGTGAAGAAGATTGTTACATCCCCGACGAATTGGCAAGGCTGCTCGAGCACGAGTCCAAAGCCCTTCAGCCACATGAAGAATCGGTGGAAACAATCAACCTTGGCATAGAGGAAGAGAAGAAAGAAGTTAAAATTGGCACCACACTTGAAGCAAGCGTCAAGGAGAGATTGGTTAAGCTGCTACAAGAATATGTGGATGTATTTGCATGGTCATACCAGGATATGCCAGGTCTAGACACCGACATCGTTGAGCACAAGCTGCCACTTCAGCCAGAATGCCCGCCAGTAAAACAAAAACTCCGAAGAACAAGACCGGATATGGCTCTGAAGATTCGTGAAGAAGTCAAACGACAATTTGACGCTGGTTTTCTCGCAGTGGCGAAGTACCCACAATGGGTAGCTAATATTGTATCGGTGCCCAAAAAGGATGGAAAGGTGAGGATGTGTGTTGACTATAGGGATCTGAACAGAGCTAGCCCAAAGGATGATTTCCCTCTACCACACATTGATACTCTAGTAGACAACACTGCAAGTTTTGTTGTATTCTCCTTTATGGATGGTTTTTCTGGATACAATCAAATCAAGATGGCCCCATATGACATGGAGAAGACCACTTTTATCACCCCTTGGGGCACTTTTTGCTATAAGGTAATGCCTTTCGGTCTCAAAAATGTTGGGGCAACTTACCAAAGAGCTATGGTCACTCTCTTCCATGATATGATGCACAAGGAGATAGAGATCTATGTTGACGACATGATCGCTAAATCTCAAAATGAAGAAGATCATATGAGCCATCTAAAGAAGCTGTTTGAACGCCTCAGAAAGTTTAGATTACGATTAAACCCTACAGAATGCACATTTGGTGTCCGTTCAGGGAAGTTGCTTGGTTTTATCGTTAGTCAACGAGGAATTGAAGTGGACCCTGACAAGGTCCGAGCTATACAAGAAATGCCTGCTCCACGCTGTAACACCTCAAAATTTGCTCTCCTCTCTTGGGACTAGCATTATCATATGGCATACATTTTAGGTCATTAGGCATTGCATATTGCATATCATGTGGTTACATTGTGCAAGCTATCCTCCCAAGTCTTGATCAGAAGATGAGGAAGTCAAAGTGCAAGCCTAGGGTTTATTGACTGATCATTAGCCATCTGAGGATTGGGCTGTGAATTAGGGTTTCATGATTCTCCAATGGATGTTGGTCTTCATCTTGATTGTAATGATACATCATCATCATCATGGTTGGATGTCATCAGAAGATTGAAGAAGATTCCTTGAGATTAGGGTTTTGACCACTGGTCAACCCTAATCAGTTGCATTGGGCCAGTCAGGGCATAGTCAGGAGATGGGATTTGTGATGGTTGTGGGGTTCATTCTATGATTATATTGTGCTTATTGAGGCTAGGGTTTCACCCTTGAGCCATTTCAGTAGAAGATTGGGGCTCAGATTGATCTATGCATTGCCTGATTCATCTGTTAGATGAAAAAGTCAACTGTGGTCAACTGTACATGATTTGATGATTTTGGAGGTGGAAATGAGTTGGATACACTTCATTCATGTTGGAACAAGTGTTATTTGACATCTCAAGGCTTAAGAATGGAAAAAATCAAGTCAGAACAAAAACTGCCAAAAATAGAAAATGACTTGTAATGGAAGTTTCCAAAAATGGAAAGTTTTTGACCTCAAAGCCACGTGTCCAAGGAAGCTTCAAATGAAAAATTGTTCAAAATGAAAGTTGTAGATCTTGGTCTCACCTTTCCAAAAAGTCCAAGAACTTGAAAATCCCATGTATGGTTGGAAAGTTATGGCTCAGTGAAATTCAAAAATGACCCATAATCAGGAGGCCATAATTTCCACATGGTTTGTCCAAATTGCAAGTTCTTTATATGCACAAACTCCATTTGACATGTACTTTCATGGTGCACAATTGGATTTTCTCAAAAATGGCCAATGCAAAAAGTCAATTTTCAACTGGACAGTTAAAATGGACCAAGGGCAAAATTGTCCAACTTGTGAAATAATTGGAATTTTGGAGTGGGGATTTTTGCTACACCTCATAAATGGCATTTGAAATTTGTTGGAATCATCATTTCATGGCAAAGGCTGGTGGTTTGGAATTTGACTTGAAAAATGAAAGTGCAAAAATGGACAAAGTGGCATTACATGGTGAATTTCAAAATTACACAACCAATGAGAGTGAGACAAGTTTCAACAGCTCACACATGGCATTTGGAAGTTGTGTGAGCTGTCAAATAGGTGGCATTGAGCTGGCAAGTGAAATTCCTATTTTGCCCTCACTTTGAAAGTTAACCATTTTCACTAATACACTCCATTTGGTTAATGACATGATTAAACTTGGTTTAAGGTCACATATATAAGCCTAATCACTTTCTAATCCTAACAGAATTTCACATTTCCCAAAATTGGATCAAGAACTCATCACATTCTCTCAATTCTTCAAGAACACCAAAACCTTCAATTTCATCAAACTTCATCAATTGTTGATCAAATTGCGAATTTCTTTTTGGTTTGATCTTGTTTCATCCTCTTCACCAACTGTTTTTGGTCATTGGAGCTCAAGGAGTGGTGGCTTGCGACTGTTCAAAGAAGCCTCATCCATGGTGAATCGAAGCTTAGAGCATTAGGAGCAATATTGATCGAATCCAAGCTTTGCATCTCCTCTCCACTAGCCTATACAACATCTGTTTGAAGCTAATTGGCGCAAAGAACAGCTGGAGCATCGCTGCCATACCAGGTACATGAGTTTTCGAATGTCACGGTTTTCCAAATTGCTGTATGCGTTCTGTAGCTTGTTGATCGTAGAGCATGGTGATACCTTTAGATTTGATTATAGTAAACTATATAGGAAGAAATCCGGATTCGAATTTTCGTGTCCAAACCCTAGTTCATTCGATTCGCAGAATTTAGGAATAATTAGGTTGAAATAGGTTGATGTTTGGATTGTAGATGCTTAGACGGTTCGAACGGCTATCCGTTTGTGAATTTCTGTGAAGATTTCATGTTCTTCGATTTCTGGAGTTCTGGAAAATTGATTGAATGAAAGTGATGAAGTTAAGGTGTTTGATCTGAAAAACTGTTTGAATTTTCAAATTGGCTGTTTCCCGCTCCCGCCATCACTATTTACAAAACTGCCATTGTGTAATTCCATTTAATTTGATTAATTCTAAAAAATTCATTAACATGTTTAAAAATTCATAAAAAATTGTAGAAAATTCATAAAAATGTGGAAATTTTTTCTTTGACTTTCTCATTGACTGTAGAATTTGTTTGACCTATTGGTCAAAGTTGTGCATGGTAGGAATAATGTTTGACCTAGGGATCTTTAACATGTACTCATTTTTGATACATTCTACCAATTCCAATGTGAAATTCTCATAGTTACAAATAAATGTCTGAAAATTTTTGTGGTGATTCTAGACGCATCAATGGAGATTTACATGTGCATTTCATGAGTTTTTGATACCTGATCATTGAGTTATGAATTATTGAACTTAGGTGTGACAATTTGTGTCACACCTCATTGTGTCAACTTGCTGGATTTAATTGAATGACCTAGGCTTGGTAGAATAATATGAAATTTTGCATGATGTTTCATTAACATGTTAAGATGCTATGTGAATTTTTGTGGAATTTTACATTGCATTTTCAATTTGATTTCCATTTTTCATCTCTGTTGGTCAAAATTGCAAGTTCATGTGACATATGTTGGAATATTTGGTGTGAAATACTCATATGGTATTGGATAATCATGAAATTTGGCATGCTTGTAATAGACACATTGTGTGACATCCCTGTTTTGGTCTCATCCATTTCTTTTTTGTTTTCATTGAGTTATGAATTTTTGAAGTGGATGTATGTGTTGATGTTGTGATTTGGAGCATATAGTTGTGTCTGTTTTTGTTGATTTTCATTGACATAGTTACCTTTTCCCAATTAAGCTGAAATTTGGTGTGCCATACCTGGATTAGGTCCTGTTTAGGTGTAATTTATTTGAGAATTTTTTAAGTTGTTTTGATGCGGATTTGAATGCAATAGTTCTGTTTGCATGTTTGGTGCTTCATTTGAACTAATTTGCCTTGTTTTGTGCATAACATGAACATGATGAATGATATAAACATGAGACTAATGGTGTTTGCTCTTGTTTGACATTAATTTGACTTTGGTTGGTGAATACCTTGCTGTTTAGGAATTTTTCTTGCCTTTGGACCCTAGGCTTAGCCTAGTGGTCTCGTTGCTAATATTTGCTTGATTTTTCAGGATGAATAGCACCATGCTCATGGAGAATGATCCAAGTTGATTGAAATGATGTTGTTTGATGTTTGTACACTAACATGATTTGGTTTTGTAGGTTGTGAAGTTTGGGCTTGAACTTTTAGCTTGCTTTGTTGTGCATTGAGCTGTATAGATTAACTGATTGAACTTTTGTTGTTTAGTTTTGTCTGTCTGAGTACTAACTGTGTTTGACTGTTTCCAGGTACTTTTAGTTGCTCAGTTCCTTGTGAACTTTTGCTTTGCTTTGCTTAAGCAACTTGCATTGAGGTATGACTTCCTAACTTCATGTAGTCTGGAGACCCGGTCTGTTATTTGGCCGGGCAAATAAATGTCTGAAGTCCTCCTTAAGAGGCGATGATTGTGATTGTTTAATTTTGTGCCTAAGCAGGTAAAGTCCTTAATCAAGGCAATTGGTGGAAGGTAGGGATATGCAATCTATCCCCCACTATTCAGTTGAGTCTTCTCCTTGCTCCCATTACATGGTTGTAGCATTGAGATCCTAGCCCAAGATCCGTGCAGTGCACATTGTGTCAGAGTCTCTGAGTATAGAAGGGTTCCCCCATTCTGGACCCATGCTCATTTGTCAGAAGCTCTCCCTGGTCAGGGATAAGAGCTGTGAGGTCTCATCCTCACTTCATCCTTTCATCCGCTTCACCTTAGCCTCGTAATGGCAAGGTTAAGAGCAAACCCAGCCCGTACAGACGACTCGCTTCGGCAGTCAAACCTATTGTGTGAGCCTCTTGTTTGGCTATAGTGGGTGCCCTGTGGATATCTGATTGACATGCCTGTTTGAGATGCTTGTTCTCATTTGATGTATGCTTGTATGTTGTTTGCTTGTGTGCTTGCTTCTTTCCTAGTTAGGATAGGCTTGCTTATGCAAGTAGGATAGAAACCGAACTTAGGGACGACTTTGCATGACAACATCTAGGCTCGAGTCGTAGTCTCCCTAGTGTTGTGTCTCCTTCTGTTTTGGCTAGTAATTCAGTCCCTTTCAGGGGAACTACATCGCCCTGATCCTCGTTCCAGACGAGGTATGTAGGCAGGTGGTCGTGCGAGACCACTCCGGGCAACCTTTTGTTTTTTTGCGTGTGTTTGCATGTTATCTGATTATGTATGTTTGGGTTCGGATGCCGACGTAAGCCCAGTGATTGGCTGTCGGGCTCCACGTTTGCCCTTTCGAGTGTGTTTTGGTTCGGATGCCGACGTAATTCCATCCAGTGGTTGTCGGGCTCCATGTTTGCCACTCTTGCTTGTTTGTGTTGTTTTGTGTTGTTTGGCGTGCGTAAGCCGAACTACAGTGGCTCTGATTCTTGTTCCAGACAAGATATGTAGGCATAAGGTGCGATACCTTATCGAGCTCGTTCCTCTTAACCCCCACCTGCGCTCCCCGTGTGTGTGTGTGATGTTTAGCAACCTTTTCTTTATTCTAGGACGTGGATCCCGTCGAGTACGACGGACGTGAGGGGTGCTAATACCTTCCCCTTGCGTAACCGACTCCCTTACCCTTTCTCTCTGGCCGCGAGACCATGTTCTTTCCAGGTTTCTCTGAGCGTTTCCTTTCCCTATTTTGGGATAAATAACGCGCAGTGGCGGCTCTGTGTGTGTTTTGTTTTTAGCTCGCCGGTTGATTTTTCGCAGGATGCGACAGCTGGCGACTCTGCTGGGGATTTGAGATGTAGACCTATGCTGGTCCATCGTCCCTAAGCGAGTCCTTCCTAGCGTTCTAGGATAGTTTAGGTTGCTTGTTTTGTATTATTTATTGCATTTATTATTCTAACCTGTGTATATATTTGCATTAATGTTTGCATGCATCATTCTATCATGTTGTTGCCGTCCTCTGTGCAGGTGGTTCCTCTGTGTTGGGGTGGGTGTTCTGAGTGGGGCTAAAACCCAGGCCCGAGTATACACCTAGGATTAGCGTGGTCTCACGTCGCTCATGTGCCGGTTGGGCATATTGTTGCTACGTGACATACCACAAGCCGGACGAGGTTCATCTGAGAAGTGCTCTTCCAGTGGGGTTTTCCACTTTGGTTGGGTTATCTCTTTTGAGCTGTTGACTCTGGTGACCGATCATTTCCCGGATCTTTGGTTTAGACGATCTCAGGAGAGCTACAATGGCACACCCGAAAGGGCAAACCCATTGAGTATCTCTGCCCGATTGTCGAGACTATTATCCGCCTTAGGATGACCTGTTTAGAATTGACCTGTGAGGGGAGGGTTGATTATTTCAGATGCATTGCTCAGATGGTGACTTTTTGTTCCGTGGATCAGAGTCCTATTTATAAGTCGGATTTATGGCCGTTTATTTCTGAGACGCCGGAGTGCTGTCCGTGATTTATCAGTGGGGATCCGTTTATTTCAGGATTCCCCGGGCCGAGATATTTATCAGTGGGGATCCGTTTATTTCAGGATCCCCCGGGCCGATTCAGATGGTTTCGGGTATCTGCTCAGAGATGGTTTGGTGATGATGATGATGATGTATCTTTCTTCCGTTTATTTCGGAACCCGTGGGTCGGATTGGCGATTACTTACTTCCTCAGATGGTTATGATCAGTCCAGAGACCAGATTCAGTGCAGATGATCAGATGGCTTGGAGGATGGCAACGCATTGCATTCATTCATCAGCATCATTACATCTTGCATTAATTACATCTAACACATGTTTACCCATATGCAGGGACCCTTTTGATCGAGATCCTGGTTGAGAGATTTTCTATCCAGACATGAGAAGACCCGGTTTGAAGGATGATGTGGCCTACAGTTTCTTTGATCCAGATATCAGTGTGTTGAAGGATATGATAGCATTGATTACACCTGACCATGTGGGGTTGTTCCGTGAGATGTATTGGGGTATTCTGAAGGTGGTTTTCAGGCTCATGGACAGAGACAGGAGCGCCATTCATACTCTTCTTCAGTTCTATGATCCCGAGCTGAGGTGTTTTGTCTTCCCAGATTACGTGCTAGGGCCTATGATGGAGGATTATGCTGATATTTTGGGTATCCAAATCAGGGATCAGGTTCCTTTCTATGTTACTAAGGAAGAACCTGACATTGGTGGGATTTCCCGTGCTTTCTATCTGAGTCCAGAGGTAGTGAAGGGTAATCTGAAAGAAAAGGGGAAGTTGCCTGGTTTTCATCTGAGCTTCCTGGAGGCTAAGGCTAAGGAGCAGTCAGAGATGGGGAATTGGGAAGCTGTCTGTGCTTTGGTTGCTGCGGGCATTTATGGGATCATTCTGTTTCCTAACCAGAAGAATTTTGTGGATATTAATGCCATCCGCTTGTTTGTTCGAGGAAATCCTATTCCCACCTTGATTGGAGATGTTTATTATTCGGTCCATAACCGGAATGAGAAGAAGCGTGGGGGATTGATTCGATGCTGTGCGCAGTTATTGTTCAAATGGTTTATGGGTTACTTACCATCCAAGGGTGCTTTTGTTCTTCTGGGTCAGAATGTTAATTGGGCGACCAAACTGATGGGTTTGAGGGCTAAGGACATAGATTGGACTCACAGTAGTGGAGTTGGACAGGATTTCATATGCAGTTGCAGGGGTTTTCCCAATGTGCCGCTGATAGGGGTTCAGGGTTGCATTAATTATAACCCGACACTCCTTAAGAGGCAGATGGGATTTGCTATGGAGCTTCCACCGTACAAGAGTGATGTTCAGGAATCTGTGTACTTCCCAGTTGAGGGTAATCAGGCCAGGGTGAAGCAGATAGCTGAAGCATGGCGCAACATTCAGAGAAAAGGTAAGGCTTCTTGGGGTAGAGCTAATAACAGATCTTTTCCTCCGTTCGATGACTGGCTCGGCAAGAGAGTGGAGCTTACTTGTCTACCATTTCCGATGATCGATCCTTGGTATCCGTTGGTTGAGGAGACTCCTTCTACTGTTAGTATGGATGAGTTTTTAGAGATGAAGCGGGAGAGAGATCAGCTACTTGCAGAAAAAGCAGAATTGGAGATGAGTGTGGCTCGGGTTCAGAGGGTTAATCAGGAGCTCAAGGAAAGGATGGAAGATCAAGGCAAGCGACATGCCCTAGAAGCGAAGCGCTTTGAGATGGATACAGCCTACTATGGGAAGATTAGCCAGGCCTTAGTCTCATCTAACCGGGAGCATGACATCACCAAGGAGAGATTGGCTAGAGCTTCGAAAGCTATTGAAGATGAAAAGAGAAGGCAAGTCCTGGTGAAAGGTCAGAGGGATGACAGAGTCCGGGTTCTTATGGCTGAATGGGAGGCAAAACTGAGGGTTAAGGAGTCAGAGAATCTGAAGAGTGTTGCTGAGTGGGAGACCAAGCTGAAGGTCAAGGAATCAGAGAGGCTGAAGATCATCGCCGAGAGAGATCACTACATGGCAGAGAGAGACCACTACTTCAGGCAGATGAAGATTCATCAGAAGGAAGTGGGGAGGCTGCAGCAGGAGAACACCGAGCTCAGGTTCGCCGTAGAGTTCGCAAGGATGGAAGATGAGATAGGGCCATCTGTGGGACCCTCATCCGGCTAGATCTTTCATTTGTGTTGGATTACCGTCAGGCTTGTTGACGGAATTCACTTGTCTGTATTTCTTTCCTATTCTGGAGGGTTGTATTTGACTTTATTTGACTTGATGTATGACTATGGCACTGTTTGTGCACTCTTTGGTTATGTGATGGTTATTTTCATTCAGTGATTGGTTTTCAAGCTTTATTTACTTTACCGTATGCACTCTCACGAGCACACACATGGTTGGGGTATCATGCTAAATCATATATCTCCGATCTGCACGACGAAATCAAATGCTGAATGACTGAATATAGTGCCGGATTATTATTTGTCTCGATGATACCAGGATTGAGAGACGAAGTGTCCTTCATATGGATAGACGCTGCATTCATGCATTGATCATAATAACTGTGCTTTATTGTGCAGGTGTTTGTTACTAACGTGCTTGCTTGTCACAGGAATCATTGCTCGCGCTCGAAGAACTGTACCTTTGCACTCAACTCGCCCTCACAGATATTACACCAGAAGGAATACTCCCAGACTCATGGAGCTTCCCAGTGCAGATATGCTTGAACTGAAAGATAAGATGAACGAGCTGATCAATATAATGCAAGGCTTTGCCATTGGTCAGAAGGCTCTGGCGGATAAGGTTGAGAAACTCGAGCGGGTTTCTGCAGCAAACAGTGGGGTCAACCTGGATGGAGTCTCCAACCAGGGGCTGGGATCCAGAGAGGGTGGAAAGAGGACGACTGTGGGTCTCGTGAATAATGCTGGTGGTCTTGGTGGTGCTGGTGGCCAACCAGGTCAGAATCAGAAAGACAATTTTGTGCCTCCGTTTTATGGGTTCGATGAAGACCAAGAGGAAGACAGGGAGGCTGATCAGTTCTCGATGCAGAACGAGCCGTTTGTTACTTATAATGCTCCACCTCAGAACAAGGAGATTCAGCTGCTGGCTGAGAAAATCAAGGTGTTGGAGAGTTATGCCACTCCCGGAGTGGTGAATATGTCTAACATGGGGCTGGTAGAGGGGATTGTGATCCCACAGAAGTTCAAGGCGCCCAATTTTGACAGATATAACGGTAGTTCCTGCCCAGAAACTCACCTCCAAGCATTCGTCCGCAAGATCTCTGCGTACACGGCAGATCAGAAGTTGTGGATGTACTTCTTCCAGGACAGCCTGTCTGGAGGCTCCCTGGAATGGTATACTAAACTGAAATCGTCTGATATAAAGAGTTGGCAGGATCTTGGAGATGCTTTCTTCAAGCAGTACCAGTTTAACGCTGACATGGCTCCGAGCCGTACCCAGCTGCAGGGTATGTCTCAGAAGCATAATGAAGGATTCAAGGAGTATGCTCAGCGGTGGAGAGAACTGGCTGCGAGAGTTCAACCTCCGCTTGTGGACAGAGAAATGTCTGACTTGTTCATGGGGACCCTGCAGGGGCCGTTTGCAGAAAGAATGGTGGGCTGTCCTGTCACCAATTTCTCAGACATTGTGGTAGCTGGAGAGCGGATTGAAAGTTGGTTGAAGTTGGGTAAGATCCAGGGTACCGCTTCTGCGTCTTCTTCCGGTTCAAAGAAACCATTTGGTAATGGGGGGCAGAGGAAGAAAGAGGGCGATACCAGCGCTGTGTATACTCAGCGTGGACCCAGTAGGGACCGTTACTTCCAGCACACTGCTGCGGTAACTATCCCTGCTGAGCCTCAATCTGCACCGCAACAACAGCAACAACAACAACAGAGACAACCCTTTCAGCAGAGACAGCAGAGGGCCGGTTATCAAGTCCGGGGCAGAGCACAGGATCGTCAATTTGATAGGCCTCCGGTGACCTATGCCTTCTTGTTCAAGAAACTGCAAGATTTGGGGCTTGTGCAAACCAGAACCCTGGCACCTTTGAGACCTGATCAAATGCCAGCAAGCTATGACGAGAACGCGAAGTGTGAATTCCATTCAGGTGCGCCTGGGCATAATATTGAGAACTGTAAAGCTTTTAAGCACACAGTTCAAGACTTAGTGGATTCCAAGGCCATCAATTTTGCTCCATCTCCCAATGTCAATGCCAATCCCATGCCTGCGCATGGTCAGAGGGGGGTGAACGCAATTTCTGCGGAAAGCCGAGTCGGACTGTCTGATGTTGATCAACTGAAGACGCCTCTGGCCGAGGTCAAGAGGCAGTTGTTGAAGAATGGGGTGAACCTGGGCTGTGGTGTTGATTGCGTTGAATGTCGGGTTGTTCAGAACGGTTGTGAGCTTCTAAGGAAGCATGTCCAGGGTCTGATGGACAGTGGTGATATCATGATTGAAAGGGCTGACAAAGAAGGAAAGGAGGAAGTCTCCACCATAACCATTTATTATGATCCGGTGGATTTGTCGAATCTTACTGAAGAGGCTCCGGTTACCATCACGGTACCTGGGCCGATTCCTTATGACAAAGATGATGCCGTGCCGTGGCATTATGGTGGGGAAGTATACTGTAACGGTGAGAAGTTGGAGGAACAATCTGCAAGTGAAACCACCGTGCTAAAGGTGGATAATGCCGGTCCTAGTGGTTTCACCCGCAGCGGAAGGTTGTTTGCTCCTGATGCATTGAGGAGAGGGGAGGAAGAAAAAGATAAAAAAGAAAAGGCCGAGGCTTTAGCCAGGGCAAAGGGAAAGGCTGTGGTGGATAGGGGAAGTACTCCTGTGATGACACCGGCGCCTGCGGGGTCGGATAACAAATTTGATGATGAGGCTGAGGAGTTCTTGAGGATCATCAAAAAGTCGGAGTATAAACTGGTTGATCATTTGCAGCAGACTCCTTCTAAGATCTCGATTCTTTCACTGCTGTTGAGCTCAGAGGGGCATAGGGAGGCTTTATTGAAAATTCTGAAGAAAGCCTATGTGCCTCAGGAGATCACAATCAACCAATTGGAGACGGTCGTATCCAACGTGCATGCTAGCCATGGGTTGGGCTTTACTGATATGGATTTGACCGTAGATGGAAGGAACCACAACCGGGCTTTACATATTGCAATGGAATGCAAAGGAGCCGTGCTTTCACATGTACTGGTTGATACCGGCTCCTCATTAAATGTGTTGCCCAAGAAAGCCTTGGCAAAGTTGAATTGTGATGGGCTGATTTTGACCCCGACTGATTTGATCGTGCGGGCATTTGATGGGTCAAAAAGGGCCGTGTTTGGGGAGGTCGAATTGCCGATGAAGATTGGACCAGAGGTGTTCAAGTCGACTTTCTACGTCATGGACATCCAACCAGCATACAGTTTCCTGTTGGGTCGACCATGGATCCATGCTGCGGGAGCGGTTACATCGACTTTGCACCAGAAGTTAAAGTATGTCTGGGGAGGTCAAGTCGTTACTGTTTGCGGAGAGGAGGACATTTTCGTCAGCCACTTGTCCTCATTCAAATACGTGGAGATGGATGGTGAAATATGGGAGACGCCTAGCCAGGCATTCGAAACCGTCAAGGTGGAGAATGCTCTGTTCGCAAAGTAGGAGGAAGAGAAACCATCCATCGCTTCATACAAGCAGGCTGCTGAGGTGGTCAAAAATGGAGAAGCTCCGGGCTGGGGCAAAATGATGGAGGTTCCTGAGAAGAAGGACAGATTTGGGGTTGGATATCAACCGGGCCGAGGCTCTGGACGAGGAAGAGGACGTCGTACGTCGGTAACCTTCACAAGCGCCGGAATGCTGGATCCGGATCACGTTTGCATGATGGGTGAAGACTCTGACAGCGACTGTGACATCGACCAATGGATAAGGCCGTGCGCACCAGGGATGAAAATCCACAACTGGAAGGCCGAAGAAATCATCCGGGTCACTCTCCTCGAAGAGTAATATTTTTCTTGTTTTCATTCTTATTTGCATGAAAGCCATACGTGTTGCCCGACACGTAATGGTCCATTGTAAGGGCCACCTCATGTTTAAATTTGCAAATTCGCATCATGAATAAAAGGATGTTTTTCAATCAAAAGCGGTGTTCCCTGTTTTTCATTTATTTTTACAGTTTAAAAAAAAAAAAAAAAACAAAATAAAAATGGCAATGGTTTTCATTTTTCTTTTTCAATTTCTCACACCGGTTCTAAAGCAATGCATGAATCAACATTCATGCAGATGCGATTCCTCTCCGGATCTCATTGATAACAATCCTGTTACACCCTTGTATGACTTCGACAATCCGATCTATCTTGCTGAAGAAGAAGACGAAGAAGATTGCGAACTGCCAGGGGAATTAGCCAGGTTGTTGAGACAAGAGGAGAAGGTGATTCAGCCGCATGAAGAACAGATTGAGGTCGTGAATCTGGGTACCGACGAAGTCAAGAAAGAGGTAAAAATCGGGGTTGCTTCTGAGGAAAGTGTAAAGAGCAGAATGGTGGCATTGTTGAAAGAGTATGTCGACATTTTTGCCTGGTCTTATCAAGATATGCCAGGGTTGGATACCGATATTGTTGTGCACAAGCTACCATTGAGAACAGATTGTCCTCCAGTAAAGCAGAAGTTGCGCAGGACTCGACCTGATATGGCGATGAAGATTAAGGAGGAAGTGCAGAAGCAGTGGGATGCTGGGTTCCTTGCTGTCACTAATTATCCGCCATGGGTTGCGAACATCGTGCCAGTCCCGAAGAAGGATGGGAAGGTGAGAATGTGTGTGGACTACCGAGATCTGAACAGAGCTAGTCCGAAGGATGATTTTCCATTGCCTCACATTGACGTGTTGGTAGATAATACAGCTCAATTCTCGGTGTTTTCCTTCATGGATGGCTTTTCTGGCTATAATCAAATCAAAATGTCGCCAGATGATATGGAGAAAACAACGTTCATCACACCGTGGGGTACCTTTTGTTACAAGGTGATGCCATTCGGTCTCAAGAACGCCGGTGCTACTTATCAGAGAGCCATGGTGACTTTGTTTCATGATATGATTCATCATGAAATTGAATGCTATGTTGATGACATGATAGCAAAGTCCCAGACAGAAGAGGGGCATTTGGTAGATCTGGCCAAGTTGTTCGACCGGTTGAGACAATTCAGACTGAGGTTGAATCCGAACAAGTGCACGTTCGGAGTGCGGTCCGGTAAATTGCTGGGGTTTATTGTAAGTGAGAAAGGAATCGAGGTTGATCCTGCAAAAGTAAAAGCAATAAAAGAAATGCCTGAACCGAGAACAGAGAAGGAAGTTCGTGGTTTCTTGGGTAGATTGAACTACATTTCACGGTTCATATCTCATCTAACGGCCACGTGTGAACCGATATTCAAATTGTTAAGAAAAGATCAAACGGTCAGGTGGAATGATGATTGCCAAGCGGCATTTGAAAGAATAAAAGAGTATTTGCAGGAGCCTCCGATTCTGATGCCTCCTGTGGAGGGGAGACCGTTAATTCTGTACCTGACAGTCCTCGAGGGGTCTATGGGGTGTGTATTGGGGCAGCATGACGAGTCTGGTCGAAAAGAGCATGCCATATACTACCTTAGCAAAAAGTTTACCGACTGTGAAACAAGATATTCACTGCTCGAGAAAACTTGCTGTGCTTTGGTCTGGGCTGCTCGCCGACTAAGGCAGTACATGCTGGTTCATACCACTTTATTGATTTCCAAGATGGATCCAATCAAGTACATTTTTGAGAAGCCAGCATTGACCGGACGGGTTGCGAGGTGGCAAATGATTTTGACTGAATATGATATACAGTATACCTCTCAGAAAGCGATCAAGGGGAGTGTATTGTCTGATTACCTCGCCCAGCAACCCATTGATGATTATCAACCGATGAAGTTTGAATTCCCTGATGAGGACATCATGTTTCTCAAATCGAAAGATTGCGAGGAACCGATCCCGGAGGAGGGGCCTGACCCTGAATCCGAATGGATTCTGATGTTTGATGGGGCCGTTAACGTGAATGGAAGCGGTGTTGGTGCTGTTTTGGTTACGCCGAAAGGATCCCACATTCCTTTTGCTGCCCGGCTAACATTTGAGTGCACCAACAACGTAGCTGAATATGAAGCTTGTATATTGGGGATTGAGGAGGCGATTGATTTGAGAATCAAGAACCTTGTCATATATGGAGATTCAGCTCTGGTGATAAATCAGGTTAACGGGAAATGGTATACGCATCAATCTCATTTGGTTCCGTATCGAGATTATACGAGGAGATTGTTGACGTTTTTCACCACGGTGAAGATGCATCATGTGCCCAGAGAGGAGAATCCTTTGGCAGATGCTTTGGCTACTCTGGCCGCCTTGATTAAGGTGCAGAGGTGGAATCAGTTCCCCAGTGTGGAAGTGGGTCGTCTGGATAGACCGGCTTATGTGTTTGCTGTTGATACGGCGCCTGATGATGAGAAGCCGTGGTATTACGATATCAAGCGCTATCTGGAGACGCAAGAGTATCCTGAGGGGGCGTCGAAGAAGGACCGAAAGACTCTGCGGAGGTTAGCCATGGTGTTCTATTTGAATAAGGATGGGGTTTTGTACAAGAGAAATTTTGATTGGGTCTTGCTCAGATGTGTTGATGATGCGGAAGCAAGCCAATTGATGAAAGAGGTTCATGAGGGATCGTTCGGTACCCATGCCAGTGGGAATGCAATGGTGAAGAAGCTGCTGAGAGCAGGTTATTACTGGATGACAATGGAGGCCCAATGTTTTAATTTCGTGCGGAAGTGTCATAAATGCCAGATTTATGCAGACAAGGTGCACGTGCCTCCAAATCCGTTGAGCTTAATGTCGTCTCCATGGCCGTTTGCTATGTGGGGCATTGATATGATCGGAAAGATTGAACCTACAGCTTCGAATGGGCATCGATTCATATTAGTGGCTATTGATTACTTCACCAAGTGGGTAGAAGCAGCCTCCTATACAAATGTGACGAAGCAGGTCGTTGCCCGATTTCTCAAGAGAGACATCATTTGCCGATATGGGGTTCCCGAGAGAATCATTACTGATAATGGTTCTAATCTGAACAATAAGATGATGGCAGAACTTTGCCGGGAATTCAAGATTGAGCATCACAATTCTTCTCCCTATCGTCCGAAGATGAATGGGGCGGTTGAGGCAGCCAATAAGAATATAAAGAAGATTGTGCAGAAAATGGTGGTAACCTACAAGGATTGGCATGAGATGTTGTCGTTTGCATTGCATGGGTATCGAACGTCGGTACGCACGTCTATTGGGGCAACTCCTTTCTCGTTGGTATATGGGATGAAGGCTGTATTACCCGTTGAGGTTCAGATTCCCTCTTTGAGAGTCCTGATGGACGTGAAATTGCAAGAGGCTGAATGGGTGAGGACCCGGTATGAAGAGTTGAGCCTGATAGAAGAAAAGAGGCTAGCAGCCATCTGTCATGGGCAGTTATACCAGCAAAGAATGAAGCGTGCTTTTGACAAGAAGGTGCGACCTCGGGTGTATCACGTAGGTGATATGGTGCTGAAAAGGATCCTTCCTCCTCAAAACGATCGTAGGGGCAAATGGACGCCGAATTATGAAGGTCCATTCGTGGTCAAGAAGGTTTTCTCTGGCGGAGCCTTGTTGTTAACGACCATGGATGGTGAAGATTTTCCATCCCCTGTGAATGCGGACGCAGATAAAAAATACTTCGTATAAATAGACCCGCTGGACGAAAAGAATAAAATAGTCCAGGCAAAAATGGGCATCCCGGCGAACCAAAAACAGAAAGAAAGGTTCGGGCAAAAATTAGGGATAAAAATGAAAAGATGTACACCCGGCAAGTCGAAAACCCCACAAGGGCGACTTGGGCAAAAATGGGTATCCCGGTGGACTGAAAACCCGAAAGGGCGGTCCAAGCAAAAGAGGGATTGAAACGAACAACTGCGTCCAGCATGATTGTTTGCGCTTTGGTTAAAGCATCATGGATAATACCCGGTAGGGATCAATCAGAATTGTCTTGTTCAGAAGGCAGAAGCATGGAGAGTCTGAGGACATATGGGGTGTAACTGAGTTGGAACTCAATGAGATCACGGGTTTCACATTGCCATTAGGATAGATTTTTTCCTTTTGTGCGCAATTACCTCTTTTCAGGAATTGCTTCCTTTTGTATTGCTCATTTGAGCCACACTTTCCAATCAATAAAATGCACATTCAGTCAAATAATTTTGGTTTTTGTTTTTCATTACCGCTTTGATTGCAAAAACATCCAGATATTTTTGATAAAGAATTTTGCATTTTAAGACATACAGGTACCTTCCAATGCATGTTTATAAGATGGAAAGCTTGAAATCTTATTTGGAAGGTTGAGTGACCCAAGTGTTGAAATCTTGACACGCCTGGGGCACGGTTTTATCTGACGATCTGTTTTGCAGGAACTGTTAGGTATTTCCACTCACTTGCAGGGTGTGATGTGGAAGCTTTGTAATAGATCCCCAGAGAGTTTGCTCAGGAATGAAAGAAATGACGAAGACGTTGAGACGTACGACGATCCTTGATAATAATCAAGAAGACTCTTCAAAGTCGGAAGGTTTGAAAGTATGTAATTCCCCGCAGAGTCCGATCAGGAACGAGTGCATGAAGAAAGGACGGAGAGACGACGAGACGTCCGACGACCTTTGGAATTAACCAAGAAGACTCTTCAAAGTCGGAAAATTGAAATTTCTGTATAATCCCAGGAGTACGTTCTCGTCGAGCGCGGAGCGATTCGGAATACAAGATGATGGAGCAGAAAAGGTCCAAACGAGTCTGGAAATTCCCCAAAAGTGGAAAGCTGATACGAGATTGGGAGGTGGATACCATGGTTCGACGAGTCGACAGGTGTTTTGTACCAACTTTTCTCATTTCCCGGCTAGGTTCCCCAAGCAGAATCGTAGGACTAGCTCCCCAGCAGATTCCAGATCTGTGACTTCTCCAGCCGAGTCAGGATGGTTATCCCCGGTAGGTTTATATTGGTGTTTCCTCAGCGGCCAGTCCAGAAGGTTGCTATTCCCCGAGTGGAGCGGGTTTCAATGAAATATATCTCCAGCGGTGTTCATCCTACCTGTGGATCGGACAAGTTTCCGTAGCGGACGGATGGATTTTTGCATCCCCAGTTGAGTCTGGAGATTGCTATTTTCCCCAGCGGAGTATCTGTGAACATTTCCCCAGTGAAGTCAGCAGGTATCTGTGAGGGTTTTCCCGAAGCGGAGTCAGGATTGATATCCCTAGCAAGTCAAGATTGGAGTATCCCCACAGAGTGTTGGTGTGGTTTATCCCCAGCAGTTTCTTGAGCGGATTGGGTGCAAAGGAGGTTCTTCCCCAGCAAGGGTTACCTTTTCCCAGCAGCAGTGGTATTCCCCAGCAGGGTGGAAATCGGAGCAGTGACGAGTTCCTCAGCAGAGAGTCTCGTATTTCCCAGAAGAGTCCCTTGAGGGGGATACTTTTTTTATGCATTCATCATGAAAAAATAACATGGCATATTGCATAGAAAAATAATAATCGCGTAGCATTTCCATGTTTATGGAGCATTACGCAGAAAAAAAAATAAAAATAAAAAATCAATCATGCATCATTGCAAGCATCAGCTAGTCTCAAGCCGTGGTTACCGTTTGAGAAGTGGTTTTGGCCAGATGGTGAAGGTGTTACTCCGGGGAGTTTTGCCTCATGATTTGATCAAAGGTATTGCCCCGGTAGTGCGATACTGGAGGAGTTTGTTTCCGTCGTGCGAGACAGGAGGTGGATGTTACTCCGAGGAGTCTAGCATCATGACGTCAGATCAGCAATGTTCCCCAATAGTGCGATATTGGAGGAAATGTTTCCGTCGGACGGAGATGGAAATAAAATCAGAAGACGTTACGCGATCAGCGCGATTTTCGGGGTTCAAATGGAGAAAAGAAATGCTGAGGCATGTTCTGGGGTTCAAACGAAGAAAAGGAGATACTGAGGTATTTTCTGGGGTTCAAATGGAGATGGAGTTGAAGATTGTATCCGGGATGAGGTCCTCAGGATTATCTTCTAATCATGTGTCACCTTAGACTCTGGCTGAGGTCAATGGAGGTCGTTATAGGTGTCTTCTGAGGAAGAGATACACATGCTACCTTCCTTTTGAGAAGGTTTACCCTCTGACATGTCGCCCTCAGAGTGGTTTGGTGTTATTTCCGGCGTTGCCAGCGGAATTATCACAAGAGATTGGAGAAGAGGAAATGTTGAGGCATTTTCTGGGGTTCAAATGGAGAAAAGGAGATGTTGCGGCGTTTTCTGGAGAACGGGGTTCATATTGGCGATCGTGAGTTATCGTCAGGCGACTGGGGTTCAAACTGGAGATTGGGGTTCATTATTTTGGCAAAAAGGAGTGCTGAGGCATTTTCTGGGGTTCAAATGCAGAGATCTGAGGATCGTTTGCGCAGAGAAAATTTTCGGGGTTCAAGAAAATGAAAAAATAGAGAAAATTTCGGGGTTCAAGAAAAGCATAAAAAGAAGAGAATGACAATCCCAAGCGGATGTGGTTTTTAAACCATAGGTATCCCTGAGTTACCATTTATTTTGGTATCCAGGTCGACGTTTTTGAGATTGTTGCTTCGCCGATGCTGACAGGCGTTGTTAATTATTTTCCCATCAGAGTGCAAATTGTTCGTCTGTTCTTGGTATTCAATCACTCTTCATCCTGATCATCCGAAAGCCGAGGCTATTCGTATCGACAGGTTCACAGTGGATTGAATAGGGGCAGCTGTAACACCTCAAAATTTGCTCTCCTCTCTTGGGACTAGCATTATCATATGGCATACATTTTAGGTCATTAGGCATTGCATATTGCATATCATGTGGTTACATTGTGCAAGCTATCCTCCCAAGTCTTGATCAGAAGATGAGGAAGTCAAAGTGCAAGCCTAGGGTTTATTGACTGATCATTAGCCATCTGAGGATTGGGCTGTGAATTAGGGTTTCATGATTCTCCAATGGATGTTGGTATTCATCTTGATTGCAATGATACATCATCATCATCATCATGGTTGGATGTCATCAGAAGATTGAAGAAGATTCCTTGAGATTAGGGTTTTGACCACTGGTCAACCCTAATCAGTTGCATTGGGCCAGTCAGGGCATAGTCAGGAGATGGGATCTGTGATGGTTGTGGGGTTCATTCTATGATTATATTGTGCTTATTGAGGCTAGGGTTTCACCCTTGAGCCATTTCAGTAGAAGATTGGGGCTCAGATTGATCTATGCATTGCCTGATTCATCTGTCAGATGAAAAAGTCAACTGTGGTCAACTGTACATGATTTGATGATTTTGGAGGTGGAAATGAGTTGGATACACTTCATTCATGTTGGAACAAGTGTTATTTGACATCTCAAGGCTTAAGAATGGAAAAAATCAAGTCAGAACAAAAACTGCCAAAAATAGAAAATGACTTGTAATGGAAGTTTCCAAAAATGGAAAGTTTTTGACCTCAAAGCCACGTGTCCAAGGAAGCTTCAAATGAAAAATTGTTCAAAATGAAAGTTGTAGATCTTGGTCTCACCTTTCCAAAAAGTCTAAGAACTTGAAAATCCCATGTATGGTTGGAAAGTTATGGCTCAGTGAAATTCAAAAATGACCCATAATCAGGAGGCCATAATTTCCACATGGTTTGTCCAAATTGCAAGTTCTTTATATGCACAAACTCCATTTGACATGTACTTTCATGGTGCACAATTGGATTTTCTCAAAAATGGCCAATGCAAAAAGTCAATTTTCAACTGGACAGTTAAAATGGACCAAGGGCAAAATTGTCCAACTTGTGAAATAATTGGAATTTTGGAGTGGGGATTTTTGCTACACCTCATAAATGGCATTTGAAATTTGTTGGAATCATCATTTCATGGCAAAGGCTGGTGGTTTGGAATTTGACTTGAAAAATGAAAGTGCAAAAATGGACAAAGTGGCATTACATGGTGAATTTCAAAATTACACAACCAATGAGAGTGAGACAAGTTTCAACAGCTCACACATGGCATTTGGAAGTTGTGTGAGCTGTCAAATAGGTGGCATTGAGCTGGCAAGTGAAATTCCTATTTTGCCCTCACTTTGAAAGTTAACCATTTTCACTAATACACTCCATTTGGTTAATGACATGATTAAACTTGGTTTAAGGTCACATATATAAGCCTAATCACTTTCTAATCCTAACAGAATTTCACATTTCCCAAAATTGGATCAAGAACTCATCACATTCTCTCAATTCTTCAAGAACACCAAAACCTTCAATTTCATCAAACTTCATCAATTGTTGATCAAATTGCGAATTTCTTTTTGGTTTGATCTTGTTTCATCCTCTTCACCAACTGTTTTTGGTCATTGGAGCTCAAGGAGTGGTGGCTTGCGACTGTTCAAAGAAGCCTCATCCATGGTGAATCGAAGCTTAGAGCATTAGGAGCAATATTGATCGAATCCAAGCTTTGCATCTCCTCTCCACTAGCCTATACAACATCTGTTTGAAGCTAATTGGCGCAAAGAACAGCTGGAGCATCGCTGCCATACCAGGTACATGAGTTTTCGAATGTCACGGTTTTCCAAATTGCTGTATGCGTTCTGTAGCTTGTTGATCGTAGAGCATGGTGATACCTTTAGATTTGATTATAGTAAACTATATAGGAAGAAATCCGGATTCGAATTTTCGTGTCCAAACCCTAGTTCATTCGATTCGCAGAATTTAGGAATAATTAGGTTGAAATAGGTTGATGTTTGGATTGTAGATGCTTAGACGGTTCGAACGGCTATCCGTTTGTGAATTTCTGTGAAGATTTCATGTTCTTCGATTTCTGGAGTTCTGGAAAATTGATTGAATGAAAGTGATGAAGTTAAGGTGTTTGATCTGAAAAACTGTTTGAATTTTCAAATTGGCTGTTTCCCGCTCCCGCCATCACTATTTACAAAACTGCCATTGTGTAATTCCATTTAATTTGATTAATTCTAAAAAATTCATTAACATGTTTAAAAATTCATAAAAAATTGTAGAAAATTCATAAAAATGTGGAAATTTTTTCTTTGACTTTCTCATTGACTGTAGAATTTGTTTGACCTATTGGTCAAAGTTGTGCATGGTAGGAATAATGTTTGACCTAGGGATCTTTAACATGTACTCATTTTTGATACATTCTACCAATTCCAATGTGAAATTCTCATAGTTACAAATAAATGTCTGAAAATTTTTGTGGTGATTCTAGACGCATCAATGGAGATTTACATGTGCATTTCATGAGTTTTTGATACCTGATCATTGAGTTATGAATTATTGAACTTAGGTGTGACAATTTGTGTCACACCTCATTGTGTCAACTTGCTGGATTTAATTGAATGACCTAGGCTTGGTAGAATAATATGAAATTTTGCATGATGTTTCATTAACATGTTAAGATGCTATGTGAATTTTTGTGGAATTTTACATTGCATTTTCAATTTGATTTCCATTTTTCATCTCTGTTGGTCAAAATTGCAAGTTCATGTGACATATGTTGGAATATTTGGTGTGAAATACTCATATGGTATTGGATAATCATGAAATTTGGCATGCTTGTAATAGACACATTGTGTGACATCCCTGTTTTGGTCTCATCCATTTCTTTTTTGTTTTCATTGAGTTATGAATTTTTGAAGTGGATGTATGTGTTGATGTTGTGATTTGGAGCATATAGTTGTGTCTGTTTTTGTTGATTTTCATTGACATAGTTACCTTTTCCCAATTAAGCTGAAATTTGGTGTGCCATACCTGGATTAGGTCCTGTTTAGGTGTAATTTATTTGAGAATTTTTTAAGTTGTTTTGATGCGGATTTGAATGCAATAGTTCTGTTTGCATGTTTGGTGCTTCATTTGAACTAATTTGCCTTGTTTTGTGCATAACATGAACATGATGAATGATATAAACATGAGACTAATGGTGTTTGCTCTTGTTTGACATTAATTTGACTTTGGTTGGTGAATACCTTGCTGTTTAGGAATTTTTCTTGCCTTTGGACCCTAGGCTTAGCCTAGTGGTCTCGTTGCTAATATTTGCTTGATTTTTCAGGATGAATAGCACCATGCTCATGGAGAATGATCCAAGTTGATTGAAATGATGTTGTTTGATGTTTGTACACTAACATGATTTGGTTTTGTAGGTTGTGAAGTTTGGGCTTGAACTTTTAGCTTGCTTTGTTGTGCATTGAGCTGTATAGATTAACTGATTGAACTTTTGTTGTTTAGTTTTGTCTGTCTGAGTACTAACTGTGTTTGACTGTTTCCAGGTACTTTTAGTTGCTCAGTTCCTTGTGAACTTTTGCTTTGCTTTGCTTAAGCAACTTGCATTGAGGTATGACTTCCTAACTTCATGTAGTCTGGAGACCCGGTCTGTTATTTGGCCGGGCAAATAAATGTCTGAAGTCCTCCTTAAGAGGCGATGATTGTGATTGTTTAATTTTGTGCCTAAGCAGGTAAAGTCCTTAATCAAGGCAATTGGTGGAAGGTAGGGATATGCAATCTATCCCCCACTATTCAGTTGAGTCTTCTCCTTGCTCCCATTACATGGTTGTAGCATTGAGATCCTAGCCCAAGATCCGTGCAGTGCACATTGTGTCAGAGTCTCTGAGTATAGAAGGGTTCCCCCATTCTGGACCCATGCTCATTTGTCAGAAGCTCTCCCTGGTCAGGGATAAGAGCTGTGAGGTCTCATCCTCACTTCATCCTTTCATCCGCTTCACCTTAGCCTCGTAATGGCAAGGTTAAGAGCAAACCCAGCCCGTACAGACGACTCGCTTCGGCAGTCAAACCTATTGTGTGAGCCTCTTGTTTGGCTATAGTGGGTGCCCTGTGGATATCTGATTGACATGCCTGTTTGAGATGCTTGTTCTCATTTGATGTATGCTTGTATGTTGTTTGCTTGTGTGCTTGCTTCTTTCCTGGTTAGGATAGGCTTGCTTATGCAAGTAGGATAGAAACCGAACTTAGGGACGACTTTGCATGACAACATCTAGGCTCGAGTCGTAGTCTCCCTAGTGTTGTGTCTCCTTCTGTTCTGGCTAGTAATTCAGTCCCTTTCAGGGGAACTACATCGCCCTGATCCTCGTTCCAGACGAGGTATGTAGGCAGGTGGTCGTGCGAGACCACTCCGGGCAACCTTTTGTTTTTTTGCGTGTGTTTGCATGTTATCTGATTATGTATGTTTGGGTTCGGATGCCGACGTAAGCCCAGTGATTGGCTGTCGGGCTCCACGTTTGCCCTTTCGAGTGTGTTTTGGTTCGGATGCCGACGTAATTCCATCCAGTGGTTGTCGGGCTCCATGTTTGCCACTCTTGCTTGTTTGTGTTGTTTTGTGTTGTTTGGCGTGCGTAAGCCGAACTACAGTGGCTCTGATTCTTGTTCCAGACAAGATATGTAGGCATAAGGTGCGATACCTTATCGAGCTCGTTCCTCTTAACCCCCACCTGCGCTCCCCGTGTGTGTGTGTGATGTTTAGCAACCTTTTCTTTATTCTAGGACGTGGATCCCGTCGAGTACGACGGACGTGAGGGGTGCTAATACCTTCCCCTTGCGTAACCGACTCCCTTACCCTTTCTCTCTGGCCGCGAGACCATGTTCTTTCCAGGTTTCTCTGAGCGTTTCCTTTCCCTATTTTAGGATAAATAACGCGCAGTGGCGGCTCTGTGTGTGTTTTGTTTTTAGCTCGCCGGTTGATTTTTCGCAGGATGCGACACACGCATCGAGCGAGAAGTCAGAGGTTTCCTTGGACGTTTGAATTACATCTCAAGGTTTATCTCACACATGACGGCCACGTGTGAGCCTATCTTCAAATTGCTTCGAAAAGACCAAGTTGTTGAATGGAATTCTGATTGTCAAAATGCTTTTGAGAAGATCCGTCAATACTTGCAAGAGCCTCCTATTTTGATTCCACCTGTCCCGGGAAAGCCATTAATCATGTATATGACTGTGCTTGAAGGATCAATGGGATGCGTGCTGGGGCAGCATGACGAAACTGGTCGGAAAGAACATGCTATTTACTATCTGAGTAAAAAGTTTACCGATTGTGAAAGTCGATATTCACTTTTGGAGAAAACTTGTTGTGCGCTAGCATGGGCCGCTCGTCGTTTGAGGCAGTACATGATTTGCCATACTACTTTGTTGATCTCGAAAATAGATCCAATAAAGTATATCTTTGAGAAACCGGCCTTGACTGGAAGACTTGCCCGTTGGCAGATGCTTTTGTCAGAGTATGACATCCAGTACGTAACCCAAAAGGCAATCAAGGGAAGTGTGTTAGCAGAGTATCTTGCTCATCAACCAGTTGAAGACTATCAGCCATTGAAGTTTGATTTCCCCGATGAGGATATAATGGTGATAAAGGATTGTGAGACCCCAGGCCCAGATGAAGGACCAGAACCAGGATCTCGATGGAAGCTCGCGTTCGATGGTTCTTCCAATTACAGTGGTCATGGTGTGGGAGTTGTTTTGATGAATCCAAATGGTGGCTTTACCCCTTTCACAGCAAGGTTATGCTTTGATTGTACGAATAATGTCGCTGAATATGAAGCTTGTATCCTTGGTCTTGAAGCTGCAATTGATCTCCGAATCAAGATCCTTGAGGTATATGGAGATTCAGCCTTAGTGATCTATCAAGTCAAAGGTGAATGGGAGACCCGTGATGCGAAGCTGATCCCGTATCGTGCTCATGTTGTGAAGATGATAGAATACTTTGATGATATCACTTTCCATCACATCCCAAGAGTAGAAAATCAAGTGGCTGACGCTTTGGCAACATTAGCATCAATGTATCAAGTCAGATTCCATAATGAAGCTCCACTTATTTGAATCGAGCGAAGAGATGAGCCTGCTTACTGTCAATTGATTGAAGAAGAAACTGATGGTAAACCATGGTTTCATGACATCAAGCGATATCTTTTAAGTCAAGAGTATCCAGAAGATGCTACATTGTTGGATAAGAAAACTCTGAGGAGGTTATCGTCTAAATTCTTTTTGAGCAATGATGTGCTTTACAAGAGAAACCATGACATGGTCCTGCTCAGATGCGTGGATAGACACGAAGCAGACATGTTAATCAAGGAAATTCATGAAGGATCCTTTGGGACCCATACCAATGGACATGCCATGGCGAAGAAGATTTTGAGAGCTGGCTATTACTGGTTGACCATGGAGTCTGATTGTTTCAGCTATGCAATAAAATGTCATAAATGCCAAATTTATGCTGATAAGGTGCATGTGCCGCCAACATTACTGAATGTTTTGACATCACCCTGGCCTTTCTCAATGTGGGGCATCGACATGATTGGTGTTATAGAGCCGAAAGCTTCCAATGGTCATCGCTTCATCCTGGTTGCCATCGATTACTTTACTAAATGGGTAGAGGTTGCTTCCTACGCCAATGTGACGAGACATGCGGTTGCTCGCTTTATCAAGAAGGAGATTATCTGCCGCTATGGAATCCCAAGCAAGATCATCACCGACAACGGTTCAAACTTGAACAATAAGACAATGACAGAATTATGTGAGAGTTTCAAGATTGACCACCATAATTCTTCTCCATACCGTCCAAAGATGAACTGTGCTGTTGAAGCTGCCAATAAAAATATTAAGAAGATCCTGCAAAAGATGGTGAAAACTTATAAGGATTGACACGAGATGCTACCCTTTGCTTTGCATGGATACCGGACCTCAGTCCGCACTTCAACAGGGGCAACCCCATTCTCCTTAGTATATGGGATGGACGCAGTCCTCCCAATCGAAGTAGAGATACCTTCCACGAGAATATTGATGGAAGCCAAGCTGGATGAAGCCGGATGGATCCAGAATAACTATGATCAACTTAATCTCATTGATGAGAAGCGGATAACCGCTCTGTGCCATGGACAATTGTACCAGCAACGAATCAAGAAGGTATTTGACAAAAAGGTCCGTCCTCGAGAGTTCAAGGAAGGAGATCTCGTGCTCAAGAAGATCTTGCCAGTACACAAAGATTCACGTGGGAAGTGGACTCCCAACTATGAAGGCCCATATGTTGTAAAGAGAGCATACTCTGGAGGCGCTCTATTTCTCACAACTATGGATGGCGAAGAGCTCATTCACCCTGTGAACTCTGATGCAGTCAAAAGATACTATGCCTAACCAATCCCGGTGGACTGAAAACCCGAAAGGGCGGTCCAGGCAAAAGTTAGGGATAAAAAAAATGGTAGCTCGCTAAGTTGAAAACCTGAAAGGGCGACTTAGGAAAAAAGGAGCGTCCCGGTGGATTGAAAACCCGAAAGGGCGATCCAGGCAAAAACTAGGGACAAAAGGCATAGACTGCATCGGTTCGTCACTGATCAATATAGAAGAGCTAAAAATGGAAGATCAATCTAATTACTCCCTTCAGAAGCGGGGTCTTGTGGAGTCATTGTTATTAGGGATAGTAGTAGTCATTGCGATTCAATGTAAACCTTTCCCTATTGCCATTTTCAAATTTGTAACATTCCATGGAGCTACGCTATTTGTGTGCTACCATTCTTGAATAAATACAAGTTTGCCTATCAAATTCTATCATTTGCTGTTTTTCTCTGACTTTCTTTGTTATACAAAATGTCATTTATTTGTTAATAATGAATTTTGAACTCAAAAAAAGAATTTTTCAACATAATGAGAAACACAATTTTGCTTTGACATGTGGAAATATTAAAAGGAAATCTTTCATCTTTCCCCGCAAGTCTCAAGTTGCAAGACTCCCTTTGGATGATCAACATCTATCTCCAGAGAGCACAAATTTATCATTCTCTAGAAGGATTATTGGGCCAGTTGTAACTGTTCAGCTTGATAGATCCTCCTTTGATGCATTTACTCACTCCTTCGGTTGAGTTATTGGTGTTGAGGATTCAGTACCTCCATAAAGCTTTCCCTAATTTCCAGTCTATATATTGTCAGCATTTGCATTTCATGATCATTCATACATCATGCATATAAGCAAAATCCAAATCATGCATAGCCCAAAGTGTTTCGCGCTCATTTGCATAATCTCAGGTCTCGTTGTTGATTGTATCCCTTGACCTCTGAGACTAGTGGTTACTGGCATTGTCTGTTAAGTCTGGTTGTCACCAGTGTCTTTGACCAAATCCAGTTGTAACTGGTATCCTTTAAGGTCGGGTTGTAACCAACATTTATTTTAAGCCCAATTGTCGTTGGCATCACCGTCAGTCTGTTTGTAAATACATTCGTGATTGATATCTGAAGTTTGGTTGTCGCCAATATCATTTCAAGTCCAGTTGTTGCTGGCAAACTCCGTTGTAGCCGGTAATGGTTTACTATTGGCTTTCATCAAGTCCAATTGTTGTTGGCAAACTCCGTTAAAAATTGGTTGTAGTCCATTACTTACGGTTAAAAGTCCAATTGTTGTTGGCACGTGCAGAGAGTTTAATTACCCTATCTTTCCTGATGGTTCCGTGAAAGTCATGTATGACTTATCATCTTGAGGAATTTCCAGAAGCTTGGAGGTTTTTCGTGTTAGAAAACTCCAATGATGTTGCTTTGTATGTTTTCCAATATCAGCAGGTCATGTATGAATCTGTTGTTGAAGTTTTCTTTTGGTTTTTGTTCAGTGCTATTCAGGTCATGTATGAACCTGTTGTTGAACTTTCATTCCAGTATTGTCAAGTCATGTATGAACCTGTTGTTGAACTTTCATTCCAGTATTGTCAGGTCATGTATGAACCTGTTGTTGAACTTTCATTCCAGTATTGTCAGGTCATGTATGAACCTGTTAATTGAATACTCTTTGAATAGTCAAGTGTTGTCAGGTCATGTATGAACCTGTTGTTGAAAATTCTTTTAACGTTCCTGTTTTGTCAGGTCATGTATGAACCAATTGTTCAGCTTTTATTTCAGTATTACCAGGTCATGTATGAACCTGTTGCTGAACCTTTTGTTCCAATGTTGTCAAGTCATGTATGAACTTGTCGTGGAAGTTTTCTCAGAAGGTTCAAGCTTGTCATCAGGTCATGTATGAACCTGTTGATATACTCTTTTCTAATTTTTCTGTTTTGTTGTCAAGTCATGTTTGAACTTGCTGTCAGAAATTCTTGATATTCCCCAACATTGTCAGGTCATGTATGAACCTGTTGTTGAGCTTTCATGCCAGTATTACCAGGTCATGTATAAACCTGTTTTGAAGAATCTTTCTCTATGATTGTTTTAGTGTTATCAGGTCATGTATGAACTTGTTGATGCACTCTTTTTGAATTTCTTCTATTTGTTGACAAGTCATGTTTGAACTTGCTGTCAGAACCGTTCTTGGTATTCCCCAGCATTGTCAGGTCATGTATGAACCTGCTGTTGAGCTTTTATTCCTGTGTTACCAGGTCATGTCTGAACCTATTTTGAAGAATCTTTTTCTTTGATTACTCCAGTATTGTCAGGTCATGTATGAACCTGTTGCTGAACCTTTTGTTCCAATGTTGTCAGGTCATGTATGGACCTGTTGTAGAAATTTTTCTTATTCTGGTTAGTAGGTCATATGTGAACTTACTACCGAAACCTCTTGTATTCCAAGTATCGATTATCAATTTCACTTTGAGTACTCCCCAGTGTGTGTCTGATTCTCCAACAGGATTTGTCTTCCCCAGCAAGTTTGTTTTTTACCATTTGTCTGTCTCCCTGTGGACCACCAGCATTCCCCACAGTTTGGTCTGTCTAGTAGCATCTCCTGTCAAGGGTCTACCATATCCCTAGAAGATAAAATTACAAAAAAAAATCATGCATCCATGCATATCATATCATATCATATCATATCATATCATATCATATCATATCATATCATATCATATCATATCATATCATATCATATCATATCATATCATGCATATCATATCTTATCATATCTTATCACATCATGTCATAGGGATTCAAGATCAAAATCCGGGTCTTCTTAGTATTTAACCATCTCCCACTATGATCATATGAAGAGTGTCCTACTTCATACTCTCTAGTCGAAGACGCTTAAATAGGGGCAACTGTCATACCTCGATTTTGGTCCTAAATTTTTTCCATTTTTTTTGGCACTTGGCCTAAAGTTCATTTGCATACATTCATGACCAAAGGCAACCATTCATTCCTAAATCCATATTTTTGTTACACATTGGTCATTGTCTAGGCCTTTTTGATCATGGTGCTTTTGATTATAAAATGGATTTTAATTATTTGACCTTTTTAATTTTCAATTTTAATTTCAAATCAAGTCTAATTCCAAATTTCAAGTTAATCTTAATTGTGTTTTACTAATGATTCAAACTCTAATTGATTTTAATTTCCAAATAAATGTTAGAGTTGATATCAAAGTAATTTTTAACAAATTATAGATTGATTTGATTTTAATCGGTTTTGCTGATTTTTTGATTTTAAATTGATATTTTGATTAGTCTCGGATTATTTCTAAAATCCATATCCATTTTTTATAACCAAATATCCATTTCCATAAACCAAGTTACAACCATTTCTTATTACATTTTTTACAAACACTTCAACCAAGTTCAAATTACAATCACAAATTCATTTCAAAATTCCATACCATTTAACCAAATTCAAATCAAATCAAGTTTCAACCAAATTCTCATTCATTCATTAATATCATACATTCAAAAATCATATTCAACCATGCATTCATATCTAGGCCATTACATAACCATGAACCAAATTGCAACATACATATTTCCATAAACCATGACATTGCACAACCATTACAACATGTCCAAACTCATTTTCATACATACATTCAATTAATCATTTAACTCCAAAACAATTATCCAAAGACATATCCAAATCCAAGAAATCCTAAGCCATCCAAATAAAAGTCATTTCTAATTAACATTGCTACCATTCAAATTACCAAGTTTTAGTAAGACATTCACATGAACACCAAAATTCTGCATGATACTGCACCAAAATTCTGCACAATTCAGCATCGAAATTCTGCATAATGCTGCATCAAAATTCTGCATAATAAGCATCAAAAATTTGCATAATTCTGCACCAAAACCTCCAACATAATCTAATCCAATGCAAGCCTTACAACATGCCGACCATAGCTCCGTAACAAAGACCGTAAACCGTTAGCCCCCAGCTTATAACCGAAACTCGACAGCTTATAACCGAACCTCAACCTCATCCACAACCTCCTTGTTACAAGAAATTCACTGCAGTAAAAAAACACAAATTAATTAGTCAAAGCTGTGGAGTTTCAAAAAAATACCTAAATTGGCATTAAGACAAAAAAATGAAGAAGAAAGCACGAGCTCAGAATATCATTTTCGGGTTTAGCATTAAACAGGGCAATTCAATTCTGAGTACATCCAAAGTGATTTGCAGGGATGCTCCTTTGAACACCAAAGACACCAATTGAAACCCTAATTCGTGAGGATAAATAGAGAGAAAGAGTGAATCAGTAGGGGCGGAACAAAAAATCTCAAAGAAAAACCCTAAACACAAAAAAAGGATCCAAAAGTTAAAATCACGAAAACCTGAAAGCAAGCAAAGGGAGGCATTTGTAAGCTCGTCATTACCGCCACCGAAGGTGAGTTTTCGATTGGATCCCTCTGAAGCATTTGATAGAGAATGATTGATTGAGTTTGAGAGTGTGAGAGAGATTCGTTGAGGGTGATGAGAGTTGAGAGAGCGCGTTTGAGAGAGAGGTTTGGTGTGAGTGAGATTGCGAGAGAGAGAGTCTCGTCTGAGGGAGAGCGTTTGAGCGAGCTTTGCTGAGAATGATTGAGAGGGATTCGTGAGATTGAGGACGGTGAATAGTATATCTCCCCATTTCCATTTATTTATTTTCTTCCCTTTTTAAAAAAACTGAATAAGTTTTTTTTTTGAAACCTTTAAAATTTTTCGTTTAAACTTCCTAAGTTTAGTTAATAAATATTTCCCCATTTTCAATTCATATTCCGTTGAAGAACCCAACAGCCAAGCGGCTGGGTTTAATTATGGTAGTCCAACAGATTTCCTTTTTATTAGTTTTTTTATTTTAATTCTAATTTTTAATTTACCTTGGTTTATTTATCCAAATTAGCACTAAAATGATAACTAATCATAAGCGGCCTGGTGGAGAGGGGGTGGTTTTCATGGTCTGTAGTGGAGTGGATTCGATACATATATGAAGCACTTTATTTCTCTTAGCATTCATTTTGTTCTTTATGTTTATGCTTTATTATACTCATAGTTTCATTATTGTTTGATAGCACAAATTTGATTTCTTTTAATTTCATCATTCATTCAAAACCATTTTAAACTATTAAAATCACACTTTTCTCGATTCAATGTCGAGTCCATTTTCATACCCTTGTAAGTCGATTGCTTTTAAGCATCGCCATCAACCTCACATAGCTTACTCTTGGGCTTTCTTACAATGAGCCGGTTCTCTTGCACTTACACTCATACATTGCATTGTTTGTTGTTTGGGTCCGATTTAATTGTTTCATGATTTTGAATCCCCATTTGACAAAATGTACCCCACTCCCCCGATGTGTAATAATTTTGTACTATTTTATTTCTTTATTTGTTTGACTGTTTAGTTAGATACTAACACAAGAATAAAATCAACCATTTCCAAAAGATCAAAAATAATGACTCGATCCAACGTCGAGTATTTTCTCAATAAACAAATCAATTCATTTCTCCCTCCTACTCTATTCCATTTCTTTCAAATTTTCATCAAACGCTTGATTCAACGTCAAGCCAGTTTTCTTAATAAAAACTCAAAAAATATTAATTCATAGTTAAGACCTTTTCAATAAGATGGAAATGGAACGTGGTGTATACCGCGCACTCCTGAAACTAGGATTCGAGATGTATATCTCGCCAATCCTAGCTCTTGCCATCATCCAAGTTTATCCACTTTGTTTTCTCTCAAATACTCATTCAAATTTCTCTTAAACGTCCATCAATACTTGATCTAGTGTCAAGTCATTTTTCACAACAAAACTCAAAATACTTAATTCTTATTTAACACTTTCTCAATAAAGGTGGAAATGGAAGATGGTGTATACCGTGCACTCCTGAGACTAGGATTCGAGACGTATGCCTCGCCTATCTTGGTTCTCGCCATCGTCTAAAATTATCATGCGGTTTCTTCAAACCCTTTCTCAATCAAATTCCAAAATACTTAATTCCTATCTTAACCTTTTTCAATAAAGATGGAAATGGAACATGGTGTATACCATGCACTCCTGAGGCTAGGATTCGAGATGTATATCTCGCTCATCCAAGTTCTCGCCATCACTCAAAACACATCCAACCAATCAAATTTTTTCTCTCGCCGCCGTGCAGTTAATCAAAAACCTTTTTCATAAATGAAAGATATATTGTCTTAAGAGATACAAAACAATGTTTCGGCCATGATTGTTGAGTAGAGATAAATGACGCTTTTTCGAATGTAGATTTATAAATCCGTTCGATGTGTGGTATGCGTTCACTCCTCATCTGTTTTGGGTAAAATAATGTTTTCGTTGATTAATACAGTATGACTTTCGCTAAAATCGACCAACAAACAAACATTTTTCTACCCAGAACTACGTAAGCCTTGATTTCTCTGTTGAGATACGTAGGAGCAGGATTTGTAAATCTTGTCAGGCCCACTAATAAAAAACTTAGGTTTAGTCCTTCGTCAAAAATCCAAAAACATTTCTTCTCTCTTCTATTCTTTCTTTCCCACTTAATAACTTGAAAAGCCTAACATTTCAAACTAACATTAATGCACACAAATAACCTAATGGTTCCCGTTGAGTACAACGGGCGTGAGGGGTGCTAATACCTTCCCCTTGCGTAATCGACTCCCGAACCCTGATATTGGTTGCGATGACCATAATCATTGTCATTTTTTTCTTGGGTTTTATCGATATTTCCCCTTTCCTTTTTAGGAATAAATAAAGTTCGGTGGCGACTCTGTTCAGTCCATCATTGCGAGCGTGCGATCGCGCTTCGCTTTGAAGTCGTATCCCCATATTTTTCATTGAGGTACGACACTAGTCACAAGGATGGAACAAGCATATGAGTGTTAATTATTTCTCCTTAGAAAATTCCAACAAGACTCAAGTACAGAGTAAAGGGTATCTACTCTAACAATGAGGCCGAATATGAAGCCCTTATAGCTGGACTTGAAATATTTTTGGAATTGGGGGCAACTCGAGTCGAAATAATGGGTGACTCAGAGTTAGTCATAAAACAGAATACAAATGTATTAAGGAGAATTTAATTATATACTTCATAATAGCCAGTCGATTGCTTAAAAGATTCGAGATGGCTAATATTCAACATATACCTCGATTGGAAAATCAAGTGGCTAATGATTTGGCTCAAATTGCATCTGGGTATAAAATTTCAAAACAAAAATTGCAAAAAGTCATCGAAGTCAGAGGAAAAGTTGTGTCAACCAGATTAACCCCTTCAGACTTAGAAAAGACAAAGTTGGGATACGCGGATGAAGGAAACTTCTAAATATTGGCAATAGACAATCTGATAGATGAAGATTGGAGGAAACCAATAGTGGAATATCTACAAAATCCAATGGCGTATGCTGATCGAAAAACCAAGTATCGAGTGTTAAGTTATGTTCTTTTGGGATTGGAGTTGTTTAAGAAGCCTCCTGAGGAAGTTTTGCTTAAGTGCCTCAATGAGTCAGAGGTGTATTTAGCCATTTCAACTGTCCATAGTGGGGCGTGTGGGGCACACCAAGTTGGACATAAGATGAAATAGCTCTTATTTCACCAAGGTATGTATTGGTCTACTATGTTGAAAGATTGTATCAAATTTGCAAAAGGATGCCAAGAATGTCAGGTACATGCATGCATAAAACATGTTCCCGCGAGCGAATTGCACTCTATCATCAAGCCTTAGCCATTCAGAGGTTGGGCTTTAGATTTAATTGGGGAAATTAGACCACCATCATCTAAGAGTCAGAGGTATATCCTGGTGGTTGTTGATTATTTTATGAAATGGATCGAAGTTATACCTTTACCAAACGTAAATCAGGAAGATGTGATCAATTTTATCCAAAAGCATATTATCTATAGATTTGGAATCCTAGAGACTATCACAACAGATCAAGGGTCAGTATTCACTGGTTGAAAGATGCAGGAATTTGCTAAAGAAATGGGTTTCAAATTGTTGACTTCAAAGCCATACTATGCTCAGGCTAATGGACAGGTCGATGTTTCTAATAAAGTAATTATTGGTTTGATTAAGAAGCATGTGGGGAAGAAGTCTAGAAATTGGCACAAAACTTTAGATCAGATTTTGTGTGCATGTCGTACCTCTCCCAAAGAAGCCACTAATAACTCTAAGGCATTTAATCTTTCTTCATCTAGATCAACTAATTCATCCAGCATCATGCTCCACTAGAGATTCACCTACAATCCACAAGAATTCAAAGGCATCATGAAATTCCATCAGAGTCGTATTGGAGCATGATGCTGGATGAATTAGTTGATCTAGATGAAGAAAGATTAAATGCCTTGGAGTTATTAAAACGACAGAAGAAGAGAGTAGAGGACTCTTATAACAAGAAGGTAAAAATCAAAAGTTTTTCACCTGAAGACTTGGTCTGGAAAATGATCCTTGAAGGAGAAGGGCGATCCAAAACGCAGCGGAATTTAAAAATAAATCTCCTTTAGTGATCCTTACGAATGGGCATGATCAGTGATAGAATCGTTACCTCTTATGGCGATTGAAACCTTTGATGCAGATCTACGGAGCGATCACGAACGTTGAATGGTGACAACGCCTCTACTCAGTCAACACAAACGGATTCCTTCAATCTCAGTGCTAGTTGCTACGAATGAAGTCTTTGAGTGAGAGAGAGAGAGAGAGAGAGAGAGAGAGAGAGAGAGAGAGAGAGAGAGAGAGAGAGAGAAACGAAATTGCAACTGCACAAATGCTTTTGCATAAAGGTTCTATTTATAGAACCACTTATGTGGGATGCAAGCTAAAAAAACCCACTTAAGTGTATGTGGCCCATATCTTATAATTCGCCAATATCACTTAAGCGCGTGGTACCTTACCATATTTCGTATTCTACTTAAGTGCACCGTACCTTACGATATTCTATAATTCACTTAAGTGCACCGTATCTTATGGTGTTCCTTAGTTACTCTATCTCTCATCAATCCGTCCTTTTGTGTGTGACCCTATAGGTTTTCGCGACATTGACAATCATATTAAATCACGTATTTAACATAATAAATAGTGAGCGGTGAAATTCTGGTATCAGATATGAGATGTCGAAGGTAATGTTACGACACTAATATCTGAGTAATGCAAACAAAATAAAGATAGAGAATAGTAATGCAAGAGACACAAGCAATTGTTAACCCAGTTCGGTCCAACTCACCTACATCTGGGAGCTACCAAGCCAGGAAGGAAATTCACTAAAATAGAATCAGTTCAAAGACTCTTTGTACACTTCAACAAGTTACAGTCTTTCTCACCTAATCTTTACCCGTGCAATTTCTACTTAAGCACTCTTAGATATGAGAACCCACTCACTTCCCTACAATCACACCTGTGATTTTAAACAACAATCCCTTGAGAAAAGAAAACACTTTTCAATAACACACTCTTGATTTTACTTCACAGTTTCAATCAAGAAGACACACTCTTGATCTTGCTTAACAACTTTGATCAAGAAGACACACACCTGATCTTGCTTCACAGCTTTGATCAAATAGACACACACTCTTGCTTAACAGCTTTAGAGTGACAAATTACAACCACAAATCAAACCAATTCAATCATCAATGGATGACTTGAATGGCTTACAAGTCTCACGACTAAACAGCACAAACCCTAGCTCTCTCTCTATATTTCGCTCAGTATTGGTTGTGTGTTAAATCAGGTTTTCCAAGTCCCTTTTTATAGAAGCTTTCAGTTGGGCTTCGATATCTTGAAAACCCTAAATCTATTTTCCAATTAAATCTTCTCATGACAGTTGGTTAGATCTCTTTGGAAAATAAGTAAATCAGGTTGTAATCCATGATTAAATGCGCTTGCAAATCAGATCTTCAATCATACATAGATTGCCATTAATTATGCAATCACAAAACACCAGACATTCATACTGAATGTTCTGTGTACAGGATGTCATGACATCGGGTCTGACATCCTGGAATAATTCCTGCATAATTCCATAATTCCATTTATAACTTCCAGCAGGTATAAACATATCAGATGCCATGACATTATGTATGACATCTTAAAACAATCCTGCATGATCATGTCTTCCATTTGAACTCCAGCAGGTACACAATATCAGATGCCATGGTGTATGACACTCTGAAACAATCCTGCATAATTATGTTCTTGAACTCCAGCAGGTACATAGGATATCTCATGTTAAGACATCACGCATAACATCTTGTGAACACTCTTTATTTTACCATAATTGCTGCCAACACTTAGAACCAACAAACTCCCCCTTTGGCAAATTTTGGCTAAAACATATATCTCTCCATTTTGTTCACAAGAAAACTATCAGCAGTTAACAACAGTTTAAACAGCAGCAGAAGCAAATACAATGACTAGTTATAGCTACTAGTAATACACATATGCACAAGGGTACTTCTCCTCCCCCTAAATCTGTGCGACACAAACAAAATTACTAGTTATGGATGCAACTAGTAAGACACACAAATGCACAAGGGTACTTCTTCTCCCCCTAAACTTGTGCATCACAAACATCTCCTTTGATAATAACAGCACCTGTAACCACAACACCTATAACAATCAAAATGTCATTCTGACATCTGTTTCAATATCACTTGTGCACTGCTTCAACATCACCTATGCACCACATCAGACATCACCTCTGTGACATCTGTAAACAGAACAACATTCTGTTTTACAACAAGCACACTCCTCCAATAATAGTTGTTCATCTGTTCAGCTACATACATCTCCTCACAGCTCCAGCTACACATAAACACTTCTCCCCCTTTTTAGTCAAAATTGACCAAAGGTGACCAATTAGACAAAATAAATGTCAATTAGCCTAGCAGAGAATGTCAAATCAGATGTTATAACATTTAAAATGTTAAAACACAATTGTTCAGGAGATACATACCACCATTGTACACAGTTGTGATAGTTGAGATAATGAACAAATCCATGGAACTCATTAAGAGCCCAAAATATTACAAAAAGGCATCAATAAGGACTGCCACAAATTACACATATTTAAAAATAAAAAAAAACTTCAGCATCCAAACAGCAGGGGGGGAACAACTTCCATAACATCAGCCACAACAGTCTTCAAAACAACCAACCTTCAACACAAGGGGGGGACCATTAATCAGAGGAAGAGGTATCATCTTCACCTTCAGAGTCTTCAGGGCTGCCACTATATTGAGCATTTGACCTCTCACTTGAGGTATTGGCATCTGAATCTTTGGTATCACCAGCCTTCTCCATTTCTTCATTTTCTAGGTGTAATACCCCAAAATTTACCCTTCATTTTTCCTGAAAAAAAAAAAACGAAAAAAACGAAAAAAAAAAAAACGAAAAAAAAAATTAATTAATTAATTAATTAATTAATTAATTAAATAAATAAAATAAATAAATAAAATATAACAAATTATTTTGGACTTGGGTCTCCCTCATTTGAGCCCATTACCCACGAAAATCAGTCTATAAATACTGAAGTTTCAGTAGAGGAAAACACACTTGGAGTTACACTGGGAGATTCACTGGAGAAAGAAGGAAGAGAAGCAAAACCCTGAGGAAAAGATAGTGAGAGAAAAGCCAACAGAGTTCAGAGCAACCTCCAAACCCTGAAAGGAACTCAACTTGTAAACCTCACGGGCGCAACTCAATCAAGCTCTCCAATCAGGTTTGCCCTATATCCATCATCTTTATGCCTTTTATTTGAATGCTCTAAATGTATGAGGTATTATGGGTGAATTTGATACCTTTTTGTGAGCCTTTTGTGAATTTTGATGGAATTATTCATGTGGTTACATTTTGATTTAGGGGCAACTCTGGGTTACCCTATTTTGTTTATTCTAACCTGTCTTGTGTTTCCATGGCATTGTTTTCTCTTGATTTCATCCTACTACTCTAACCCTTTGTCGAGTTTTGTGAGGGCTCACATGGCTTTCGCAGAGACACTCGCGTGGTTTCCCACTTTATTTGTGGGATACCCCCTGGAGTTTTATTCTGATTATTCGTGTTGACTGATTTCCTTTGACGGTCCAGCTGGAGACATTTCAGGGTTTCTTGCCCCTTTAACTGCTATAGCTTCGGATCTTTATCCGTGTGGTAATTTTTTCCCTTTCTCATACTTTATCGCTTTCTTAGCTGGAAGACCTCGATAGGAGGCAATGTTTGAGCCCCTTGGTGGCATTTTACTTTGAGATACATGTTTTGTGTTTTGTATTCATATCCCTGCAGGTAGCGCGGTTCCTTCGTCAAGGACTGCCTTTTTGCCCTCGAGCATCCCAAACCCTAAAACCCAAAGCAACACGTTTACTCCTTCTACTACAGGCGAGTAAGTCTCCAAAGGTCGAGCATCCGGTAGATTGCGTAGTAACGTTGTTCGTCCAAAACCCAATCCATAACCCCGTAGTTAGCCGAACTACGGCTTGCTCTGATTCTCATTCCAGATGAGATACGTAGGCATAAGACGCGATGTCTTAGCGAGCACACATCCCCCCAACTCATAGGTCAGCCGAGCTACGAAGACTCTGATTCTCATATTCAGATGAGATACGTATGCAGTGGATGCGACATCCGCGCGAGTCATTTCTCTTAACCTTTTTAGTAAATAAACACGTTAGGTAAACCCACACCCTTTAGACAAAAACTACAAAAGTGGATCCCGTAGAGTACTATGGATGCGTAGGGGTGCTAATACCTTCCCTTCGCATAACCGACTCCCGAACCCAAGATTTGGTTGCGAGACCCCGTCTTGTCCTTTCCTTTTTTCAGGTTTACTTCGAGCGTTTCCTTTCCCTCCTTTGGGATGAATAACGCACGGTGGCGACTCTTCTGTCATTCTCTTTCGCCGGTTGTTTTTTTCGCACACTGTATTTTTCAGGTTGCGACAGCTGGCGACTCTGCTGGGGACTTTAAGAAGTTGACCTCTTGCTGGTCCATCTTCCCTAAGCGAGTCCCTCCTAGCTTTTGTAGTTTGTTTGTTTATTGGGTGTTCATGCTTTTGTACAGTTATTTACTTACCTGCTTTACCTTATTACATTGTGTATATATCATTGTTGTATCTGTTTCTGTTGGCTGGCTGCTTGGTGATCTTTGTGAGATGAGTTCTATACCCGAACTCGAGTGCACTTAAGATAGGAGAATGGCATAGTCCTGTCAACTTGTGTGGAGTATTCCTTAGCGAGTTGACTTGCAAGCCCATTCACTTGGTGGAGATCATGTTGAGATCAATAATGTCACATAAGTAAGTTGTGGTTAGACATTACTTGTTCCAATATAGACCTAAGAAGCCAAGGACCTTAGTTTACCTAACCCATCTTGGCCTATTCGTAGGACGTAGTGCGAAAGTCGTTCAAATGTAAGATTTGATACGATTGTTACGCGATACTACACTCATAAGAGTCTCTCTTGAGAATATTGTTGGAATACGAGTAGTCGTTCCTCTAATAATATCCGAAAGATGGGATTATGACTATGGGAACCTTTTTGTAGAACATGTTTGGCAGGTTTAAACCTTAGTACACTCCTTTTGGGTGGTTCTTAACCTAAACTCCATGCTCGTGACTTGCGACAAACCCTTGATTCATGGTTGATCCGATCAGGTATCCTTAATATCAATGAAACTCGGGTGTTGATAAGGTGTAAACCATAATCCGCCAAAATGGGTGGTTGATATTAAGGATAACATGATCCATCCCATGAGCTTTGTTTGGTGTGCTCTTAATTTCTCTCCAGACAGTGCAACCTGACAGATGTTCAAGCAGATATAGCAATCCTGATTGACATACCACTGCATTGCATTCACATCATCACATCATTTGCATTCATATCATTTAACACATGTTTATCCTTTTCAAGGGGGTTTAAATCTTCTTCTTGATTCTAGTCGGGGTTTTCTTCTTACGCTGTTTATCAAATGTGAGACTGGAATCAAGGAGGTAGAATACCTTTTGGAATTGATAAACATGTCATTGCATTTGCATAGTCATCCGCATGTCTTGCATAACAGGTACCGCCACAGTGTTCTCAGTTTGTTTGGTGTCCCACTAGAAGGATAGCTGACTCAGGCATTCATCGATACGGTACCCGAAGGAATCAACAGAGAGCAATGGAGAGCCTACAAGCAGAGCTCGCCGAGATGAAGATTCGCATGAATCAATTCATGGATTTGGTTCAAGGGGTGGCTCAAGGACAGCAGGAGCTTAGATTGTTGGTACAGAGGGATCCCCCTATTACTCAACCGGAGACGTTGGCTGATCCTCCAGCTGGAGAGGCTAATGGTCCCAATGGACCAGGGCCTATCCCGATCCCGCGTATCAACCTAGATCAACAACCCATTCAGGATGGTCAGGATGATCAGTTCCCTTTGCTTCAGGAAGACTTTGGCATGGACCCCATGTTTAAAAGATTGGAAGAGAGGTTGAAAGCAGTGGAAGGACAGAATCTTCTGGGAGTAGATGTTGCTGACTTGGGGCTGGTCCCAGGTGTGCGAGTGCCACCGAAATTCAAGGTCCCGATATTCGACAAATACAATGGCAGCTCTTGCCCCAAAACTCACGTGCAAGCCTATTTCCGTAAAATGGTTGCATACTCTGACGACGAGAAGCTACTTATGTACTTCTTCCAGGACAGCCTGGCTGGGGCATCCTTGGAATGGTATATGAGGTTGGACAGAGCCCACATCCGTTGCTGGAGGGATTTGGCGGAGGCTTTCGTGAAGCAGTACCAGTATAATGCAGACATGGCTCCGGACAGAACTCAACTTCAGAATCTGTCTCTTAAAAGCAATGAGTGCTTCAGGGAATACGCTCAACGCTGGAGGGATACAGCTTCCCGTGTTCAGCCTCCTATGTTGGAAAAGGAAATGGCCAACATGTTCATGAATACGCTGCCTGGACCTTATCTGGAGCGTCTGGTGGGGTGCAATGCTTCCAACTTTGCTGATGTGGTCTCTACCGGAGAAAGGGTGGAGAATTACCTAAAGACCTATAAGAGCCAAATGGAGTTGGATCCTCATCAGGGGTGAAGAAGCCGTTCATTCAGGGACAGAAGAGGAGAGAAGGGGATGCAAGTGCCATATCTTCTTATCATAACAGGGATAACCGGAGGAATAATTTTCAGAATTATCATCAGCAACCGTATGTTGCGGCTGTGACCATTCCAGCTGCAGCACCACTACAACAACAACAATCACAACGTCAACCAGCTCAGTATCAACAGCAGCAACAACCGGGTAATAGACCCGCTTATCAACAGAGGCAAAGGATGATGGACCGGCGTTTCGACACCCTTCCAATGTCGTACGCTCAGATGCTTTCTAGTCTTCAACAGCTACAGCTTGTGCAACTGCGCACTCTGGCTCCTCCTGTTGGTAGACTTCCGGTGGGTTACGACGCCAACGCTAGGTGTAGCTTCCACTCTGGGGCACCTGGCCACAATATTGAGAACTGCAAAGCTTTTAAGCACGTAGTTCAGGACCTCATAGATTCAAAGGCCATCGACCTTGCACCAGCTCCGAATGTCGTCAACAATCCCATGCCCCAGCATGGTGGTGCGAACGTTAATTTGGTAGAGGGAGAAGCCAAGTCCATTAAGGATGTGTTGAAGCTGAAGACTCCATTGTTGGATATCAAAGGATGCTTGCTAAAGGCCGATGTTTTCCCCGGTTGTGGGAAGGGTTGTTTGGATTGTGCTACTCAGAGTGGAGGTTGTTTGAAGTTACAGCAGGGTATCCAGGCCTTGCTCGACAAAGGTATCCTCCAGGTTGAAGGTTTGTCTGTCCAAGAGTCTGTGAAAGAGGCTAAAGCGGGTGCCTCTATCTCATCCTTTAAGCAGGCACGGGCCGTGGTGGATTCAGGTGTTGCTCCCGGTTGGAGGCGTCTGTTGGAATTACCAGTGAAAGAAGATAAGTTCGGGATTGGGTATCAGCCAGCTCTAACTTCTACAACTTCAACACTTCAGACTCATCAGGGGCCGATCACTTTCTCCAGTGCTGGCATCATTCAGTATGGTCAAGTCTCTGCAGTCAACGAAGAAGAGGGGGATAGTGATTGTGACATTGACAATTGGGTGCGTCCGAAGATCCCGGGTGAAGTCATCAACAATTGGTCTTCTGAAGAGATTGTCCAAGTCACTCTTCTTGAAGAGTAATTTTCTTTGTTTATTCATGCATATCCAAGTCTTACGTTCCGCCCAGGGCGTAATGACTCATTGTAGGGCCCACCTATGTGACACTTGCATTTTTTATCATAAATAAAGGACGTCTTTTTGCATTCAAATATTTCGTTCCCTGTCTTTCTATTTTTGCAGTTTTTCAAAATAAAAAAAATGGCAATGTTTTGTTTAGTTTTCACTTCTTGTTCACACTCATAAGCATATACCACCACTCATGCAGATGCACAACACCGGATCCTATTGATAACAGTTCTGCTATGGCTCGTTTCGACTTTGAAAATCCAATCTTTCAAGCTGAAGAAGAGGGTGATGAAGACTGTGAACTCCCTAAAGAACTTACCAGGTTATTAAAACAAGAGGAAAGGGTTATTCAACCGCATCAAGAGTCTGTTGAAGTGATTAATCTCGGCACCGAGGACACCAAGAGAGAAATCAAGATAGGGGCTGCTTTAGAAGACAATGTGAAGAAAGGGCTGATTGAATTGCTGCAAGAATACGTTGACATCTTCGCCTGGTCTTATCAGGACATGCCTGGGCTGGACACAGACATCGTGGTGCACCGCTTGCCTCTCAAAGAAGGTTGTCCTCCGATCAAGCAGAAGCTCAGAAGAACAAGACCAGAGATGGCTGTCAAGATAAAGGAAGAAGTGCAAAAGCAGTTGGATGCAGGGTTTCTAGCAGTCACCAATTATCCGCCATGGGTTGCAAACATCGTCCCAGTACCTAAGAAGGACGGAAAGGTACGGATGTGTGTCGACTACCGGGATCTGAACAGAGCTAGCCCTAAAGATGATTTCCCATTACCTCACATCGACGTTTTGGTGGATAATACAGCTCAGTTCTCGGTATTCTCCTTCATGGATGGCTTTTCTGGCTATAACCAAATCAAGATGGCACCAGAAGACATGGAAAAGACAACTTTCATAACCCCATGTGGCACCTTCTGCTACAAGGTGATGCCGTTTGGTCTGAAAAATGCCGGAGCAACATATCAGCGAGCAATGGTGACTCTGTTCCATGATATGATTCATCATGAAATCGAGGTTTATGTGGACGATATGATTGCCAAATCTCAGACAGAAGAAGAACATTTGTTGAATTTGCAGAAACTGTTTGAGCGTTTGAGGAAATTCAAACTGAGACTTAATCCGAATAAGTGCACTTTCGGGGTGAGATCGGGAAAATTGTTGGGTTTTATTGTTAGCGGAAAAGGGATTGAGGTGGATCCTGACAAAGTAAAAGCAATACAGGAAATGTCTGAGCCAAGAACAGAGAAGCAAGTCCGTAGTTTCTTAGGGAGGTTGAACTACATTGCAAGGTTCATCTCTCACCTAACAACCACGTGTGAGCCAATTTTTAAATTGCTGAGGAAGGATCAGGCTATCAGGTGGAATGAAGATTGTCAAAGGGCTTTCGAGAAGATAAAAGAGTATCTACAGAAACCTCCGATCCTTATACCTCCAGTTCCTGGGAGACCTCTGATAATGTACCTATCAGTGACCGAGAACTCGATGGGGTGTGTATTGGGACAGCATGACGAGTCTGGTCGAAAAGAGCATGCCATATACTACCTTAGCAAAAAGTTTACCGACTGTGAAATCAAATATTCGCAGCCTGAGAAAACTTGTTGTGCTTTGGCCTGGGCTGCTCGCCGACTGAGACAGTATATGTTGAACCATACTACCTTGTTGATTTCTAAGATGGATCCAGTGAAATACATATTCGAGAAGCCAGCTCTCACCGGAAGGGTCGCTCGTTGGCAAATGATTTTAACAGAGTATGATATTCAGTACACGTCCCAGAAAGCCATCAAAGGTAGTATTCTGTCAGACTACCTTGCCGAGCAACCGATTGATGATTATGAACCGATGAAGTTTGAATTCCCTGATGAAGACATCATGTTCCTCAAGATAAAAGACTGTGAAGAGCCAGTTGTTGAGGAGGGACCTGATCCAAACGAAAAGTGGACTTTGTTGTTTGATGGGGCTGTCAATGCTAGAGGTAGTGGAATTGGCGCTGTCATTACTACTCCGAAGGGTGCCCACATGCCTTTCACCGCTCGTTTGACTTTTGAGTGCACAAATAATGAAGCTGAGTACGAGGCCTGTATCTTGGGTATTGAGTAAGCCATTGATCTGAGAATCAAGACTCTGGACATCTTCGGAGATTCAGCTCTGGTGATCAATCAAGTGAATGGTGATTGGAATACTCTCCAGCCCACTCTGGTCCCCTACAGAGATTACACGAGAAGACTTTTGACTTTCTTCACAACGGTAAAATTGTATCATATACCTCGTGATGCGAACCAGATGGCAGACGCACTTGTTACTCTATCCTCCATGATCAAGGTAATTCGTTGGAACCATGCTCCCAGGATCGATGTGATGCGCCTTGACAGGGCCGCGTATGTGTTTGTTGCTGAACTGGTAGTCGATGACAAGCCCTGGTATCACGATATCAAGTGCTTTCTGAAGAATCAAAAGTACCCTGCAGGGGCATCCAACAATGACAGAAAGACTTTGAGAAGATTGGCAGGCAGTTTCTTCTTGAACAAAGACGATGTGTTGTATAAGAGGAACTTCGACACGGTTTTGCTCAGATGTGTGGACAGACACGAGGCAGACATGTTAATGCAGGAAGTTCATGAAGGTTCCTTCGGTACTCATGCCGGTGGACATGCAATGGCTAAGAAATTGTTGAGAGCGAGTTATTATTAGATGACCATGGAATCAGATTGTTTCAAGTATGCTCGGAAGTGTCATAAATGCCAGATTTATGCTGATAAGGTGCATGTACCGCCGAATCCTCTGAATGTGATGTCTTCGCCGTGGCCGTTTGCCATGTGGGGCATTGACATGATTGGAAAGATTGAGCCGACTGCTTCCAATGGGCATCGCTTCATCCTTGTTGCCATCGACTATTTCACCAAGTAGGTCGAGGCAGCATCGTTCGCGAATGTCACCAGACATGTGGTTGCCCGTTTCATCAAGAAAGAAATCATTTGTCGCTATGGGATTCCCGAAAGAATCATTACTGATAATGGTTCTAATCTCAACAACAAAATGATGAAGGAGTTGTGTCAGAACTTCAACATTCAGCATCACAATTCTTCCCCTTACCGCCCTAAGATGAACGGCGCTGTTGAGGCGGCAAATAAGAACATAAAGAAGATTGTGCAGAAGATGGTCATCACGTACAGAGATTGGCATGAGATGCTACCTTTCGCCTTGCATGGGTACCGCACTTCAGTACGTACATCGACTGGGGCAACCCCTTACTCCCTTGTGTATGGTATGGAAGCAGTCCTACCTGTTGAAGTGGAGATTCCTTCCCTAAGAATCTTGTTGGATGTCAAGCTAGACGAAGCTGAATGGATTCGGACAAGGTTCAATGAGTTGAGTCTTATCGAAGAGAAGCGAATGGCAGCCATTTGTCATGGGCAGTTGTATCAGAGTCGGATGAAGAGAGCCTTTGATTAGAAAGTGCGTCCTCGTTGTTTCCAAGTCGGAGATTTAGTGTTGAAAAGGATCCTTCCTCCTCAGACAGATCGCAGGGGCAAGTGGACTCCTAACTATGATGGACCGTATATCGTCACCAAGGTTTTTGATGGTGGGGCTTTAATGCTTGCAACTATGGATGGTGAAAACTTCACTTCCCCTGTGAACTCAGACGCAGTTAAAAAATACTTCGCATAAAATAGACCCGCTGGACAGTAAAAAGAGTAGTCCAGGCAAAAATGGGCATCCCGACGAACCAAGAAAATGAAAAGGTTCGGGCAAAAATTAGGGATTAAAAATGAAAAGATCGTACACCCGGTAAGTTGAAAACCTGAAAAGGCAACTTAGGCAAAAATGGGTATCCCGGTGGATTGAAAACCCGAAAAGGGCGATCCAGGCAAAAGTTAGGGATTAAGCGAATGACTGCGTTCTGAGTAGTTCTAAATCTCATCTCGTGCCAATGACTAGAAATTTTTGAAGGATAGGAAACAGTCCAATCACTCTTTCAGAAGGCTGATTATCTGGAGGATCTTAAAGACGAGCAAGTCATAGCAGAATTGGAACCCAATAGAAATCCATTTCACATTGCCATTAGATTAATTTCTGTTTTTATCTATTGTGCGATTACCTCTTTCCAGGGATTGCTTCCTAATGTAAATGCCTATTCAGAGGCCATTCAATCAATAAAATCATGTTATTCAGTATATCTCTGTTTTCATTTTCATTTTACTGTTTTGTTTGCAAAAATGACGTTCGAATTTTTGATAAACATTGCATCATGACACATAAGGGCTTTACAGGTACAGGCTTAATAAACATTTAAAATTGCTGTAAATTTTAAGTGCTTTGGATCGTCTATTCAGAACAGATACCCTCGGGGCATTTCCTTAAAATCTCCTGCAGATGATCGTGAATATCTTCCCCAGTGAAGTCGCCAACAGACGAATTCAGTGTCTTGACCCTGCAGAGCTGATCAGAGTGTTGGATTCTTCAATCCCCAGCAGTTTCTCACCACCGTACTTCCCCAAGCGGTTGTTTCAAGACATACACTCCCCAGTAGAGTTGACAGTGTCAGACTATATATCCCCAGCGGAGTTGATAGTGCCAGACTGTATCTTCCCAGCAGAAGTGGCTGCTCCTTAGAGTTCGATGCCAGATCGATAATCCCAATGCCAGATCCATGGTTTCTTTCCTTGAAGCAGAACCTCGGTACTGTATCAGTGTTTGCTCCCCCTGCTGAGTCATCTCTCGCAAATCGTGGTTGCCAGAACCATTGTAGCTTTCCTCAACAGCAGGCTTCCAATGCCATTCTTTCCCCGATCAGAGTCTCGGTATGGCCAGAACACCGCATGGCTAGTCATCTCCCCACAGAGTTCTTTGCGCTGTGCATCTCCAACAGCCTTGCCAGGGTCCAGAAGATGGTGATCATTTCTCCAGCAGATCCCTTGCCTCAGCTTGGCATCCTACCCAGCATTTCGCATCCCTGCATGTAGAATCATATTGCATTGCATCCTTCCAAATCGCGTAGCATTTCCATTTTCATGGAGCATTACGCCATTAAAAACATACGCATGTAAGCATAAAACATTCTCGGTATCCCAAGTGATAAGCTAGAAGTTGTTTCCAGTACTCAGACTGAAGATTGTTCATGACTTACCTTTGTTATCCCCAGCAAGTGTCATTGGCCCATGCGCCGCCTCAATTATCATTCCCTATTTCTGCCAATGCTGACAGGCATGAAATTTTCCGGTATCCAGACCGAAGTGGCATTCAGGCCAGTTTTCCGGTATCCAGACCGAAGTGGCATTCAGGCCAGTGTTCCGATGTTCAGATCTAAGAAGTTTCCGACGATCAGGTCGACGCAACTTATGACATTCAGGCCAGTTTTACCGGTATCCAGACCGAAGTGGCGTTCAGGCCAGTTTTCCCGGTATCCAGACCGAAGTGGCATTCAGGCCAGTTTTTCGGTATCCAGACCGAAGTGGCATTCAGGCCAGTTTTCCGGTATCCAGACCGAAGTGGCATTCAGGCCAGTGTTCCGATGTTCAGATCGAAGAAGTTTCCGACGTTCAGGTCGATGCAACTTGTGGCATTCAGGCCAGTTTTCCGGTATTCAGATCGAAGTGGCATTCAGGCCAATTTTCCGATATTCAGATCGAAGTGGCATTCAGGCCAATTTTCCGATGTTCAGATCGAAGAAGGTTCCGACGTTCAGGTCGATGCGACTTGTGGCATTCAGGCCCATTTTCCGATGTTCAGATCGAAATCCTTTCCAGTATTCAGACTGATGAGCGGCATTCAAGCCATGGTTATTTCTGTGTTACCATTTATTTTGGTATCCAGTTTAACATTCTTTTTCGATATTCAAACTGACTCTCACCGTACCAGACGAATTCTTCTTTCAAGACCACCTCTTTGCTGATTCTGACAGACATTGTTACTTCACTTCACTTCAGTGCAAATTTTTGGGCTTTTATTGTATTCAATCCCTTGATACCTCGAAAGTACGAAAGCAACTGCCATCTTCTTTCCGGGTCTCCAGTTGATTGAATAGGGGCAGTTGTAATACCCCAAAATTTACCCTTCATTTTTCCTGAAAAAAAAAACGAAAAAAGAAAAAACGAAAAAAAAATTAATTAATTAATTAATTAATTAAATTAAATAAATAAATAAATAAAATATAACAAATTATTTTGGACTTGGGTCTCCCTCATTTGAGCCCATTACCCATGAAAATCAGTCTATAAATACTGAAGTTTCAGTAGAGGAAAACACACTTGGAGTTACACTGGGAGATTCACTGGAGAAAGAAGGAAGAGAAGCAAAACCCTGAGGAAAAGATAGTGAGAGAAAAGCCAACAGAGTTCAGAGCAACCTCCAAACCCTGAAAGGAACTCAACTTGTAAACCTCACGGGCGCAACTCAATCAAGCTCTCCAATCAGGTTTGCCCTATATCCATCATCTTTATGCCTTTTATTTGAATGCTCTAAATGTATGAGGTATTATGGGTGAATTTGATACCTTTTTGTGAGCCTTTTGTGAATTTTGATGGAATTATTCATGTGGTTACATTTTGATTTAGGGGCAACTCTGGGTTACCCTATTTTGTTTATTCTAACCTGTCTTGTGTTTCCATGGCATTGTTTTCTCTTGATTTCATCCTACTACTCTAACCCTTTGTCGAGTTTTGTGAGGGCTCACATGGCTTTCGCAGAGACACTCGCGTGGTTTCCCACTTTATTTGTGGGATACCCCCTGGAGTTTTATTCTGATTATTCGTGTTGACTGATTTCCTTTGACGGTCCAGCTGGAGACATTTCAGGGTTTCTTGCCCCTTTAACTGCTATAGCTTCGGATCTTTATCCGTGTGGTAATTTTTTCCCTTTCTCATACTTTATCGCTTTCTTAGCTGGAAGACCTCGATAGGAGGCAATGTTTGAGCCCCTTGGTGGCATTTTACTTTGAGATACATGTTTTGTGTTTTGTATTCATATCCCTGCAGGTAGCGCGGTTCCTTCGTCAAGGACTGCCTTTTTGCCCTCGAGCATCCCAAACCCTAAAACCCAAAGCAACACGTTTACTCCTTCTACTACAGGCGAGTAAGTCTCCAAAGGTCGAGCATCCGGTAGATTGCGTAGTAACGTTGTTCGTCCAAAACCCAATCCATAACCCCGTAGTTAGCCGAACTACGGCTTGCTCTGATTCTCATTCCAGATGAGATACGTAGGCATAAGACGCGATGTCTTAGCGAGCACACATCCCCCCAACTCATAGGTCAGCCGAGCTACGAAGACTCTGATTCTCATATTCAGATGAGATACGTATGCAGTGGATGCGACATCCGCGCGAGTCATTTCTCTTAACCTTTTTAGTAAATAAACACGTTAGGTAAACCCACACCCTTTAGACAAAAACTACAAAAGTGGATCCCGTAGAGTACTATGGATGCGTAGGGGTGCTAATACCTTCCCTTCGCATAACCGACTCCCGAACCCAAGATTTGGTTGCGAGACCCCGTCTTGTCCTTTCCTTTTTTCAGGTTTACTTCGAGCGTTTCCTTTCCCTCCTTTGGGATGAATAACGCACGGTGGCGACTCTTCTGTCATTCTCTTTCGCCGGTTGTTTTTTTCGCACACTGTATTTTTCAGGTTGCGACACTAGGCTGCTAATAAGAACCTCCAAAGCCTCTTTTCTTGCCTTGGTCACCCTTATACCATTATCCAGTTCCTTGCAGGTTTCCTTCAACTGATCAATTAAACTCCCTTGAGATACAGGCTCCTTTCTGGCAGATGTCATGACAACATCATTGACATGACTTCCCTCAAACAGCTTATAATGAATGGATAGTGGGGGCTTTCTTCTGCTTGGAATGTCACTTGTACTCAGAATGCCTGGTTGTTGGCTCAAGATAATACCACAAATAACGGATGGGAAGGCAATGGGCAGCTTCACTGCATTTGTGGGAGCATGTCTGATAGTTTGATCAAACATAAACTTTCCAAAGTCGAAGTATATCCTGGTTCCAATAGCATGAATGATTCTTCCAAGACCAATGGATATGGTAGCGATGTGATTAGTAGGCACCCAGTTGGCTGAACCAATCTTGTGTAAGATGGCATACCTGGCAGTTAGCTTGCCAGCTGATAGGTGATTCCTACTAGGCCATTCCTTAACTTGGCCAGTTGTAATAGTCCTACAGACCTCATTATCTGTAGTCTCTAAATCCACTCCTCCATCAGTTCCTCTCCCTAGGAACTTGTTGATAATGGTTGGTGAGAATCTCACACATTTACCCCTTACAAAAACCTTTCAGAACTCCCTGCTGCTCTTTTCATAAATATCCTCAGGGATATTCACAATAAACTCTTTTACTAACCCCTCATAACATTAGGGTAGAGCAACTCTTCATCAGTCCAGCATTTTTGATCAAATCCATCACTTCCTTTACCTCTACAACCTCTTTTCCCATCTCTCTTTCAACAGTTACCCTCCTCTGAATGACAAACTTCCATTTGGTAGCACCATCTTCTAAATGAAAGGAGATATTGTCTAAGTGCACAACTACCACTTTTCCTGGAGACTTCTTAACAACCTGCTTTTTAGCAGGGGAGATGTCTGGGACATCGTCTTTGACATCCTCATCAGAGTCAGAACTCTCTCTTTCTTTCCTCTTCCCAACCTCAACTTTACTCCAAGATTTGGAGGGTCCTACACCAGCAACCTTTTTCTCTCTTCTTGCTGTCCTCATTTCAGCCACAGTCTTCCCTTTTCTAGTCCTCAGTTTCTTAGCTACACTTGGTTTTACAAGATGGACCAAAGTGTCATCCTTTTCTTCAGAACTTTCTTCCTCCATATCAATAATATTCTCAGCAGTTTCATGAGACATATTTGTTGGTCTCTTGCTAGGTAGCGTTTTTCCTAGAGAACATAATCTCTCAGCAGCCACTTCCTTTTCTGATTTAGATGAGTTATCATCTTTCTCAGCTTGGGTTTCCACCTCAAGAGAGGGGTCCCTTCTGGACAGAGGGGTAGAAACACCCTTGTCTGCATGCTCTTCATTTAGAATCCTAGTAACTAGGTTCCTAATGGTACGACCAGTAAAGTGTATGTCATCTTTATGAGGAGATTTTTCAGGAATGTTACCTTGCTTACTTCCAGCCATGGAAGAAAAACCTGGCGCGTCACCTGGTATCACACAAAGAGGAATAACATCTAACACGTCTTCATCTAGAAACTCCATGGACGGAGTCCTTGCATGATGAGTGGGTTTTGATCCTGAGGATGATGGATGTTGAGACATGTTATTGAACTTTTGAAAGAAATTTTGTTGCCCTAGCAGAGGTTCTCTGAGTAGTTTGATGAAGATGGAAAGAGTTGTGTTCAGGTAGCGTGTGTAAATGACATAGATACTATTTCCAATGCTAGGGAGTGATTCATCATTAATGTGGCTCTTTCTTTTAATTGGACAGACAATATTTTTGTTGCCTTTTCCACTCCACATTAATTACCATAATTTCTCAAGAATCCAAATCCCTAATTTCCCTCTTACATATTCAAACTGATTATCACTCAAATCCCTTACAAGCTTGTCAGCTGATTGCATTTCATGATTTAGAGCTATGAATTTGTCTTCCATAAATTTTCTAATGGAGTGATGGCAGCAAATAATGTGCTTGGTCCAACAATGCTGAATAGAATTTTTGGACATAGTTGTAGCATTCATATTGTCATAATACAATGTCATGACATCGTGTGTGACATTTTATGCAATCATCAGTAGTTTCAACCAACCCTGTTGAGAACAGCTGCTACCATCTGCTATATCTTCAGCATAAACACCATTTTCACCTCTCAAATGTGTAGGAGCAGGTGTCCTTTCACTCTCCATCTCAATCTTCTCAACTTTGCTCTTGGAACTTTTGCTTTGAGATAGATACATAGGCCCTACTATTTGCTTGACTTGTAGCCCAAGTCCAACAAAGCTCTTTCCAACTTCAGACTGCATATGACTAGTAACATGTTCACCCATCTGATCCAACCTCCTATCTATTTGAGCCATCATGAGCTTTTCTTCTTTGAAAGTGATGTTAAGTATGAGCTCCTGGTGTGACATCCTTGTCTGACATTTCCCACAGACTTGTCTTTCATCACTCTTGAGAGTCCCTCTAGAAGATATACTCACCTTCATTCTTTTGACATAGGTGCACTTTGAGGAATAACTAATTTGAGAGTTCCACATGTAACATTTATCTTTGGTCCTAATTCCTTTCATGAACACTTCATTGTCTTTGTTAGTAATCAGACATTCAGTTTTGGTGAAGTTAACATTCAAACCTTGATCACATAGTTGACTGATGCTTATTAGATTTGCAGTCAAGCCCTTAACCAGTAGGATATTGTCAAGTTTAGGAACTCCAGGACAATCAAGCTTGCCTATCCCCTTGATTTCACCCTTTGCTCCATCACCAAAGGTTACATAGCTCATGGCATAAGGATGAAGATCAATTATCAGTTCTATGTTTCCAGTCATGTGTCTGGAACATCCACTATCAAAATACCACTCTTCTTTGGCTAAGACTCTGAGGGGAATGTGAGCTATTAGACTTGTAACATTGGTCTTAGGAACCCATTGCTTCTTGTTGATAGGCCTGTACTGTTTGGGTTTGGGTTGATAGTGAGTCTGATGATGAACAGGGCTAGGATAACCATATAGCTTATAACAGAAGGGCATCAGGTGACCAAATTTCCCACAGTAATGGCATCTCCATCTTTTGTGTTTCCCTTTCTGTTGTCTTCTCCTCTAATGTTGTGACATGTGATGTGACATCACAGGTTTACTTTTACTATGGCTGCACTTAGGTTTGGCTTGAGGTTTGCAACCAGTGTAACTGCTCTCAGGCCTAGAATCATTATACCCAATGCCAGATTTGTCTCCTGTTATTTGTCCAGTTTGGAGAATCTTGTCTAAGGAGTCAGATCCATTGCTTAACATCCTTACATACTTGGTCATCTCTTCTAGTTTAGAATTTAAGAACATAGCTTCAGATTTTAACTTGGAGATGGTTTCCACATGGTCTGATTTCTCATTCTCCAGTTGTACTATCTTCTGGCTTTCAGCCTATTGACTTTCATCTAGCTTGGCATTCAAAACCACTGCTTCTGTTTTTAATTTGGAGATGGTTTCCAAGTGTTCTACCTTCTCATTCTCAAGTTGAATTATTTCCTTCTTCTGGCTTTCAACCTGTTTACATAACTCTACACTTTTGTGACACAGCTTTCTGTAGGTAGAGGCCAACTATTCAAGGGTTACTTCATCATCACTTGAGTCTTCATCAGAACCCCATCTTCCTGTCAATGCAGTCACAAGATTTGCAACTTCCTTTGTTTCACTCTCATCAGACCAAGTGGCAGTAAGACTCATCTTCTGCTTCTTGAGATAGGTTCCACATTCAGTTCTAATGTGTCCATACCCATCACATTCATAGCATTGTACTTCTTTTCCTTCTTTGGGTTTGTCATCTGACCTTGCTCTTCTTCCAGCATTATTGGATTTACTGATGTCAGATGAGATGTTCTTGACATTAGCCTTAGATCTTACATCCATCTTTTTCAACAGTTTATTAAACTGTCTTCCCAGCATTGCCACTTCATTGGCCAAATCTTCATCACCTTCCTGACTATTTTCCTCTTCTGTGTTTGACATGAAGGCCATGCTTTTGGTTTTCTTTTCAGAGCCATCATTCAACCCTGTCTCAAATGTTTGGAGGGAACCAATTATCTCATCAACTCTCATGTTGGAGATGTCTTGAGACTCTTCTATGGCAGTCACCCTCATAGCAAATCTCTTAGGGAGTGACCTGAGTATTTTTCTTACCAATTTTTCATCTGACAACTTTTCTCCCAGGGCTCCTGAAGCATTAGCTATTTCAAGGATACTCATATGAAATTCATAAATATTTTCATCTTCTTTCATCCTTAAATTTTCAAACTTAGAGGTGAGCAGTTGTAGTCTAGACATTTTTACTCTAGGGGTGCCTTCATGAGTGGTCTTGATAATGTCCCAAGCATCCTTGGCCACTTCATAGTTGTTTACCAACCTGAAAATATTCCTGTCTACCCCATTGAATATTGCATTTAATGTTTTAGAATTTCCAAGGGCTAAATCATCCTCCTCCTTGGACCATTGTTCTTCAGGTTTCTTATCAGTTGTGACTTCTCCTTCTTTAGTAATTACAGGATGTACCCAGCCTGTTAACACAACCTTCCAAGCCTTGTTATCAAGAGATTTTAGAAAAGCTACCATTCGAGGTTTCCAATAGTCATAGTTAGAACCATCCAAAATTGGTGGCCTGTGAACAGATCCTCCATCTCTCTCCATTGTACCAGAAAGTATAGTCCCTAGATCTCACCCAGAACCAGAGCAGGATGCTTGCTCTGATACCAATTGAAATTCTGGTATCAGATATGAGATATCGAAGGTAATGTCACGACACTAATATCTGAGTAATGAAAACAGAATAAAGATAGAGAATAGTAATGCAAGAGACATAAGCAATTGTTAACCCAGTTCGGTCCAACTCACCTACATTTGGGAGCTACTAAGCCAAGAAGGAAATTCACTAAAATAGAATCAGTTCAAAGACTCTCCGTACACTTCAACAAGTTACAGTCTTTCTCACCTAATCTCTACCCGTGCAATTTCTACCTAAGCACTCTTAGATATGACCACCCATTCACTTCCCTACAATCACACCTGTGATTTTAAACAACAATCCCTTGAGAAAAGAAAACACTTTTCAATAACACACTCTTGATTTTACTTCACAATTTCAATCAAGAAGACACACTCTTGATCTTGCTTAACAACTTTGATCAAGAAGACACACACTTGATCTTGCTTCACAACTTTGATCAAGTAGACACACACTCTTGCTTAACAGCTTTAGAGTGACAAATTACAACCACAAATCAGATCAATTCAATCATCAATGGATGACTTGAATGGCTTACAAGTCTCATGACTAAACAAGACACAAACCCTAGCTCTCTCTATATATATTTCGCTCAGTATTGGTTGTGTGTTCAATCAGGTTTTCCAAGTCCCTTTTTATATAAGCTTTCAACTGGGCTTGGACATCTTGAAAACCCTAAATCTATTTTCCAATTAAATCTTCTCATGACAGCAGGTTAGATCTCTTTGGAAAATAAGTAAATCAGGTTGTAATCCATGATTGAATGCGCCTGCAAATCAGATCTTCAATCATACATAGATTGTCATTAATTATGCAATCACAAAACACCAGACATTCATATTGAATGTTCTGTGTACAAGATGTCATGACATCGGGTCTGACATCCTGGAACATTTCCTGCATAATTCCATAATTCCATTTATAACTTCCAGCAGGTACAAACATATCAGATGCCATGACATTGTGTATGACATCTTGAAACAATCCTGCATGATCATGTCTTCCATTTGAACTCCAGCAGGTACACAATATCAAATGCCATGGTGTATGACACTCTGAAACAATCCTGCATAATTATGTTCTTGAACTCCAGCAGTTACATAGGATATCTCATGTTAAGACATCACACATAACATCTTGTGAACACTCTTTGTTTTACCAAAATTGATGCCAACACTTAGAACTAACAAGCGGTATCTAGCAACACATCACTACTACCCAAGACACGAAAATGTCATGTGATTTAACAAATCCTTTTGTGATAATACTTATGTGTATAATTGCCCTTATGTCTATATTGAACACAAGGCATGGGTCGTGTCATCCTTGTCCAGTTCAATATTGGGCCCATAGACATTTATCCTGTTACGCAGGATGGGCAAATTCCATCTAGGTCACTCATGTCCCTTAGCATGCTTCGTGGAGTACCCATCAACTGTCTTTATGGTCATCCAATTACAGACAATGTTTGATCAGCAATAAGGCACTCAACTCTACATCTAGGGTCCATAGTGGTTTCAGGTCGAAGGGTGGTATACACCATTATCACCATGAGAATAACTTATGACACTTTGCATAACATTCTATATAGTATTCTCATAATGAGTCAATCCAGTGTAAATATTACTCTTAATATTCATACTTATGTTTAAGACTTGATAACTCCTTATCCATGATCCATGAGATGTGATCATCAGTCTATATACATAATAGTATTAATGCTTTAATGTTATCCCACTACACAATAAAGCTCGACTACGGATACTTTAAGATTAGTGTCCTTATGTTTAATGTGATCTCATGATTAAGTCACACTTGATACATTAAACGGACTAGCTATTCTAGGGACTTTATTAAACAAACATAATAAAGAAAAAGCCTTTTATTATTAATAAATAATTCGATACAAGTACCAAAAGTATTGGCCTCTAGGGCTTACACCAACAATCCTTCCAATGGATCGAAAGGATAGGACCTTAGGGAAGTGGTCTCTAAAGTGGCAAGGTGTAGCGGTAAATTCATGACCATTAAGCTATGGAGAAACTTAACGTTAATAAAACCAGAGTCGCCACCACACTTTTATTGTTTCCAAGGGGAAAGGGAAAAGTACGAACAAAACCCAAAGATAAGAAGTTTTCAAATCAAAACTAATAAAATTCCAGAGATTACAGGTAAGGGGGTTGGTTACACAGAGGGAAGGTGTTAGCACCCAAAGTGTCATAGGTACTCCTAGAGAACCCTTTTTGTGTGTACATGTGTTTTGGTATAAAAAGATGTTTGCAATAAATAGAGTGTGAGGATGAGAAAATAATTTATTAATTATATTTTTGTGTTTGACAAGACCTTCATACTTGTGCCTACGTACCAACATAAAATGAGGGATCAAAACCTCGTAGTTCGTGGTATCAATTTCAAAGTGAGTGAGTTGCTTTTAACAAAGTTCTAAGTTTAAAAGAGGCACCAAAGGCCTAAAAGAGTTTAAATGGGTGTTGGTTCTTTTTTTCTTTTGAAATTTTAAGTCAATGTGGTTAGATTCATTTATAAATTTGATTAAGAAAAAGAGTTTAAAAATGCAATGGCATAAGACCAAAGTTTCTAATTTGCAATAAAAAGTCTAAGTTTAGAAATCACAAGCAAAGAAGATTTTAAAAGGAGGGAGATATTTGAAATTAAAGAAGTGGGAGGAGATGAAGAGACTAATCCTAAGCAAAAATTTAAAAGTTAAGAGTTGAAAAGATCTGACCAATGGGATGCAATCCAATAAACAAGAATGTCATATAGAAACCCAACTTTCCCTTAGACTTTAGAATCAAGCAATATCAATACACACATAGCAAGATGAAGAGTAAGGCATCAAATAAAGATAGCCACATCCAAGAAAGCAACTCCTTTGTCTTCTTCTTAAGCTCCCATGCATCAGATGACATACTCCTTGAATGGCTTAGAATAAGGCATTAGACACAGGTTTAAAGTAACAACTTCATCAAGACCATGTAGCAGATGAACTTAAAAGGGATCTTAATACTTGCATCAGATGGAAATTCAATTCACAAGCACTTGGTTTTAGAAAAGTTGGCATTGGCCAAGTCCTTTTGCATAGGGAATGTTGCCTAATTCTAAGTCCAAGTCTCAGATCAAATCCAACAGTCCACACAAACATATTTTAAAAGTTTTTGTTGTTATTATGTACATTAAGGTCAAAAGACCACAAACACAAACAAAATACACAAACAAGTATATACAATCACAATATATGGCTCAAATGAGCAAAGTGAAAATGAAATTAAAATAAACAAGTTAAATGGTATGAATAATGGCAAATGATAAATGACTTGAATTTAAAGTGCATAAAGTAAATGACTTAAAATTAAAAGTTAGTCAAATGTTAGTTGATTAGAAGTTTGTATTGTTTTTGCTTTTCAATTGTTTAAGTCATTCTTTGAAGAACACTCAACCCTCTATTCACAAGCATGGATCCTTGAACCAAGACATCTTCCAAAGGAAGGAAAAAAGGCCAAGTTTCCACAAAATACCATGAAAGGGGGGACACTTACAATCTCACTTACTAGAATGCTATGCTTTTGGGTCAAAATTTAGCACCATGTTAAGCAATCGTAATTGGACTTATGTAGAAGTCACAACTATCTGAGACCGGGCAATAGAAACTTTAGTGTTAATGCATGTTAGAGATATGGTATAATGAACCATACTCCTAAAACATACCACACTTAAAAGAAAATGGCAAAAGGGTGGACCTAATCTCATCCATACTTGTATTGGTTTATGGACCAATTAGCCTTAGGATATAGAGATATCATAGGTCAATAAAATGGATGGAATAGAAGGGGAATGAAGATGAAGAGGGAGGGGAAATGAGACAAACACAAATTGGACAAGGGAAGGATTTTCTCAAATTAAAATCATTCATTCATTTTGGGAGATGGAATGTCCATTCCATCAATCCCCTAAATCCAATGATTTTAATCCAACAAAGTCAAATCAACATTGACCAAAGCCCAAACAACACATTCAAACTCAACAAGTCAATGGGAATAACTCAACACAGTTTATTCACAATTAAACAATTAAAAATCAATTAAAAAGGCATTAAATTAAATTATGGTTGATCAAAAACCTAAAACCTCTTCAAAACACCAAATAAATGGCCAAGAGATTTATCATATGTTAAACAAGGTCAAAGGACCTTGGAGGAAAAATTTCATAATTTTTGGAATCTTAAAAGTATTTTTAAATAGTTAAAAATATGCACAAAAACAATTAAATTATAAAAAATATTAATATTAATCTAGAAAATAGTTTTAATTCAGAAAATGAAAGAGAAAAATATTTGTAATTTTTTGGTGAAAGTCCCATATTTTTTGGAACAATATTAAAATTAATATGAATTAATGAAAATAAAACAATTAAAAGGAAAAATCAAAAAATCAAAAAAAACGTGGACCACTTGATCTCCCTTATTAATTGAGGTGGCAAATCAAGTGAATCAGAGCGTGCTATCCATGTGTTCTATAGTCAAATGTCCCACACGCGTGGTAATCACTTTGGACGCTCAGGATTAAAATAATTTAAACGGATCATGTGGGTCAGAAGGATGCCAACACATCGTCGGAGCCAGAGCTCCGGTCTTCTTCTCCGGTGGACCTCACCGGACTGGTCCACCCTCAACCATCACCAAAATGAAAAAGAAGGACATGAATTGAAATAAAAAATACTCAGGAGCTCGAATTTAGCCTCAAATTTGTCTAACTCCAAGTATATAGAAAGATACAGGGAGTTGAAATTTGAGGATCATGATCTGAGTTGCTTCGATTTGACCTCTAAGCAACTCAATCTTGTTGCCTATATTTGTAGGACTTTAGACAACCAAAGGGAGTGAAGGACTCTTGGAGTTTCAGATGTAGCTTCAGATTGGCACGATCTTGCTCTCAATTATGCTTGGCCTTGCTTCAAATGCCTGATGGAGTGGAAATGGATCAAATGGAGGGAAGGACTCTTGGAGTTTCAATCTCAAAAACAGTGAGAGATTCAAACTCGATTTTCAAAGAAAATCTTCAAGCTTATCCTTTGAATGTGAGGGTTTAGGGTTGCTGATTCAAAGCTTGCGCGCCAGAGTCCTTAATTTTGAGCAAGATGGCTTCTATTTATAGCCAAAGAGATTGATAATTGCACACTTCCATTTTTGGCCAAAGTTGGAAATCTCACTTGCATGGGCGTGTGATAGGCCCATCAAATGATGCACTTAGGTCCAAAATTATGTGTAAGCAATTCTGAAATCATGTGGAAAGGCCATGCAATCGTGTATGAAAAGTGGAACTTCAAATATTCCAAATGATCCTTCAACTTTAAGCCATGCGTAAGTCATTCATACTTTGTCCAAATGCGATGAATTTAGACTTTTTGGAAAGGTTAGACCAATAGGAACAACTTTCATGTTGAATAATTTTTCATTTGAATCTTAGATCATGATGAATTTTGAGGTGGAAGTTTGTAAAATCAAACATATCAAAAAAAATTCTAAGTATCAAGCCATATGTTCACTTCTTCCACCTTGTCATACCCCAAAATTCGCCCACTAATCTTATAAAACATTTTTCAAGATACTCCGACTTATTCTGCAAGGCATTAGTCAAGGGACAAAAGCCCAGCTCACAACAGGCCCAATCCAGAAAATGGCCCAAACTGGCCTGCTCGCTAGGCGAGCAATTCCTTCGCCTAGCGAACCCCTCGTTATGACACTCGCCCCAGCGAAGCACCAGATCCAGTAAAAGCCCAAAATAGCTTGCTCGCTAGGCGAGCAACTCCTTCTCCTAGCGAAGCTTGCGAATATCAGAATTTCTGGGCTTCATTCTGAGCCCATTAGGTCACAACAAGAGCATTATAAATAGCCAAGCTTCAGTCACGAAAAGGGGAGGAAAAACGGAGGCGGGAAGACGAAAAAGGACGAAAGGAGAATCCTAGCAAGCAAACCCTGATACTCATTGGAGGCAAACCTGGAAGGAACTCGGCGACACCAAGTTCTACCTCCGCCCCATTCAATCCGATTCGCCGATTCGAAGTCACAACTCAGCTGCTAACAGGTTCACATTGCTATCATCGTTTTATATTCTTAATTTGCATATGACTTTATGATTAGATTTATGAAATACCTTAAGCTTGGCATGTGAACTTTAGTATATACCATGCATACCTTAAATGATTAATCGTATAATTGCAGTAATAAGATCCATAAGGCATAAAATTGGTTGAGATTGTACTAATATCATATTCAAAAACCAGCAGCGCTCGCTAGCACATCGCTAAGCGAGCCAGTAGCGAGTACTCGCTAGGCCTTCGCTAGGCGAAGCAGGGGCGAACGGGACAGTGGCTGTTTCATTTTTGCTGTTCTATCTTATGTTTGTCTAATCATGAGTTATTATGATTCTGCATCATGTGGTCTGAGTTCATGATTGTTGTGTTTATTTTATGGTGCAACTTTCAATTATATTTTATCTCGATGCTCTAATCCGTGTGTTGAATTGTGTAAAGGTTTACATGTTTCCAAGGAAATGGCTGGCTAGGCATTCCACCTTATGGGTGGGATACCCTTATGGAGATTCAATCTGAATTATTCAATTGGTTTTAATGTATTAATTTTATGGCAAAGATCCACCCTAATGGCTTAATTGTTCTTAATGTATTGGTTTTAATATGAATCTAATTACCTACTTGATGACGGCTACCTAATTAATTGTAAAACTTTGCCTTTAAATAAGTGATCTTGGACCTCTCTTTGTTACCCTACGATTACAGTATTACGGTCATGTCCCGCGAATGTGGGGATACACTTAGCAATGGCCCTTCGATTAAATCATCATAAAATAAATCATAGTCCCTCGGATGTTGCCTTCGAATATATGATTTCGTCCCTCGATGACCTTTCGGTGTAGCCTACGGTTAAATGATAATCGTCCCTTCGAATGCTAAGGTATCCTTACAACTGTTGCCTTCAATGACCTATCGATGACCCTACGATGACCCTTAAACATCCAAAGGGTAAAATTACTTACTTCTCAATAGTAAGGACAGTTTTACCCTCATAAGGATAGGAAACGTTCATAACGACCTTAGGAAGGTATAACTCTCAATTGCTGAATCATAGCCTAAAACATTTCCCACCCCTCACACTTTGCAAATCCTAGAAAATCACCACTCGGTATACATTCATACTAGAATCATTACCAAGTTACATTTTTCTAAACCGTTTTCAAAATCATTACGAGATAAATACTTTGTATACATTCATACGAGAATCATTACAAAGTTAAACTCTCTTTTCGAAACATTTTTTAAACAATTCACGAACACTTTTCAGACAAAAATATAAGTGATCCAGCAATTAAGAGCCCATGGATAACCATGGATACAAAGGGTGCTAACACCTTCCCTTTGTATAATGTACCTCCCGAACCCAAAATCCATTGAGGTCTTTCCTGTTCTTTTCCACCTTTCCTTATTGGATAAAAGAAAAGTCGGTGGCGACTCTTGCTATCCGCGACATTGCGATAAAAAGCAAAATACCCCAAGTCAGTTCACCGTATGACACACCTTGAGTAACTTTTTCTATGGACTTAAAATGAGAAATGTTCCTTCATGAAAGTTGTAGTTCTCTCAAATTCCTTAAAATTGGTCACAAATTTGACCTAATTTGGATTTATCATGTAGGAGTTATGCATTTTATAAGTTGAAGAAATCACTTGTTCAATGGTATTGGCCCAAAATGACCTATAATGTTTCCCTTTATCACATGTATTTTCAAGTTGAATTTGCACTTCCTCCAAACATAAAAGTTGAATTATACATATTTAATTTTATCATGCAACTTAAATGGATTTCATATCATAAAAAATGAGCAAGTTATGGTCTTGGGAAGTTGACCTCCAAATTAGGGTTTAGACAAAATGACCTATAATCTTTCACCGTAAGACATGACTTTCCAAGCACAACTAGATCTTGACCTCAACATGAAAATTGTTTGAAATGTCATTGAAAGTAACATTTATCTTAGAATCATTTTCATATGATAAAAATTGTAGGAGATAGGGTTTAGGGAACCCCAGTCTTGACTAGTTGACTTCCTCTGGTCAACCACCATGAACCAACTTGCTAGCTTGATATTCTCTTGACTTTTGGGACTCATGGAGGATCATATATGCATAATATGATGAAATGTGGAGTATCCCTTGAAATATTTGACCAAGTGGTGAAGAAACTTGTTGAAGAAGTCACATAAGATACCCAGATGAATTAGGGTTTCCAAGGCAAACAAACTCCAAACTCTTCATGATTTCTTGATCAAAATAACATGTGAATATCATGGGGATCCATATATGATACTTAGAGCCATAGTAAACCATTTATTGATTGAGCTCTTTGCAATGAGGGTCTTAAACCCTAGATTTGAGCTTGATAGAACATAGGTGAGCAAGTGCACTACCTACAAAAGAGTTAAACAATACAATGACATATTTTTGGTATTTTGGTTAGTAAACAAAGAGAAATGAAGTATGATACAATCAAATGTGCTTGATGATCTCTCCCAATGCAAACCCAATGAATGAGGGGTAAGGAGGATGCCATGGTGTGATCCCAATGCTAATGCATATGATGAGAATAGCATGAGGGATCTTAGGGTCAAAATTGGGGTCTTATAGCTGCCCCTATTTAAGGACGTTCTAACTAAGGAGATGAAGGTTAAAATCTTCACATCGACTCATTATAATGGACTTAAATAACAACATATAGAAACAAATTTTGGTCCCTATGAGACCTCATGATGCACATGATATGAAATGCTAAAATAATCTCTGTGGGGAAATGTTGCCACAAAGGAAAAGAATTCAGAGAGACCGAAAGTCCGCAGGAGTATAACGCATTCCGTAAGGAAAAATCACTGGGGAGACAAAGACTTTGAGGGATAAAAAGGTTGTGCGTAGGTCAGGCTACGACTTTAAAATTGTTGGGGGACTCGAGGGATTCCACGACAATAAATCAATGGAAAGACTCAATCGGGAAGAAAAAAAAAGGAACATCTGCAGGGGAAACAGGTAGATCAGAACAAAGCCGAAATACTCGACCCAAGCAGGAAATGGCGATTCCACTGAGGAAATACGCACTCAGACTCAACTGGGGAAGAAATGATCTTCAACGTAGGAGTAACAGAAGTATATTATCCACTACCGGTTACTAGGTAAGGGGATAACAAATTCTGATAGGGAGGACATCCGTTATCGGTTAGGGTAAACATATCAAGGATGACTCGCTGAGGGAAAAATGAGGTGTATTCATTACCAGTTACTGGGTAAGAATATCCTATTGGGGAAAAGCCAAATAGGATTTACAACTACCAGTTACTGGGCAGAAGACCGCAAAGAAAGAGAATATATGTCACTGATTAAAGTGAGCATATCAAGGATAGACTCAAAGGGGAAGAATATCCGTCATCAGTTAAGATGAACATATCAAGGATAGACTCACTCGGGGCATTAGGAAAAATACCTGTTACCGGTTAGGGTAAACATATCGAGGATAGACTGCTTGAAAAAGTAGGAATTATATCTATCAGCTATTGGATAGAATACCGAAAAGAGAATATCTGTCACCGGTTAAGATGAACATATCAAGGATAAACTCCGAGGGGAGAAATAGGAATTACATCTATCAGTTACTGGATAGAATATCGAAAAGAGAATATCCGTCAACGGTTAGGATGAACACATCAAGGATAGACTCTGCAGAAGGGAAACCATGATTTATAACTACCGGTTACTGGGTAGAAGACCGCAACGAAGAGGAAATCCGTCACCGGTTAGGATGAACATATCAAGGATTAACTATCTGGGGAAAGGAAAAAGGGATTACAACTACCTTTTTATTGGGTAGAATACCAAAAAGAGAATATTCGTCACGGTTAGGATGAACATATTAAGGATAAACTCAACTACGGGGGAAGAAAATATTTGTCATCGGTTAGGATGGACATATCAAGGATAGACTTCCTGGAAAACGTGAAAACGAATCCTTCCGGGAGAAAAGGTTTACTTTTGCCGGGTATTGGGCAAAAGCGAAATACTTGCAAATTGAGAAGAATATTACCAGTTATTGGGTAATAGACTCTCAGGGGACCAAAAGCATCTATCTAGGTAAGATCTAGAAAGAAACGGTCAATCAAAGACTCAACCCAATGAGGATATAACTCAGGGGGAGTGATTCCATCTAGATAATCAACTGGAGAGGAAACTAAAATAATGATCATCCACGAGGAAGTAACTCAGTTGGGAATGAGAAAGCTTAAATTCTTTATGCTTAAGGGGCTGACACTCTACAATTGAAAGAGGACAGACATACCAAATCTGCACGGGGGAAAGGATACCACCGTAGTAGAGGATCAGAGAAACAATGGATCACAAAATGCATGAAAATAATGAAATCTTTGAATGTATATGTATATGTATATATGATGATTATGCTGACAAAAAAAGAATACAAATGTCATTGGTCTGAATCATCAATACAATTCTCAGCCAATCCTCACAGGAGGGAAGCATATGTGTAGCACCTCAAATTTGCACCTCCCATTTTGTATATACATTTTCATTTTAGGTCATTAACATTTGCATTGTCCATTGCATAGTTCATTAGTTCACCAGTCAAGACTGGTCAGGAGGTTCAGTAGTGCAAGCAAGCAAGTGCATTTTCCATGAGATCAAAGCCCTAGGGTTGGTTCAATGAGTTCATGTGACCTAGGGAACATTTTTAGGTGGTTTGGCCAAGAATTGGATGCTCAGAGATCATCAGTCAAGATGCAATTCATCTGAAACCCTAGAAAGTCAACCAAAGTCAACTGTCAATTCAATCATGGATTTGGAGGTGGAAGATGGTTAGAGAGGCCTCATTCATGTCCATACAAGTCTCGTTTGACATTTCAAACATCAACAATGAAGAATTTGAGGTCAGATGAAAAGTTTCCAAAAATAGTAAGTTACCTGTAATTTGAAATTGCCAAAAATGGAAAGGTTTTCTCCTCAAGATTACATCATCAAGCAAGCTTCAAATGAAATTTTGTCCAACATGAAAGTTGAAGATCTTGTTCTCCCATTTCCAAAAAGTCCAAGATCATGAATTTCTCATGTGTGGTTGAAAAGATATGGATCAATCATGGCCAAGTGAATTTGAACTTCAAGAATGCATAACTTTCACACCAAATGTCCAAATGGAGTGGCTCTTTTTGCAACATTTCTCTCTTGATCTCTACTATCCAAATCATGCATCATAAGCCATGCATTTCCATCACAAAAATATTTGCATTTTCATTTGAATTTTGGAGGGAAATTCCAGATTTGAAAATTAAGCATTGTTTTCACATTTTACCATTTGCACGTGGCTCAAAACAGAATTTGAAATGATTTCCAAGCCAATTTCGTGCACTGTTCCATTGGTAATCTCATGCATGAGGTGCATTGGCCAATTTGCATTTACACTCTCTTTTCACTAATCCATTGGCAATTGGCTTAATTGTGATTAACAACATGATTAGGAGCTCATATATATAGATAATCATAACAGAAAACTGCATCAACATCATCACATTTTCAGATCTGAAAATTTTCTTCACACTTTTTCTCTCAAACTTTTGCAATTTTCTTCAAACCAATTCATCATCCATTGATCAAATCACCATCTGGAAGGATTATGGCGCATGTTTGAAGCAAGAACCATTACAATTCATTCAGATTTGAAGCAGCTCGAAGCTTGCATTCACCCATGGCAGTTGGAAATTCTGGCCAGATCGTGCAAGATTAAGTCACAAACATTCATCCATTCAATCATACAAGAGCATTGGAGCATCTGTTTGAGCTGTTCAAGGCCTGAATCAACCAATTCCACTTCTGCATCTTCAACAAGGTCAGAATTCGATTCCCTTAATTCATGAAATTGATAGGTGATAGTTGTAGATCTTAGAACACTGAGCAAACTGAGCATTAGATCACTAAATTCCATGCAGTATTGTGTTAGTTATGGTGATTTTAAGTTTGACATGTGAAACTTCATGGCTTCGAATCTTGGAATATATGTTGACTTAGGTTAAATTAGATATGGATTGTTGATGTATGATGAGAGATGAACATGATGATGTGCGTATTTTGTATTTCTGTGCACTTTTGTTCTTGAGCATGAAGAACATGATGAATGCGTATGAAGTTGTTAGGGTTTGTGTTTCCAGATTTCGTTTGATCCATTCCAGCGCTTGTTTGCATGTGTTTATGTGTTTATGGACATGTATTGGTCCAGCTGTTGCATGTGTGGCTAATTGATTGGTCTTCATTGTTTCGCCTGGCCACGTAGATTAAGTGAAACAGTGCGTTTCACATGTTAGCGCGCCAGCTTTCAAATGCTCACTCACTTCGATTCCAGCCTTTGACAAATCCAAATATTGCATTTGCATTTTACTCCATTTTTCTTCATCCATTCATGTACTAGCTTTTCATGTTTTTTTAATTTTTCTTTTACTTTAAAAAATTCATAAATAAATGAATAGTGATCCAAATAATGTGTGGATTTTTGCGTTGTTCTCCTTATTGTTTCTAGTTTTTTATGAGCATTTTTCCAGAATTTGTGCTCGGATGAAAATTAATTTGGCCTAGGGTTTGTGTGCATGTATCATATCTTGTACCTTGCTTGCCATATCTCTTGTGAAATGATGAGTTTTAATCCAATAATTATGAAATTTGACATGCTTAAACTAGACATCTTGCTGGACATTTTGGTGTTGATTTTGCAATTTTATCATTTATGGTTGCTGAGATATGCTCATGTTAATGTAGGTGTGACAATGTGTGTCACACCTTTGCTTGCTCAACTTGTTTAATTTCTTTTCCATGCCAAATGAACTCCAAATGATGTGATTTTTTGTATGATGCTTCCTATGCATGTTGTGATTGATCATGAATTTTCTTGGAATTTTTGTAATCATTTCTGATTTGTTTGAGATTTTTCTTTCCGGATGGTCATTTGTGCACTTTTGAATAGTCTTGAACTTCAATGATTTGTGAAATGCTGGTTGTTTATCATATAGATGTGAAATTTTGCACATTGTTTCTAGACATATTGAAGTTTATTGTGGATTTGGTTTGAGGTCTTTATCATTTGCCAATTCTGTTTTAGGCTTATGCTAAGTTGATGTAGCATTTGGTGTCTCCTTAGGGCTTATTTTGCTTGCCTGGACTTATGCAATTTAATTACCATGCCTAATTTTGTCCAAATGCTCTAATTTTTTGTGTGATGATCATGTTGTATGTTCTGTTTACCCATGAATTTTCCCAAAATTATTTGAACCATTTTTGATTTAATGTGCATTTGTTCATTCTGTTGTCACAATGTGGTTACAATGTGCATACCTTGCCATATTTGTTTCATGAAATGAATTTGGTGATTGATATTGGGATGAGACCTTTTGGATGATGTTCTTAATTGATTGAAGTTGATTCATGTCAATTTTCATGTTTTGTTTTGAATTTTTTCTCCCTCTTTGACCCTAGGCCTTGACCTAGTGGTTTGTCTCATCTTTGAGCTTTGATTTCAGGTTAAACATCCAGGTTATATGGTTCATGATGCTACCTCACTTGAGCATTTGATGCTTGATTTTGGCTACTAACTTTGTGTGTTTTGTAGGGTTGTTAACTCATTTGAGTTTGACTTGTTGGCTTATTCCTTTGCTCATTGGGTTTGACTATTTGATATTCATGATTATCTGTTTGTCTGTACAGTTGAACTGATTCGTTTGATGTTTCCACAGGTACATAAGTTGCTTAAGTTCAATTTGAACTTGCTTTTGCTTGGTTGCTTAACCATTTGAGGTATAACTCACTGACTTCATGTAGTCTGGAAGACCTGTCCTATTACTTGGGCAGGCACCTGTCTGAAGCCCTCCTTAAGAGGCAATGCTTGTGAATGTTTATTTTTGTGCCAAGCAGGAAAAGACCTCTATGATGCAATTGGCAGATAAAAGAGATGTGTAGTCCATCTCCTGCTACTCAGTGTGTCATCCACTTTGCTCACACACCTTGTGTTGATGCATTGTGAATATTAACCCAAGATCTTTGTTGAGTCAGTCATATGTGGAGAAGAGTTCCAACTTTCTGAACTCCCACTTTCATTTGTCTGAAGCTCTCCCAGGCCAGGGATAAGAGCTGTGAGGTCTTACCCTCACTTCCCATTTCATCTGCTTCACCCTAACTCTCAATGTTAGGGTTAAGAGCTAACTACACCCGATTCCAGTTGGCTTGTGTTTCACAGCCTAGCCTTGTGTGAGCCCACTTTGTTTGTATATAGTGTGTGCTAATTGTGTGTATGTTTGCTTTGCCTGTGCTGTTTAGGATAGCTTGCTCCCTGTGCAAGTTAGATAGCAACCTTAACTTAGGGATCGTATGCACGACAACTTCTAGGCTCGAGTCGTAGTCTCCCTAGTAGTTTGTGTCTCCCTTTGTATCTGGTTAGGCTAGTCCTTTGTCCCTGCGTAGGGGAACTACGTCGCCCTGATCCTCATACCAGATGAGGTACGTAGGCAGGAGATGAGCTGATCTCTCCGGGCGCCCTTTTTGTTTTGTCCCTTGTGTGTGTTAGGAGATGGATGTAAGCCCAGCGATTGGCATTCCGTATCCTATTGTTGTGTGCTTGGAGTCCGATGTAAGTCCAACGATTGACATTTGGTTTCCAGTGTGTGTGTGTTTGGTTCGGAGTCTGATGTAAGTCCAGCGATTGGCATTCGGTTTCCATGTTTGCCTGTTTGTGTGGAGTCTGACGCAAGTCCAGCGATTGGCAGTCGGTTTCCTGTGTGGGTTTTGTTTGGCGTGCGTTAGCCGAGCTACGGGTGCTCTGATTATTCTTTAGTCCGAGAAGATACGTATGCATGGGATGCGACATCCTAGCGAGCACGTTTCCCCTAGTCCCGAACTACATCGACTCTGATGTCTGTGCCTGACAGACTACGTAGGCCCAGGATGCGATGTCCTGCCGAGTCAGTTTCTTTTATCGTTTCTGTGTCTCTTTTCAGCCAGTGTGTTTGTGTGTTTGAGCAGTTTTAGCAACCTTTATCCTTTCTTTTGTGCGTGGATCCCGTCGAGTACGACGGATGCGTAGGGGTGCTAATACCTTCCCTTCGCATAACCGACTCCCGATCCCATCTCTCTTTGGTCGCGAGACCATGTCTTTTCCAGGTTTACTTCGAGCATTTCCTTTCCCTCCTTTGGGATAAATAACGCACGGTGGCGGCTCTGTTGTTTCGTTTTCCCGCCGGTTTTTCGCGTAATGCGACAATATGCTTGAGAGAATCATCCACCTTAGAGGCTCAAATCTGGATGGGGAGAAGGAAAAGGTTTACTGAAAACCTGCATTATCAACTCCGCGGGGAATTTTAAGTCAACACCATATCAAATGGGAGACAATCTTGCAGAGGATCAAAAATACTGCTCAAGAGTCGGGGCTAACAGAGGTTAGGGACAACTCTGATGGTGACTTGCGGGGGGAACAAAATTCTGCTGAATCTATGCCAACTGCTGCAGTAACGTGCCTACAACTCGAGGGAGGCAATTACGAACTCAGTTGGGGAAACCAACAACTCAGTTGGAGATGCTGAAAAGCTACAGAGAATAAATGGAGATTGCACCAACTGTTTGGGGAAAAACCAACAATGCTTCGCATTTAGGGCTTACCATTTTTCAAACCGTTGTTGATATTCCTTTAATGAAATTGATTGCTCTTTAAAAAGTAATTGCTTTTATTATTTAAGAAAACATGATTTTTTTTTAAACTTTAATTTAAAAATGATCACAATAAAATTTAATTCCATTTATCTGAATAAATGAGAGTAGAAACAATTGGATACAAAGCTCAACTTTATTTAATAGGATGGTAGTCTGTAAATGACAAGACTCCATAGATCTTTACAAAAGTTGGAAGATGGTAATTTACATGGAAAAGGGCTACATCGAATACAATGATCACTAATCCTTCTACCATCCTCAATATCCACTGTGCTCTTGGCTTTGGCTGAAAATGAATCAGAACCAAACATTATGTTCAAGAAAGTCTTCAAGACTGAAGATCAACCAACTTGCAATTACTTGCCATAATCCATAATTTTTGCATAAATTGCCTCAGGATGGGGTACTCAATTTATCGGGATGATTTTTGTTTTATGTCTCTAATTTTTGCCTGGATCTCCCTTTCAGGTTTTCAATCCACCGAGACGCTCATTTTTTGCCTAAACCGCCCTTTCGGGTTTTCAACTTAGCGAGTTGGTCTTTTATTTTTTAGGCGAAGTATTTCTTGATTGCATCGGCATTCACAGGACGAGTGAACTCTTCACCATCCATAGTTGTAAGAATTAAGGCACCGCCTGAAAAGGCTCTCTTAACAACATATGGGCCTTCATAATTAGGAGTCTATTTGCCCCTAGAATTTGGTTTGAAAGATAGGATCTTATTAAGCACAAGGTCACCTTCTCTAAATACACGAGGCATGGCCTTCTTATCAAATGATTTCGTCATTCTCTGCTGATATGATTGACCATGACACATGGCAGTTAACCTCTTTTCTTCAATTGAGTTCAACTAATCAAATCTGGCCTGACACCATTCAGCTTCAGTCAACTTGGCTTCCATCAACACACACAATGATGGGATCTCAACATCTACTAGGAGCACAACTTCCATGCCATAGACAAGTGAGAAAGGGGTTGCCCCTATTGAAGTGCGGGTGGACATACGGTACCCATGCAAAGCAAATGGGAGCATCTCATGCCAATCTTTGTACGTCACAACCATTTTTTGGATGATCTTCTTAATGTTCTTGTTTGTAGCTTCAACAACCCCATTCATCTTAGGTCTGTAGGGAGAATAATTATGATGTGCAATCTTGAAATATTTGCAAATAGCTTCCACCATATTATTATTCAAGTTCAAACCATTATCAGTAATGATCTTACTTGGCACACCATAACAGCATATAATCTGATTCTTGATAAACCTTACAACAACTTTGCTTGGTTATATTCGCATACGATGTCGCTTCAACCCACTTTGTGAAGTAATCAATGGCCACCAAAATGAAACGATGTCCGCTCGAAGCTTTGGGCTCAATCATGCAAATCATATCAATTCCCCACATGGAGAAGGACCATGGAGAGGAAATAATGTTCAACAGTGTTAGAGGAACATGAATTTTATCTGCATAATATTGACACTTGTGGCATTTCTTCACAAACTTGCAACAATCAGATTCCATTGTCAGCCAATAGTAACCTGCTCTCAACATATTCTTAGGCATATCATGTCCATTGGAGTGAGTACCAAAGGAACCTTCATGGACTTCAGTCATCAAAAAGTCTGCTTTGTTTCTATCCACACATCTGAGCAGAACCATATCGAAGTTTCTTTTGTAAAACACATCACCATTCAGGTAGAAGTTGCCAGCTAATCTCCTCAAAGTCTTCTTATCTTTCAAAGATGCCCCAGGCGGGTAAATATGACTTTAGAGGAAACTTTTGATATCAAAATACCACGACTTCTCATCTTTGACTTCTTCAACAACAAACACATGAGCTGGCCTATCAAGATGCATCACAGTCAGATTAGGAACTTCATTCTAATACTTCACCACGATCATTGAAGCCAACGTTGCAAGAGCATCTGCCATCCGGTTTTCATCTCGAGGGATATGATGAAATTCAACCTTTGTAAAGAAAGTTGAAATCCTCCTTGCATAATCTCTAAATGGTATCAAACCGGATTGATTTGTCTCCCATTCACCTTTGATCTGATTCACGACCAAAGTTGAATCTCCATAGACGTTCAAATACTTGATTCTGAGATCAATGGCCTCTTCAATCCCCATAATGCAAGCTTCATACTCAGCCATATTGTTTGTACATTTGAAAGTCAACCTAGCTGTAAACGGAAAATGAAAGCCTTAAGGAGTAATAATCACTGTCCCAATGCCATTACCATACTGATTAACAATTCCATCAAATATTGTGCCCCAATGGGAACCAGGTTTTGGCCCTTCTTCAAGCAATGGTTCATCATAATCTTTCATTTTCAAGTACAAGATCTCTTCATCAGGAAAGTCATATTATACTGACTGGTAATCTTCAATCGGTTGGTGAGCCAAATGGTCAGCCAAAACACTACCTTTGATCGCTTTCTGAGATTGGTATTCAATATCATACTTTAATAACAACATCTGCCAACGGGCAATCCTCCCAGTTAAAGCAGGTTTCTCAAAAATATACTTGATCAAATCCATTTTGGATATCAACCAAGTAGTATGATTCAACATATGTTGAAGCAGACGCTTAGCAGCCCAAGCCAATGCGTAACAAGTTTTCTCAAGCATAGAATACCGAGAATCACAATCGGTGAATTTCCTACTGAGGTAGTAAATAGCATATTCTTTCTTTCCAGATTCGTCTTGCTAACCAAGAACACAACCCATACTTTCATCAAGCACAGTCAAATACATGATCAACGGTCTTCCTTCAACAAGCGGAGACAAAATCGGAGGCTCAAGCAGATACTCTTTGATACTGTCAAAAGATTTCTAGAAATCCTCGGTCCAATCACAAGACTGATCTTTCTGAAGGAACTTGAATATAGGCGCACATGTGGCAGTCATATGCAAAATGAATCTTGAGATATAATTCAAGTGGCCGAGAAAACCTCTGACTTGCTCCTCAGTTTTGGGCGCAAACATCTCTTGTATTGCTTTGACCATGGCAGGATCAACCTCAATACCCTTCTCGATGACAATAAAGCCTAACAACTTACCAGAACGAACACCAAAAATACACTTATTGGGATTCAAGTGGAGTTTGTACTTCCTCAATCGCTGGAATAACTTCAATAAATGCTCGACATGTCCTTCTTCGTCACTGGATTTAGCAATCATATCATCAACATAGACTTTGATCTCTTTGTGCATCATATCATGAAAAAAAATGGTCATTTCTCTTTGGTAAGTTGCACAAGCATTCTTTAAACCGAAAGGCATCACTCTATAACATAATGTTCCCTAGGGTGTAATGAATGTGGTCTTCTCCATATCCTCGGGTGCCATCTTGATCTGATTATAACCGGAAAATCCGTCCATAAACGAAAAGACTTTGAATTTAGCTGTATTATCTACCAACATATCAATGTGTGGCAGAGGGGAATCATCTTTCGGACTAGCTTTGTTCAAATCTCTATAATCAACACATATGCGGACTTTTCCATCCTTCTTCGGAACATGCATAATATTGGCCACCCATTATGGATATTCAGCGGTAACAAGGAAACCAACATCAATCTGTTTCTGCACCTCTTCTTTGATCTTTACTGCAATATTAGGATGAGTCCTCCTTAATATCTACTTGACTGGCGGGCATTCTGGCATCAACAACAATCTATGCTCCACAATCTCAGAATCCAATCTAGGGATGTCTTAATAGTACCAGGAAAATACATTTGAATACTCTTGAAGAAGATCAATCAACCCCTTCTTAACCTCTGGACACAGTCGAGACCCAATCTTGACTTCCTTCACATCATCTTCGGAACCCAAGTTGACTAACTCAATCTGCTCTTCGAATAGTTGAATGGCTTTTTCCTCGTGCTCAAGTAGATGAGACAATTCATCAGACATTTCTTCATCATTTTCTTCCTCAGCCTCAAACACGGGGAATTCAGAGTTTGGAGAATGAGTTGGATCATTGTATTCAATAGGTTTAAAAACCAACCTGCATAATGATTTGATATTTTAATTTTAGAGAAGTGAATTGTGACCAAATATTATGCAGATGGACAATTATTATTTATTTATTTATGTTTTTTGTGATTACCATTTTTCAGAAAAGCAAAAAAAGTAAAATAAAACATTATAGATGTGGATGAACAGAATTGCATTTTATTAATGATCAATTTGAAAGATGTCAAACGATGTTCACTTCTCCCTTAGGCATAGGAGAAGGATTTTCAAAAATAATAAAAATGTTTACTTAGAGCGATGAACAATAACAGGAATATCGACAGTGATCCAATTGTTACAAGTTTTTCCATGCGTCACAAAATTGGTGCAGTCTTCATCTTCATCATCCTCAATCACTACAGCTGAGTGTTGTTCATTACCATGAATGAACCCTCCACTACGGAAACTAGCTTGCACATCTTCAACAAACGACCCTTGTTGAAAATTCAAACCAGCACGATTCTTGTTCTCGGTGACCTCTACCATCCGGCCCCACTGACCAGAACTACCATCTTCAACAACTTTCTGAGCGTCTTTAAAAGAGGACATAGGTGCCCAAACTCTCTTTTCTTCAACAATAGGTAGATCTTGGAACAGGGTTCCAATCTCATCCTCAACTTCCACATATGAGAAAGACGACAGATGACTTGCCAACAGAGCTTTCTCTCTGTAGCGGTGTATTCGTCGCTATATGATCTATCGATTAAATCATAAGCTATGAGATACATTGAAATTTTCGAGTCGCCACCGCACTTTTATTTATCCAAAGGACTGGCTAAAAAGCGAACAAAAGCCTAAGAAGTTTTACACGTAGAAAACTAATAAAAAGATCAGAGATTCTGGGTAAGGGGTAAATTACGCAATGGGAAGGTGTTAGGCACCCATCACGTCCTAGGTACTCCTAGGGAGCCCTTTTCACACTTGTTATGCAAAATTATTATTATTTATGACATAAAGATTGTGCAAACATGATTGGGATGATGAGAAAAGAATATACAATTTTTATTAGGTTATTGGGTTCGAACGGATGAACCCGTTGCCTACGTACCTTCCATCAAAGGTAAGGATCAGAACGCCGTAGTTCGGCTAAAAGATTTCCAAAAGTTGGTGGATTCAGTTTTAAACACAAGCACTGAGGCTTTTCATTATCAATGGGAGAACACTCAACCAAGAACAACATCCACCATGTGAGGATAGCTTCGACGCACTAGAGGGGTTAGCCCTGTTTTAAGTACGGAAGTCTTACTGTCGACTCACTAAGGATAGGCAAGATTTACATCAACCACAAAGATAATTGAAGCCTATGGCTAATGCATGAAAAGATTAATGGACAAAGCCAAAACAAGTGAATGAGTGAAGTTAATTGATTGTGTCTATGAAAAGATAGTCAAAGTATGATTAAGATTGATTCAAAAGAAGTATTATGAAATGGAGTTTGAAAAAAAGTCAAGGACTTGAGGTCCAGGTTTTTAGTTAGAAAAACATGAAGATGTTTGCACAACACTTACGACAAGTTTGAAAATTAAAGTGTGAAAAGGTTTAGGACATAATGAATGATGAATGAATGAGGATGGATAGTAAAACTTCTTAGAAGGTTCACTTCTTGAAATCATATAGCAGATGATTCAAGTGTGTCCTTTGGAATAGCAATTAATAATAACAAACAAACAAAGCAAGCAAAAAGCGGATATCGGACGCCAATCACTGGTCTTATACCAATCTCCTAAAACAAAATGGATATCAGAGGCCACTCAATGGTCTTACACTAATCTCCACAGGCAAAGAAATAAAAAGGTGGATACCGGATACCAATAGATGGATTTACACCAGTCTCCTAAAACAGAACAGGATATCAGAAGCCACTCAATGGACTTACACCAATCTCCACAGAAGAAAACAAGAATGAAACATGGAAGTCAACTGCCAATCTATCTGGACTTAGGTTAACTCCACAGTATGGTCCTAGGAAATCCAATGCCACATCACTGGGACTTATAATGGATCCTCACATACAAGAACAAAAGCAACAATATGATCACAGGAATGCAAATGCCAACTTACAGGGACTTATAATTGCAACCTCTCACACAAACAGATAAACAAACTATGATCACAGGAAAGCAGATGCCAACTTACAGGGACTTATAACTGTATCCTCACATACAAAACCAAACAGATCAAATTATGATCACAGGACAACAGATGCCAACTTACAGGGACTTATAACTGTATCCTCACATACAAACAGATAAAACAGAAGATATGAGTGACCAATGAGGTCTTACACTCTATCCTTCCATATCATAGGAGCAAATGCCAAAGCAATGGACTTACAATTGTCCTCAATGGGTAAACAATGATAACAAAAGTCACACAGACAAATGATATGATCATGCACTAATGGCAATGGATGATGATGATAAATGCATAGCATACAAGCAAACAAGTGCATATGAAGCAATCAATCAATCAATGAATATCAAACAGCACACTCTATAGCCAAACAATGGGGCTCACACAAGAGGGCTTGACTTTAAAAGTCCACTGTAATAGGTAAGTGTCGCTCTTAACCTGACCATTGAGGGGCTCAGGTGAAGCAGATGAAAAGGAGATGAGGGGTGTGCCTCATTGCTTCTATCTCAGATAAGAGAGAGCATCAAAGAAAGTGTGGGAGTTCAGAAAGTTGGAACTCTCTCCACATTATTGACTCGATTAGATCTTGGGTATTTATCTCAATGCTTCAACCATGTAATGGGAGCAAAGAGAGGACACACTGAATAGTGGGGGATAGATTACTTATCCCTACCTTCCACCAATTGCCTTACTTGAAGGACTTTTCCTGCTTGGGACAAATATAAACAAACACAGGCATTGCCTCTTAAGGAGGACTTCAGACAGTTTGCCCGGTCAAATAACAGACCGGGTCTCCAGACTACATGAAGAAGAAAGGTTTATACCTCAAAGCAAATGCTAAAAAGCAAAGCAAGCAAGCAAGTTCAAAGAACTTAAGCAACTAAAGCACCTGCAAAAGTCAAACCAATTAGTAAACAGTTCAACAGTCAAAATCAAAGGAAATAACCCAAAAGTCAACCACAGAGGGACCAATTGTGCAAGGCACAAAGACTCAAGCATATGAGTCACCTACAAAACAAATGTTAGCACAATATAAACAATTCAACTCAAGCACATTAGAATGATCCTCAAGGCATTGGTGCTTAACCTGAAACAGATGAACTCAACATAAGCTCAGAAGACCACTAGGACTAGCCTAGGGTCAAAGATGAAAGAAAAAGTCAAGGCAGCAAGGAAAAGTCAACCCAAACCAAGTTTAAACATTCAAGAAGCATTCTCAATTGGATTCATAATTATATCATGCATCATGGTCATTTCATATGCAAAAGGATGCAAAGCATGGCAAGAGAAGCATACAAAAGTCAACAGCAAAGACCTCATTCAAAAGTCAACTCAAACAATCTCAAAAATTATGAAATAAATCACCCCCAATCCTAACATCTAACATGGTATACATGTAAAATTTCATGGCATTTGGATGAGAGGAAGGCAGTCTAGTAAAATCATGAAGTCAAACCAAATTCAAGTAAGCATGGTGAAAGTCAACAAGCATAGGTCAACTTCAAAAAAATCATATCAATTTGAAAACAGAAGAGAAATGAATGAGATTAACACCAATGCAAAGCTTGAGATGTCTAGTTATCACATATGAAATTTCATGGTCATACAATAAGATTTGAGAATTTCACAAAAGATTTGGCAAGGCATAGCACAAAAAGTCAACAAATGACCAAGCATGGAAGAAAATTCTCAATCAAATGGAAAACAGCAAGATTAATTCCAAGAAAATTCAAACACAAACTAGACATGTGATGGATGATTCATGCAAAATTTGAGGTCAATTGGATGTGGGGAAGTGTGTGAACAAAATTTGTGAAAATACATGATCATGGTATGACACCCAATGCAATACACAACTTCAAAAATTCATAACTCTCAATCCACAAATGATAAATGCACAAACTTTATATGGAAATGAAGGTCAATGTGTCTAGTTTCACCACAAAAAGGCATTGGATATAACATGAGTATTTCACAATTGAAATGGCCAAGGGTATCATTTATGCACACATGTGAAGAAAATAATTATCAATTAAAAACTAACCAATGGAAAATTAATTAAAATTCACAATTAAATTCTAGACTCATTTGTGAACATGTGTAAAAAAATTCATAATTTTTTGATGAAAAATGAAGGAGAAATTAATTATTGAAGATGGGTAAATAATTGAAGCAACATGAACAAGATAGCATGAACAAAGTGGTCAACATAGTCAACTGGATGGCATTTATGTAATTCTGGGTTTCACTAATTGAAACGCACAGCATTGGCAAACAAAATTAAATGTTCTCATTGGATGGAACCAATGGAACAGTGCTCATGCAGGGGAACAAACAACCAACAGCCAATCGTGCTTCAAAATTCTGGGAACTTCATGCAGTACTAGGGTTTGTAATTCAACAGCATGGCATTCAAGTCTATCATATTCAATCATCAATCAAACAACCAACACACCATAGTCCATCAAATGAGCACGACTCATGCACCAACATCATGCATCAAAACGAAATTCCAACAACCTATAACTAACATGGCATTGGGAATGTTCCTACTGCAGCCAAACAACAGCATACATTCATATTTCAAAACTGCAGCAGGATTTTAGCAGCATTCATCAATTCAACTCCATGGTTCAACAATCATCCAATAAGTTTTCAAGCAAAAACACACAAGGGCATGGTGCAATGAACATCAAGCAAACATTAACCAATCAACCAAACAAACATAAATTATGGAATTCCTGGACAGGGTTTAAGGTTGCAGCTACAGGGTATCATCATCATGGCATTGTGTAAGGTTCATAGACACACAATCAAACAATAAACCAGCACCTATGACCAAACATAACAAACATCAACATATGAATTTCAGGGCAATGGTCAGGAGGTTTAATAGCAGGGCACATTTGTGTTGTCACCAACATCAAAACAAAAATGACTCAACCAAACATACATCAGCATGGTAATGGTAAAGCAACATCATCCAGCAACATTTATCAACCATGAACAAAATAAACCTAACCAGCCTCAATGCTCATGCAATAACTAACATCAACTAACATCAATCAAAAACGGCATAAGCACATTCATGCAAAATTTGGACAAATTCATCATAACAGCATAAGCACATTCAAGCAGTCAGCATCATGAACAAACTAGACCAAGCATACAACAGCAACAACATGGCATTGTGTGTTCAACATTGTGAACAAGTTTCAAGCAAAATCACATAAGGGCATGGCATAATGAAAATCAAACAACATTAGCCAATGACCAAACCAACATCACTCATGGAAATCCTGGATAGGTTATAAATTCGCACAGCAGCAGCATATTCATCAGCAACAATGTTCATCATTAACATCAAACAGATTTTGAGCAAAACCACTCAATGGCAAGGCATATGTACTTATGTAACATCCTAATACCAACACACAAAACACAATCCAAGTGGATTTCTGGAAACAGTATGAGGGTTTCAAAACAGCAGCATGCCTTCATCAATAATATGCAGATTGAAATTTTAAGATGTCCAGGATCCATAATCAATCATACCAACAGCATCATTAATCATCAAGGAACAATAATATAGCATCACATTTTAAGGAAACAAAGCAAGCAAGGTGAATCGAACAGAAATAAGTTTGGACACACAACATGAAATCCAGATTTCTTGGCCATGACATAACCATTTCAAGCAAGCCAACATTCATTTGAATCAGCATCAAACAAACTATCCAAATCACATCATGGCATGGTAAAAGGAGGAAGTCGAATTGCTTACTTGTTTTTGAAGACAATGTGAAACAGGATTGTATTGATGGTCACAAGCGCAAACAGATGCAGGCCCTTAGTTGGTGATGATATATACGTGATGAAAAGCAGCTTGAGCAGGTCGATTTTCACTTGCAGCAGGAAATGCCATGACTGTAGCTTTGGAGAAAACAGAATGAGGACAAGCTTTACAGTAGGGGAATGGATGTTGATTAAGCTCCAAAATGTGGTTTAGATGATGAAGGAATCAATGTTACTCGAGTTCTTCAAAGGGTTTTTGCAGAAATTGTGCTTTTGCCAAAAATGCAAGATGGGAGTGAGAGTGTATTTCTGTGATGGTAGGCTGCAAAACTAGGGTTCAAATGTCAGAAGAAATGCTTTATATCCTCTGCTTAAGGTCTGCTAATGGTATTGTAACTTGGTTTAGTTCAAAATGCCCCATTTGCTATTTTGCTAATTATGCATAAGTGAGTGATGGAGGGTGTATCTTGCACGTTTTTGGGCCTGCTACAGGCTGCATACAGACCATCATGCTTTGCTGTTTTTATTCTGTACTAGCATGCTGTACTGGTTTTTGCTCAATGAACCAAAATGCATAAAAATGCCAACTTTGTACCTTGGTCCAAAATGGTAGGAAAATGGTGATATGATGATGGTTTAGGGTTTGGAGCAAATCACAAATGATGTATGGAACATTTCCCAATTGACCAAATCAAGAAAAAGTCAAAAACTCAAAAAGTCAAAGTTTGGTCAAACTTTGAATTTAAATGAGAAAGGTCCAAAAAGGCCATTTTGATTGGCAAGGTTTTAGGTCATGAAATTTATATTTTTGGAAAGAGGATGAAAAATGTGGTTTGTAGGAAAAAACCCCACCAAATTTGGCCTTATGGTTTGAGAGATATGGCTTGTTGAAGTTCAAAAATTGGTGAAAATGATTTGATCATATCTTGACAACCACACATGGGATTTGAGAGTTCTTGGACTTTTTGAAAATGGGAAGACAAGATCTTCAACTTTCATGTTGGGCAAAAATTCATTTGAAGCTTGTATCATGATGTAAGTTTAAGATCAAGAAGTTTCCATTTTTGGCAGTTGAAATTACAGGTCCACTTTCTATTTCTGGAAAATTTCTGATTTGCTTGATTTTCTTCCATGGTGAGGTTTGACATGATAGATGAGGCTTATACAAGCATGAATGAACTCCTTCAAATCAATTCTATCCATCAAATTCTGATTAAATCAACAGTTGACCAAGTTTGACTTTCTGTTGACTTTTCTAGGGTTTTGAGTGACTGGACCACTTCTGATGAATTCCAAACCCTAATTCCTTGAGAACTTTGACTTCAAATGATGTCTCAAGTTGTTTGAACCTTTGATTATTGATCATGGTGTCCAAATTCTGCAAGAATGGCCACCATCCATTGCTTTGACTGACCAATGACTGACTTTGACCTAATTGCTTCATCTGCAATCAACAAGGTTAGACTGACAATATTTTTGTACTTTTTGGTTAGTAAACATATGAAAAGCAAGAATATACAAATGCAAAGTATGCTTGGTGATCAAGAAACAAACCCACAAGGCAATCTATCCACTAAGAGGAAAGCAAAGGCATGCATTGATCCTTGAGGTTATGACATGAATGATATGGGCCATGAGGGATCTTAGGGCCCAAAATTGGGGTCTTACAGATGCCCCTATTTAAGGTCATTCTAGCCGGAGAAGTGAAGTTTAGAAATCTTCATCTCGACGCGGTAGAATGGGCTTAAATAACAGTAATGAGACAAATTTTGGTCCCTAAGAGACCTCATGATGCAGATGTATGTATGCAAAAGACACAAATTCTGTGGGGAATATGATTCACACAGAAGAAAAGACGATCCATCGGAGTAGTACACTCACCAGGAACAGAGACTTTAACAAGACTCTATGGGGATGATAAAAGAAAGAGATGTGTGAACAATACACGACTCCAAACTGGGGAAGATAAAACTGACATATCGTGAACAAGACACGACTCTGATTAGAAAACAGAAAACAGACTGGAAAACTCACTGGGGAGTGAAGGACTCATACTGGGAAAAGAATTCCAAATGGAAAATAAATCCATTGGAGAGACACAAGCTGACTCCTGGGGAGAAGCAAAAGTAAAAACTCCACTGGGGAAGCAACAAAGAAAATGAGATGTTACCAGGCATAGGTAACAAACTCAGGAAGGAACACCAAGGATACCGGGTTGTAGGTATGTAACAGGTGACCGACCAAAGACGTGAATTGGTGTGTGTTCCAAAACACTCATCATCCTGAAGAGAGCGAAAGCAAACTTGTTTAAGGATGGATATTCAATTCCACAAGGAATATGAATCTTACTCTGAGGGGAAAGCAACAAAGGATTGACCCAAGAGTGAACGAGACATATTATTCATTACCGGCAGACCGTGAATAATATACTCGAAAGGAAAATTATCCTGAACCGGTTACTGGGTTGTTTAAGGATAAAGATCCGAAATCGTGAATTGGTTTGTGTTCCAAGACACTCATCATCCGAAAGAAAGCGAAAGCAAACTTGTTTAAAGGATGGAGAAAAAACGTGAATTGGTGTGTGTTCCAAGACACTCATCATCCAAAACGCAAACTGGTTAAAGGATGGTCAAAAACGTGAGTTGGTGTGTGTTCCAAAACACTCATCATCCGAAAGAAAGCTAGAACAGCAGACTTGTTTAAAGGATGGTCAAAAAACGTGAATTGGTGTGTGTTCCAAAACACTCATCATCCGAAAGAAAGCTAGAACAGCAGACTTGTTTAAAGGATGGTCAAAAAGCGTGAATTGGTGTGTGTTCCAAAACACTCATCATCCTGAATGCCAACTGGCTAAAGGATGGACATTCGATTCCACAACGGGAAAATGAATCTTACTCAACTGGGGACACAAACCCAAAGAGTGCATGAGATATACTATTCATTACCGGCAGACCGTGGATAAGATACTCGCATGAGATATATTATCTATTACCGTCAGAACGTAGATAATAAACTCGCATGGTAAGAGACACCAGAGATACCGGTTACTGGGTATATAATAGGTGATTTACCGAAAACGTGAATTGGTTTTCACTTCCAAAACACTCATCATCCAAAACACAAACTGGTTAAAGGATGGTTATTCGATTCTACAAAGAATACGAATCTTGCTCGGTTGGGGAAAATCAACAAAGGATTCCAACTATAGAGCGCATGAGATATATTATTCATTACCGGCAGACCGTGAATAACACACTCGAAAGGAAAAGACACCAGAGATACCGGTTACTGGGTATATAATAGGTGACTAACCAAAAAGAGAGACAATCGATACCAAGCATACGGGTAAACGAAAGACAACTCAAAGGGATAAATTGCAAGCATCCGGCAATTATCCGACAACAAAGAAATATTCGACTCCGCAAAGGGAAATAGCGAATCCTACTCGACTGGGGAAACACAAAAGGCTTCAACTGAAGAGTGCATGAGATATATTATTCATTACCGGCAGACCGTGAATAATATACTCGCATGGAAGATTATCCATAACCGGTTACTGGGTTAATAAAGGATAAATCAACCGAACAGAAAGGCATCGGGATACCAAACTAGGTATATAATGATAACCAATCAAAAGGAGCAACAGACATTACCAACAAAAGGGTAAATGAAAGGCGAACTGCTGAGGATAAATTGCAAGCATCCGGCAATTATCGACAGAAGACTAGCTGGGGATACATTGATAAACAAACAATGATCCGGGAAACAACTCACTAGCATACGGTGAAAAGACCCGCTGGGGATAAAATTGCTAGCATACGGCAATTATCCACAAAAGACTTGCTAGGGATATAAGTGCTGATCTGAGCAACTTATACAAGCAAAGGAAAATCAACATCAAAGACTAGATGAAGATAACCACAAAATTAGGGTTTACATCTACCGAATACGGGGTAGAAGACCAAAAATTCCGCGTGGGGATAGAACAAATCACAAATCCGCACGGGAAACCAAAAAAAAGGGTTTATAACAAACCACAAACTGCTGAAGAGCAGGAAAATAGGATTTTACAACTACCGGGTAGTAGGTAGAAAACCAAAAACTCTGGCTGGAGAATAAAAGGTGTATAACCACAAATTCTGTCAAGAAAGCCAGGAAAAGATAGGACTTACAACTACCGGTTATGAGGGTAGAGGCCCAAAAACATTCCGCTGGGGAACAACCCACTGGGAAATACAAGATATCTTGACAAATTGTCGATTCGGGAATGATCCGAAAGGCAGACTGAATAAAGACACGTCCTAATGAGGATATAGCTCAAATAGGAAAATCCATCCCAATATATGTGTTGGGAGGAAACGGAAGAAACCGTCATCCACGAGGATATATCTCAGTGGGGGAACTGCAGAAGAAAAGACAGACATTTTCTGCTTATGGGGCTGACTCTATATGGAGAGATTTATAACACCCGACATCTGCTTGGGAAGATCTGTAAAGAGATCTATATCACCATAGCAGGAGACACGACAAACAAAGATATATGGCAAGAAATGCAACATGAATATCTGAATGTTTATGAATATGCATGAATATGCGTGATTTATGTTTGATGAATGCTGACAAAACAGACAATTCTAACACAAACAGGTTCAGGAACCAAACGTCCGATATTATACTTCCAGGGGAAAACCAGCTAGAGAGCCAAACTGCAGAGATCTATATGCTGTAAAGCAAAGATCTGCGGGTACTGCTGAAGAAGCAGAGAATCAGAAGTATTAGGAAACAAACCAATCAGGGTACAGATAGTCACAACGGGCAAAACAGCCACCAAGACGCATCTGTAGGGGAACAAGAGAAATCCCAAAGTATGTCTGCAGGGGATCCCAGTGTCAACTGAGAAACAAAAAGTGCATCGGCACGAATTGCTGTAGAAGCAAATCCACACAACTCCACTGGGGAACAACCCACTGAGGGAGAAGGATATCATCCAAATAGAATCTGACTGCATAAGCAACTCTACTGGGGAAAAATGTCGGCTACTCTCTTGGGGAACAACCCACTGAGGGAGGACAGATCACACAAGTAGATTCTGCAACGAACCACTCCACTCGGGGAGAACATACACAGCAAACTGATCACAACAAGTAGATTCTGCAATATAAGCCACTCTACTGGGGATCACAAACAGTCAGGAAATCAAATCCGTTCACTGGAGGCAAAAGCCATCATCCGACCACATCGGGGGTGAAGGAGTATCAACGGGCGAAACTGCCACCACAAGCATTCTGCAGACTAAGCTGAGGAAAAGATGATTGAAATACTGGGGTACCAACCCAATCAACCACGGAGTAGGAAAATAGATCCATGCTCTGCTAGAGAGAGTAACTCTGATGGAGCGATAGCAACAATTCCACAGACGACTTCGCCGGGGAAAAGGTAAAGTACCGGATATCAAACCACTGACTTACCGAATCTTCAAAAAAAGAAAACGATCAAGCTGAGGAAACAGACAAATCCTGCTGGCACACTGCATGGGGAAAAGCGGTAACAAATCCACTTGCAACCCTGGTGGGGATGTTAATGACAGCTCTACTCACGACTCCGAGGGGAGTATCAATCAATAGTTACACTCATGACTGTGCTGAGGAGATAAATAAAGTCTGGGGATATAACCCACTGGAGAAAGTAACGGGGCACCAGGATGACAAACCATCAACCGCCGAAACTTCACAAGAAAACACCCATGCTGGGAAACTGCTGCTGGAGAGAACGAAGTCTTCAACAACAAATCACTTGCGACTGTATTGGGGAACAACCCCAACAACAACTTTGTTTGAGGAACAACCCCAACAAAGATCCGAAGAAAGAAGATACCACCAAACCAGGAATATGAACGAATGTCTTACCTGTTGGGAATCATGCCACCCTCGGGAGAGCACCGAGATATTCTTGAGTATCCTTTCAATATTGTGAATGTTCACTTTGTTTAAAACAAAAATTTTGAAAAATTTGATTTGTTTAAAACAATGACATTTTATCAATTTAAAACATGCAAAACATTTGTTGAATTGAAACAAAAAAGAATGCAAATAATTGGATAAAAAGCTCAAATTGATTTGATAGAATGGTAGTCTGCAAATGGCAAGACTCCATAGATCTGTACAAATTTGAAATCAGTGATATATATTGGAAGAGGGCTACATTGAACATAATGATCCTTTCTCTACCAATTTGAATCTCGATGTATCCGAAGCTTCAGTTGACGACGAATCGAGAATCTTCTGACGAAATGACGACTGATGAACCAGAAAGTCTTGTCAGGATGCAGTTACTTGCCAAAATCCCTAATTTTTGCCTAGATTGCCCCAGAGTGAGGTACTCAATCTAGCGGGATGCAAATATATCTCTTTTTTCCAAGTCTCTAATTTTTGCCTGGATTACCCTTGCGGGTTCTCCACCGAGACGCTCATTTTTGCCTAAGCCGCCCTTTCGGGTTTTCAACTTAGCGAATTATTCTGTTTTTTTATTCTTTTTTCATTTGCATATACTCTTTTTTTTTTTAGGCAAAGTATCTCTTAACTGCATCTGAATTCACAGGACGAGTGAAATCCTCCCCATCCATTGTTGTAAGCATCAAAGCACCGCCTGAAAAGGCTCTCTTAACAACATATGGACCCTCGTAGTTTGGAGTCCACTTGCCCCTGGAATCGGGCGCGAAAGACAAAACTTTCTTGAGCACAAGGTCGCCTTCTCGGAACACACGAGGCTTGACCTTCTTATCAAATGCTTTCTTCATTCTCTGCTGATACAACTGACCATGGCACATGGCAGTTAAACTCTTTTCTTCGATCAGATTCAACTGGTCATAACGACTCTGAATCCATTCAGCATCAGTCAACTAGGGACTTGAGGGTATAATTTTTCTTTTTTTTTTTCCTTTGGAAAAAATCTTGAAAAATTTTTGCTGATTTTTGATTTTTCTTATTTTTCACCCTCTCTTTTTTTTTTTTTTTTTTTTTTTTTTTTTTTTTTTTTTAGTCCCCAGTTTGACTGGTTTGCTGATTCTTATGATACAGCTGAATGAGCTCCTGGTGCTCAAGAAGGTGGGTAATCTCGTCAGGAATCCCCTTCAACATCATCCTCCTCTGCCTCAGATACAAGGACTTCAAGATTGGGAGATGGCGTTGGATCATTATGTTCAATGGGTTTTAGGATCAACCTGCATAATGATTCTGGATAATGAAAAGCATTTGTATTTAAACAAGCAAATCATTTATGCAGATGAAAAAGCTGTTTTTATGTTTTTCAAGGTTTTTTGTGATCACTGATTTCATGCAGAAAGCAAAAAGTGAAAACAAATGGAAAAACAAATGTTTAACAATGCATTAATTGAATGAAAACATCATTGCATTAAATGCTGCCAACAATGTCATCACTTCTCCTTTTAGCATGGGAGAAGGGTTTTAAACAAAATGAACAAATCACGCTGACTTATGAATGACCGTAGGAACATCCGCAGCGACCCAATTGTGGCAGACACCACCAGGTATGATGAAATTGTTCAGGTCTTCTGCATCTTCTTCAAAGATAACAGCAGCCTCTTCTTCTTCAGGTTGATCAGCATGGATGAATCCTCCACTTGTGAACAAACCTTGCTCCTTATATGCCCCAGAACAGTAGCCAATGCCAGCCCGGGATCGGATTAACCGGGAATAAATCCATCAACAGGAATAAATCCATCAACAGCACTAAGGCTGGCAAAATCCTCTTCGGAGTCCACAATTCTCTTGCTCAGGATGATCCATCAATCTGGCTGAGATGGCTCTGGTATAATACCGGCGAGGTGCGTCTCAAAATGAAGATCGCAGGGTCAGACCACGGGACGGGAGACCGGAACAAAACACCTGCTTATGCAAATGATGCATGAAGTGTTTGTGCATATGCTTGTTTTTTATATCAAAGGAACCCGAGGGTTTTATTTGCAAACTTTGAAATATTGAAGCATTTTGATCAAACATGAGAATATCTCATCAGATATCAGGTGAAAAAATTTTCCCGGTTTTTTATGTTTTGAAAATTTTTGCAAATAAACTCCTTTGAGTTCCTTGAAAATTTTCTTTTTTTTTTTTGATGATATGAATGCGGATGAATGCATGAATGTATGAATGCAACAATCACACTCAAGGATCAAGCAAAGCACACCAGACAAAGGTCGTGGGAAAGCTCTATGTATCCCTAATATCAATCATCCATTTTGGTGGATTTAGGTTTTCACCTTATCGACACCCAAGTTCCATTGATATTAACGGTACGTGAACCAGCTCAAACATCCTTAATATCAACCAGCCGCTTTGATGGATTTTAGGTTTTACACCTGATCCGGGATCCATTGATATTAACAATGCTTGAACGACTCAACCACGAATCACGGGTTTGTTGAGAGTCACGAGCATGGAGTCTCGGTTAAGAACCACCCAAAGGGAGTGTACTAGGGTTTAAACCTGCCAGACATGTTCTATCAGAGGTTCCCATAATCATCGTTCCATCTTTCGAATATTATCGGAGGAACGAATACTCGTATTCCAAGAATATTCTCAAGAGAAACTCTTATGAGTGTAGTATCGCGTAACAATCGTGTCAGAACTGACATCTGAACGACCTCCGCACTACGATCCTAAAAATAGGCCAAGATGGGTTTGGTAAACTAAGGTCCTTGGCTTCTGCGGCACATGACTGAAAGAACAATGCCTATCCACAAATAACTTGTGTGACATTATTAGTTCAACATGACCTCCACCAAGTGAATGGACTCGCAAGTCAACTGGCTAAGGACTACTCCACACCAGTCGACAAGACTATGCCATTCTCCTATCCTAGAGAGCACTCGAGTTCGGGTACAGAACTCATCTCACAGATCACCAAAGCAAACAGCAAATGTATATCAAGCAATTCACACATTACAATCAATACAGTCATCCCAAATTGTACAAAAATATGTCAGATAAAGAATAACAATATAGCACAACAAGGGTGAAAAGTAGGCAATACCACCAGGGATTCTGGTGAGGTTTCCCCAGCAGAGTCGCCACTTTTCTGTAGCGGTGTATTCGTCGCTATATGATCTATCGATTAAATCATAAGCTATGAGATACATTGAAATTTTCGAGTCGCCACCGCACTTTTATTTATCCAAAGGACTGGCTAAAAAGCGAACAAAAGCCTAAGAAGTTTTACACGTAGAAAACTAATAAAAAGATCAGAGATTCTGGGTAAGGGGTAAATTACGCAATGGGAAGGTGTTAGGCACCCATCACGTCCTAGGTACTCCTAGGGAGCCCTTTTCACACTTGTTATGCAAAATTATTATTATTTATGACATAAAGATTGTGCAAACATGATTGGGATGATGAGAAAAGAATATACAATTTTTATTAGGTTATTGGGTTCGAACGGATGAACCCGTTGCCTACGTACCTTCCATCAAAGGTAAGGATCAGAACGCCGTAGTTCGGCTAAAAGATTTCCAAAAGTTGGTGGATTCAGTTTTAAACACAAGCACTGAGGCTTTTCATTATCAATGGGAGAACACTCAACCAAGAACAACATCCACCATGTGAGGATAGCTTCGACGCACTAGAGGGGTTAGCCCTGTTTTAAGTACGGAAGTCTTACTGTCGACTCACTAAGGATAGGCAAGATTTACATCAACCACAAAGATAATTGAAGCCTATGGCTAATGCATGAAAAGATTAATGGACAAAGCCAAAACAAGTGAATGAGTGAAGTTAATTGATTGTGTCTATGAAAAGATAGTCAAAGTATGATTAAGATTGATTCAAAAGAAGTATTATGAAATGGAGTTTGAAAAAAAGTCAAGGACTTGAGGTCCAGGTTTTTAGTTAGAAAAACATGAAGATGTTTGCACAACACTTACGTCAAGTTTGAAAATTAAAGTGTGAAAAGGTTTAGGACATAATGAATGATGAATGAATGAGGATGGATAGTAAAACTTCTTAGAAGGTTCACTTCTTGAAATCATATAGCAGATGATTCAAGTGTGTCCTTTGGAATAGCAATTAATAATAACAAACAAACAAAGCAAGCAAAAAGCGGATATCGGACGCCAATCACTGGTCTTATACCAATCTCCTAAAACAAAATGGATATCAGAGGCCACTCAATGGTCTTACACTAATCTCCACAGGCAAAGAAATAAAAAGGTGGATACCGGATACCAATAGATGGATTTACACCAGTCTCCTAAAACAGAACAGGATATCAGAAGCCACTCAATGGACTTACACCAATCTCCACAGAAGAAAACAAGAATGAAACATGGAAGTCAACTGCCAATCTATCTGGACTTAGGTTAACTCCACAGTATGGTCCTAGGAAATCCAATGCCACATCACTGGGACTTATAATGGATCCTCACATACAAGAACAAAAGCAACAATATGATCACAGGAATGCAAATGCCAACTTACAGGGACTTATAATTGCAACCTCTCACACAAACAGATAAACAAACTATGATCACAGGAAAGCAGATGCCAACTTACAGGGACTTATAACTGTATCCTCACATACAAAACCAAACAGATCAAATTATGATCACAGGACAACAGATGCCAACTTACAGGGACTTATAACTGTATCCTCACATACAAACAGATAAAACAGAAGATATGAGTGACCAATGAGGTCTTACACTCTATCCTTCCATATCATAGGAGCAAATGCCAAAGCAATGGACTTACAATTGTCCTCAATGGGTAAACAATGATAACAAAAGTCACACAGACAAATGATATGATCATGCACTAATGGCAATGGATGATGATGATAAATGCATAGCATACAAGCAAACAAGTGCATATGAAGCAATCAATCAATCAATGAATATCAAACAGCACACTCTATAGCCAAACAATGGGGCTCACACAAGAGGGCTTGACTTTAAAAGTCCACTGTAATAGGTAAGTGTCGCTCTTAACCTGACCATTGAGGGGCTCAGGTGAAGCAGATGAAAAGGAGATGAGGGGTGTGCCTCATTGCTTCTATCTCAGATAAGAGAGAGCATCAAAGAAAGTGTGGGAGTTCAGAAAGTTGGAACTCTCTCCACATTATTGACTCGATTAGATCTTGGGTATTTATCTCAATGCTTCAACCATGTAATGGGAGCAAAGAGAGGACACACTGAATAGTGGGGGATAGATTACTTATCCCTACCTTCCACCAATTGCCTTACTTGAAGGACTTTTCCTGCTTGGGACAAATATAAACAAACACAGGCATTGCCTCTTAAGGAGGACTTCAGACAGTTTGCCCGGTCAAATAACAGACCGGGTCTCCAGACTACATGAAGAAGAAAGGTTTATACCTCAAAGCAAATGCTAAAAAGCAAAGCAAGCAAGCAAGTTCAAAGAACTTAAGCAACTAAAGCACCTGCAAAAGTCAAACCAATTAGTAAACAGTTCAACAGTCAAAATCAAAGGAAATAACCCAAAAGTCAACCACAGAGGGACCAATTGTGCAAGGCACAAAGACTCAAGCATATGAGTCACCTACAAAACAAATGTTAGCACAATATAAACAATTCAACTCAAGCACATTAGAATGATCCTCAAGGCATTGGTGCTTAACCTGAAACAGATGAACTCAACATAAGCTCAGAAGACCACTAGGACTAGCCTAGGGTCAAAGATGAAAGAAAAAGTCAAGGCAGCAAGGAAAAGTCAACCCAAACCAAGTTTAAACATTCAAGAAGCATTCTCAATTGGATTCATAATTATATCATGCATCATGGTCATTTCATATGCAAAAGGATGCAAAGCATGGCAAGAGAAGCATACAAAAGTCAACAGCAAAGACCTCATTCAAAAGTCAACTCAAACAATCTCAAAAATTATGAAATAAATCACCCCCAATCCTAACATCTAACATGGTATACATGTAAAATTTCATGGCATTTGGATGAGAGGAAGGCAGTCTAGTAAAATCATGAAGTCAAACCAAATTCAAGTAAGCATGGTGAAAGTCAACAAGCATAGGTCAACTTCAAAAAAATCATATCAATTTGAAAACAGAAGAGAAATGAATGAGATTAACACCAATGCAAAGCTTGAGATGTCTAGTTATCACATATGAAATTTCATGGTCATACAATAAGATTTGAGAATTTCACAAAAGATTTGGCAAGGCATAGCACAAAAAGTCAACAAATGACCAAGCATGGAAGAAAATTCTCAATCAAATGGAAAACAGCAAGATTAATTCCAAGAAAATTCAAACACAAACTAGACATGTGATGGATGATTCATGCAAAATTTGAGGTCAATTGGATGTGGGGAAGTGTGTGAACAAAATTTGTGAAAATACATGATCATGGTATGACACCCAATGCAATACACAACTTCAAAAATTCATAACTCTCAATCCACAAATGATAAATGCACAAACTTTATATGGAAATGAAGGTCAATGTGTCTAGTTTCACCACAAAAAATTTCAAAGGCATTGGATATAACATGAGTATTTCACAATTGAAATGGCCAAGGGTATCATTTATGCACACATGTGAAGAAAATAATTATCAATTAAAAACTAACCAATGGAAAATTAATTAAAATTCACAATTAAATTCTAGACTCATTTGTGAACATGTGTAAAAAAATTCATAATTTTTTGATGAAAAATGAAGGAGAAATTAATTATTGAAGATGGGTAAATAATTGAAGCAACATGAACAAGATAGCATGAACAAAGTGGTCAACATAGTCAACTGGATGGCATTTATGTAATTCTGGGTTTCACTAATTGAAACGCACAGCATTGGCAAACAAAATGAAATGTTCTCATTGGATGGAACCAATGGAACAGTGCTCATGCAGGGGAACAAACAACCAACAGCCAATCGTGCTTCAAAATTCTGGGAACTTCATGCAGTACTAGGGTTTGTAATTCAACAGCATGGCATTCAAGTCTATCATATTCAATCATCAATCAAACAATCAACACACCATAGTCCATCAAATGAGCACGACTCATGCACCAACATCATGCATCAAAACGAAATTCCAACAACCTATAACTAACATGGCATTGGGAATGTTCCTACTGCAGCCAAACAACAGCATACATTCATATTTCAAAACTGCAGCAGGATTTTAGCAGCATTCATCAATTCAACTCCATGGTTCAACAATCATCCAATAAGTTTTCAAGCAAAAACACACAAGGGCATGGTGCAATGAACATCAAGCAAACATTAACCAATCAACCAAACAAACATAAATTATGGAATTCCTGGACAGGGTTTAAGGTTGCAGCTACAGGGTATCATCATCATGGCATTGTGTAAGGTTCATAGACACACAATCAAACAATAAACCAGCACCTATGACCAAACATAACAAACATCAACATATGAATTTCAGGGCAATGGTCAGGAGGTTTAATAGCAGGGCACATTTGTGTTGTCACCAACATCAAAACAAAAATGACTCAACCAAACATACATCAGCATGGTAATGGTAAAGCAACATCATCCAGCAACATTTATCAACCATGAACAAAATAAACCTAACCAGCCTCAATGCTCATGCAATAACTAACATCAACTAACATCAATCAAAAACGGCATAAGCACATTCATGCAAAATTTGGACAAATTCATCATAACAGCATAAGCACATTCAAGCAGTCAGCATCATGAACAAACTAGACCAAGCATACAACAGCAACAACATGGCATTGTGTGTTCAACATTGTGAACAAGTTTCAAGCAAAATCACATAAGGGCATGGCATAATGAAAATCAAACAACATTAGCCAATGACCAAACCAACATCACTCATGGAAATCCTGGATAGGTTATAAATTCGCACAGCAGCAGCATATTCATCAGCAACAATGTTCATCATTAACATCAAACAGATTTTGAGCAAAACCACTCAATGGCAAGGCATATGTACTTATGTAACATCCTAATACCAACACACAAAACACAATCCAAGTGGATTTCTGGAAACAGTATGAGGGTTTCAAAACAGCAGCATGCCTTCATCAATAATATGCAGATTGAAATTTTAAGATGTCCAGGATCCATAATCAATCATACCAACAGCATCATTAATCATCAAGGAACAATAATATAGCATCACATTTTAAGGAAACAAAGCAAGCAAGGTGAATCGAACAGAAATAAGTTTGGACACACAACATGAAATCCAGATTTCTTGGCCATGACATAACCATTTCAAGCAAGCCAACATTCATTTGAATCAGCATCAAACAAACTATCCAAATCACATCATGGCATGGTAAAAGGAGGAAGTCGAATTGCTTACTTGTTTTTGAAGACAATGTGAAACAGGATTGTATTGATGGTCACAAGCGCAAACAGATGCAGGCCCTTAGTTGGTGATGATATATACGTGATGAAAAGCAGCTTGAGCAGGTCGATTTTCACTTGCAGCAGGAAATGCCATGACTGTAGCTTTGGAGAAAACAGAATGAGGACAAGCTTTACAGTAGGGGAATGGATGTTGATTAAGCTCCAAAATGTGGTTTAGATGATGAAGGAATCAATGTTACTCGAGTTCTTCAAAGGGTTTTTGCAGAAATTGTGCTTTTGCCAAAAATGCAAGATGGGAGTGAGAGTGTATTTCTGTGATGGTAGGCTGCAAAACTAGGGTTCAAATGTCAGAAGAAATGCTTTATATCCTCTGCTTAAGGTCTGCTAATGGTATTGTAACTTGGTTTAGTTCAAAATGCCCCATTTGCTATTTTGCTAATTATGCATAAGTGAGTGATGGAGGGTGTATCTTGCACGTTTTTGGGCCTGCTACAGGCTGCATACAGACCATCATGCTTTGCTGTTTTTATTCTGTACTAGCATGTTGTACTGGTTTTTGCTCAATGAACCAAAATGCATAAAAATGCCAACTTTGTACCTTGGTCCAAAATGGTAGGAAAATGGTGATATGATGATGGTTTAGGGTTTGGAGCAAATCACAAATGATGTATGGAACATTTCCCAATTGACCAAATCAAGAAAAAGTCAAAAACTCAAAAAGTCAAAGTTTGGTCAAACTTTGAATTTAAATGAGAAAGGTCCAAAAAGGCCATTTTGATTGGCAAGGTTTTAGGTCATGAAATTTATATTTTTGGAAAGAGGATGAAAAATGTGGTTTGTAGGAAAAAACCCCACCAAATTTGGCCTTATGGTTTGAGAGATATGGCTTGTTGAAGTTCAAAAATTGGTGAAAATGATTTGATCATATCTTGACAACCACACATGGGATTTGAGAGTTCTTGGACTTTTTGAAAATGGGAAGACAAGATCTTCAACTTTCATGTTGGGCAAAAATTCATTTGAAGCTTGTATCATGATGTAAGTTTAAGATCAAGAAGTTTCCATTTTTGGCAGTTGAAATTACAGGTCCACTTTCTATTTCTGGAAAATTTCTGATTTGCTTGATTTTCTTCCATGGTGAGGTTTGACATGATAGATGAGGCTTATACAAGCATGAATGAACTCCTTCAAATCAATTCTATCCATCAAATTCTGATTAAATCAACAGTTGACCAAGTTTGACTTTCTGTTGACTTTTCTAGGGTTTTGAGTGACTGGACCACTTCTGATGAATTCCAAACCCTAATTCCTTGAGAACTTTGACTTCAAATGATGTCTCAAGTTGTTTGAACCTTTGATTATTGATCATGGTGTCCAAATTCTGCAAGAATGGCCACCATCCATTGCTTTGACTGACCAATGACTGACTTTGACCTAATTGCTTCATCTGCAATCAACAAGGTTAGACTGACAATATTTTTGTACTTTTTGGTTAGTAAACATATGAAAAGCAAGAATATACAAATGCAAAGTATGCTTGGTGATCAAGAAACAAACCCACAAGGCAATCTATCCACTAAGAGGAAAGCAAAGGCATGCATTGATCCTTGAGGTTATGACATGAATGATATGGGCCATGAGGGATCTTAGGGCCCAAAATTGGGGTCTTACACTCTCCTCCCACGATGACGAGCTTACCATTCTTCACAAATTTCAATTTCTGATGCAGAGTGGATGTCACAGCTCCTGCCTCATGTATCCATGGCCTTCCTAACAAGCAGCTATAGGCCGGATGGATATCCATTACCTAGAAAGTAATTTGGAAATCACTCAGACCTATCTTCACCGAAAGGTCCACCTCACCAATAACAGTCTTGCGAGAACCATCAAAAGCTTTGACGATCACGCCACTGTATCTCCTCGGAGCTCCTTGATAGGACAATTTTGACAGAGTTGTCTTCGGGGGTACGTTTAATGAAGAACAGGTATCAACCAACATATTGGACATCACATCCTCCTTACAATTCATCGATGTATGTAATTCCAGATTGTGATTTCTGCCTTCCTCGGGAAGTTCTTCATCACAAAAGCTCAAATTGTTGCAGGAAGTGATATTAGACACAATATGGTCAAACTGATCTACTATCACACCATGCTCTACATAAGCTTGTTCCAACACCCTTTGTAATGCTTCTCTGTGCGCTTCAGAATTCATAAGTAGAGACAACACTGAAATCTTGGAAGGAGTTTGGAGCAGCTGCTCCATCACGTTGAATTCACTTTTCTTGATTAACCTTAACACTTCATCATCATTAGGATTCAAACTGCTGGATTCACCAGACTGACACTTTGGAGCACTAACCGAATCTACTACAGGCACTTCCACCTTCTTACTGACATCCTCTACATCCTTTGGGAAAATAGGACCAAAAACACGACCACTACGGGTCATCTTCGCTATATCGGCAATATTACAACAGAATTAGTCGTAGGCAACATAACCTCTTGACCATTCTCCAACATAGTTGCATTATACTGATACGGAACATCTCTATCAGATGCATACGGGACTGGACCCGCTAACCGTATTACCAATGGTGATACCGATCTGTTGTTGTTGTTACTGCTGCTGCTATCGAACTGAATTACCACCCGCTCAGGGGTCTTGAACACTGTCACTATTACATTGAAATTATCTATATCTCTTGATTATTGAATCTGAATCACATTCTCGTCCATCAACTTTTGGATATCTCTCTTGACAACCGAACACCCACGGGGGTTCACATTGCAAATTGCACAACTGTCGTGGTCATGCTCATAATCACTGATCGTACACAGGGTCTTGTACATTTTCACCAAAGATTGACGAATATGTCACACATCAAATACTCAGAAACTTCCTGGACAGCCATCTACCAAATTAACAGAGGGATTACCATGAGCGGATAATGGGTTAGCTTTCACATTCGGCGCACGGTCCTCAAAGGACATCATCCCAATCTTTACAAGCTTCTAGACCTCATACTTCAACGGGTAGTAGTTCTTAATATCATGGCCAGGAGCCCCTTGGCGAAAGGCACGGCGGAGTTCTGGCTTATACCATCATGGAAGTGGTTCTGGAATTTGCGGCGGATTTTTGGGTTGGAAAAGCTTCTTGAGAACCAAGGATGGGTACAATTCAGCATATGACATAAGAATTGGGTCGAAAGAGACCCTCTTCCTCTCAAAATTATGTTATTGATGTTGATTATTGGTGTTGTTGTTGTTGTAGTTGTTGGTTCTTTGTTGTGGCTGTTGTTGACGTTGTTGTTGAACTGGCATTGATTGATTGTTGGAAAATATTGGAATAACAGATGATACTTGATGATGGTGTTGACGTGGTTGCAGACTTCTTCTAACATGAGGCCTTCTCTGCCTCCCAACTGACATTGTATTGGTCTCGCCTTCCTTCTTTTTAGCGAAACCGTTACCATACTTCTTGCTTGAAGATACCTCTTGCTTATATAACCGTCCCTCACGGACACCTTCTTCTAATCTCATCCCCATATTTACCATTTCGGTAAAGTCACTAGGGGCACTAGCAATCATTCGCTCATAGTAAAACGAGCTCAGGGTCTTGAGAAAAATCTTGGTTATCTCCTTTTCTTCCAATTGAGGGTTGACCTGAGCGGCAAGCTCTCTCCATCTTTGGGCATACTCTTTAAACGTCTCCTTATCCTTATGGGACATCGACCTTAGCTGGTCGCTATCTGGTGCCATGTCAACATTGTATTTATATTGCTTCACAAAAGCCTCACCCAAATCATTGAACGTGCGGACACTCGCACTATCCAAACCCATGTACCACCTCAGAGCGGCACCAGTCAGACTATTTTGAAAGTGATGAATCAGTAATTGATCATTGTCAATTTGCATCGACATTTTCCTGGCATACATGACAAGATGGCTAAGTGGACAGGTGTTTCCCTTATGTTTTTCAAAGTCAGATACTTTGAACTTCATCGGGATCTTGACGTTGGGAACCAAACAGAGTTCATCAACACTCTTACCGAACAAATCCTTTCCCCTCAAGGCCTTTAACTCCTTTCGCAGCTCAAGGAATTGGTCTTTCATCTTGTTCATCTTCTCATAAACATTCGGACCCCCAGACGAATCAGAATGGTAGATGGTGTCCTCAACACGAGGCAGCGTGTGAACAACTGGAGGCGGAACAAACATGACCGGGCTAGATGTCGGCATGGAAGCAAAAGTAGGCACAAACCCTTAGGGCACAAAGTTCGGCGACATTCCCCACATTAATCCGACAGGCATAGCAGGCGCGAGTGGCAGGCACGGTTGAAGTAGCAATCTCTGAAATTACAGTCTTCTGAGGAGGAGGAGTTGCAGGCGTTGGAGATGATTGACTCTGAGCAGCTAAAACAGACTCCATCATGGTAGTCAAGCGGGAAATTTCGTCCTTCAACTCTCGATTTTCTTGCTCCAAATGTTCCATGGTTCTTGGATGATTGGCGCGGGTATTGTATCGATGAGCCAACTTGGTTGAAGCACAGAAGAATAACCAATAAGACATCTCGCGGAAGAAAAACCTGTTATGCAAATGATGTATGAAATTCAATGCTTTGATTGTTTTTATTTTCAAGGAACATACTATTTTATTTGCAAATATATAATAATAACAATTGCAACAATTTGATTGACCATAAAAATCTCTTTTATTCATATAATTTGGAAGGATTACATTGAGTACAATTTCAGAAACCAAAAATACAAAATACAAGAGAAAAGGAAACTAATCATCCTAAGGATCACCTAACAACAGTGTCAGATGATCTGGATGTAGGCGCGTACTTCCTTCGAATGCATTGAATCTCGGACTCAAAAGAAGTCTTCATCTAAGCCTTCTCGAAGACAAGTTGATCAACAATCTTCTTCCAAGCACCGGAAGATTGAGCCATACTAGAGGAAGATGGACCCTCTGGCTCTCTCTGTCTCTTCACTACTCAGTCTTCAAGAAGCTCAATAAGTGCATCTTTGTCCTTAGACTCAAGCTGTAACTCCTCATGCTTTCTGCTCAAAGCATGGAACTACTATTCCCGCATATCCTTCTCTTGCTTCATCTTGGCGAGTGCGTCTTCCAACTCCTCTATATCTTGGTTGGGGAGAGTTAATGGCTCAACCATAACCATAGACATAGGTCTTTCACAAGCATATGACATCTTCAACTCCAAAGCTCTCTTCTTCACCCAAAGAGTGTAAGCTTCCAAAGCTACATAGTTGCATGGACCAAGCTCGGATCTTCCTTTCCTATGCACATTATGCCAAGCATGCACTATCTTCTGCTTCAAATGTTGGGGATCTTTACCCTATTGATAGAAAAGACCTTCTAATTGAGTGTTATTAGGCTTGTCTCTCAAGGGGAACCCAAGTTGACGACGAGCCAAAGCAGGGTTGTAATTGATTCCTCCTTGTGTACCAATGAGAGGCACATTAGAGAATTCACCACAACAATCAATAATATCCAAACTAATCAATAAATAATCATACCAAATTATATCATCATTAGTGAGAGACATAAGTCTCTGAGACCACCTTAGACATTGTTTGTTCTCCACAAAAGCTGGCGTTTGAGGCAAGTGCGAAATAAACCACTTGTACAGAAGAGGAACATAGCATACAATAGTTCCACCACCTTTAGAATTCCTCAGATGCAAAGAGAAATACATATCACCTAACAGAGTAGGCACAAGATTCCCAATCAAGAAGATTCTAATGGCGTTAACATCAACAAAACCATCAATGTTAGGGAACACAGCTAAACCATAAATGAGCAACACAAAGATGGCTTCAAACACATCCACACTACCAGCTTGAGGAAAGGCAGTAGCTTCCCTAATAAGGAACTCATAAGTTAATCCAAACATTCCTCCTTTCTTCATCCAATGAGCCTCAATCTTAGACTTCTTCAGATGAAGAGCTTCAACTATAATATGAGATCTGGGAATCTCTTTCAATCCACTAAAAGGCAACTTGTCAGAAACGGGTATTCCCAAGAGATAGGCATACTCCTCTAAAGTAGGCATAAGATGATAATTGGGAAAAGTGAAGAAACGGTAGAGAGGGTCATAAAACTGAACCAACACACTCAAGAGTCCTTCCACTACATCAGTAGTCAACACAGACAGAAGCTTCCCATGATGTTGTTTAAAGTTCAAGGGATCTAATACAAAAGATGATAGCTTCCTTAACTCTTTCGAATCGGGACATCTTAAACTGTACTTCTTAGTGTTCCTTCATCCACAATCCATGATCTGAAAATATTTGAAAATAAAACCTCAGTTCCTTGAAGTCATTTTTTGTGTGATGAATGCCATGATGCGCATGAATGCAACAATCACAAATAAGGGATCACACACAAGGCAAACAAACAAAGGTCAAGGGATGAATCAAGTCATTGTCAAGATCAATCATCCATTTTGGTGGATTATGGTTTTCACCTTATCAACATCCAAGTTCCATTGATATTGACAAGACTTGATTTGATCAACCAAGAATCAAGGGTTTGTTATGAATCACGAGCATGGATTCGGGTTAAGAACCATCCCAAATGATTGTGCTAAGGATAAAACCTGTAGATCATGTTCTAAAAAGTTCCTAGAGTCTTAATTCCATCTATCGGATATTACAGGTTAGGATGACTGACTCATCAATCCATAATATTCTCAAGAGAAACTCGTCTGAGTGTAGTATCACGTAACAATTGTTATCAAGTCTACACTTGAACAGTCTCCGCACTACGTCCTAAATAGGCCAAGTTGGGTTAAATGTTTTACGGTCCTCAACTTCTCGGATCCCAAATCAGAGAAAGTAATGCCTAACCACAAATAACTTGTGTGACATCAATAGCTCCAAAAGGGTCTCCACTGAGTAGATGGGTCTCAAGCCAACTTGTTAAGGACTACTCCACACAAGCCGAACATGACTATACCATCCTTCTATCTTAATTACACTCAAGTTCGGGTTAGAACTTATCCCACCACTCAGATATCACCAAGCACACCAAGCACACCAAGCAGATTATATCATACAAACAAATATACAAACATCAAATACACAATTATATACACACACAAAAGTAGGCTAAACCCACTGAGGACTACTCCCCAGCAGAGTTGCCACTTAATTTCTGTAGTGGTAAATTCATGACCATTAAGCTATGGATAAACTTAATGTCAATAAAACCAGAGTCGCCACTGCGCTTTTATGGTTTCAAAGGGAAAAGGGAAAACTACGAACAAAACCCAAAGATAAGAAGTTTTCAAATCAAAACCAATAAAATGCCAGAGAATACATCTAAGGGGGTTGGTTACACAAAGGGAAAGTGTTAACACCCAAAGTGTCCTAGATACTCCTAGGGAGCCCTTTTTTGTGTGTACATGTGTTTTGGTATAAAAAGATGTTTGCAATAAATAGAGTGTGGGGATGAGAAAAGAATTCATTAATTATATTTTTATGTTTGACAAGACCTTGGGACTTGTGCCTACATACCAACATAAAATGAGGGATCAAAACCTCGTAGTTCATGGTAGCAATTTCAAAGTGAGTGAGTTACTTTTAACAAAACTTTAAGTTTAAAAGAGGCACCAAAGGCCTAAAAGAGTTTAAATGGGTGTTGGTTCTTTTTGTCTTTTGAAATTTTAAGTCAATATGGTTAGATTCATTTATAAATTTGATTAAGAAAAAGAGTTTAAAAATGCAATGGCATAAGACCAAAGTTTCTAATTTGCAATAAAAAGTCTAAGTTTAGAAATCACAAGCAAAGAAGATTTTAAAAGGAGGGAGAGATTTGAAATTAAATAAGTGGGAGGAGATGAAAAGACTAATTCTAAGCAAAAATTTAAAAGTTAAGAGTTGAAAAGATCTAACCAGTGGTATGCAATCCAATAGACAAGAATGTCATATAGAAACCCAACTTTCCCTTGGACTTTAGAATCAAGCAATATCAATACACACATAGCAAGATAAAGAGTAAGACATCAAATAAAGATAGCCACATCCAAGCAAGCAACTCCATAGTCTTCTTCTTAAGCTCTCATGCATCAGATGACATACTCCTTGAATAGCTCAGAATAAGGCATTAGACACGGGTTCAAAGTAACAACCTCATCAAGACCATGTAGCAGATGAACTTAAAAGGGATCTCAATACTTGCATCAGATGGAAATTCAATTCACAAGCACTTGGTTTTAGAAAAGTTGGCATTGGACAAGTCCTTTTGCATAGGGAATGTTGCCTAATTCTAAGTCCAAGTCTCAGATCAAATCCAACAGTCCACACAAACATTTTTTAAGAGTTTTTATTGTTATTATGTACATTAAGGTCAAAAGACCACAAACACAAACAAAATGCACAAACAAGTATATACAATCACAATATATGGCTCAAATGAGCAAAGTGAAAATGGCATTGAAATAAGCAAGTTAAATGGTATGAATAATGGCAAATGATAAATGACTTGAATTTAAAGTGCATAAAGTAAATGACTTGAAATTAAAAGTTAGTCAAATGTTACTTGATTAGAAGTTAGTATTATTTTTGCTTTTCAATTGTTTAAGTCATTCTTTGGAGAACACTCAACCCTCTATTCACAAGCGTGGATCCTTGAACCAAAACATCTTCTAAAGGAAGGAAAAAAGGACAAGTTTCCACACAATACCATGAAAGGGGAGAGACTTACAATCTCACTTACTAGAATGTTATGCTTTTGGGTCAAAATTTAGCGCTATGTTAAGCAATCATAATTGGACTTATGTAGAAGTCACAACTATTTGAGGCCGAGCAATAGAAATTTTAGTGTTAATTCATGTTAGAGATATGGTATAATGAACCATACTCTTAAAATATACCACACTTAAAAGAAAATGGAAAAAGGGTGGATCTAATTTTATCCATACTTGTATTGGTTTATGGACCAATTAGCCTTAGGATATAGAGATATCATAGGTCAATGAAATGGATGAGATATAAGGGGATTGAAGATGAAGAGGGAGGGGAAATGAGATAAACACAAATTGGACACGGGAAGGATTTTCTCAAATTAAAATCATTCATTCATTTTGGGAGATGGAATGTCCATTCCATCAATCCCTTAAATCCAATGATTTTAATCCAACAAAGTCAAATCAACTTTGACCAAGGCCCAAACAACATAGTCAAACTCAACAAGTCAATGGGAATAGCTCAACATAATTTATTCACAATTAAACAATTAAAAATGAATTAAAAATGCATTAAATTAAATTATGATTGATCAAAAACCTAAAACCTCTTCAAAACACCAAATAAATGGCCAAGAGATTTATCATATGTCAAACAAGGTCAAAGGACCTTGGAGAAAAAAATTCATATTTGGAAACTTAAAAGTATTTTTAAACAATTAAAAATATGTTTAAAAACAATTAAATCATAAAAAACATTTATATTGATCCAAAAAATAGTTTTAATTCAGAAAATGAAAGATTTTTTTTTTATTTTTTTTGGTGAAAGTCCCATATTTTTTGGATCAATATTAAAATTAATATGAATTAATGAAAATAAAACAATTAAAAGGAAAAATTAGAAAATTAAAAAAAAAACGTGGACCACTTGTTCTCCCTCATTAATTAAGGTGGCAAATCAAGTGGATCAGAGCGCGCTATCAATGTGTTCCCTAGTCAAATGTCTCACACGCGTGGTAATCACTTTGGACGCTCAGGGTTAAAACAATTTAAACGAATCATGTGGTTTAGAAGGATGCCAACACATCGTCGGGCCCAGAGCTTCGGTCTTCTTCTCCGGTGGACCTCATCGGACTGGTCCACCCTCAACAATCAACAAGATGAAAGAGGACATAAATTTAAAGAAAAAAATGCTCATGAGCTCGAATCTAACCTCAATTTTGTCTAACTTCAAGTATATAGAAAGATACAGGGAGTTGAAATTTGAGGATCATGATCTGAGTTGCTTCGATTTGACCTCTAAGCAACTCAATCTTGTTGCCTATATTGGTAGAACTTCAGACAACTAAAAATCAACAAGAATAATGGAGAATTAAGTGAGAATCGAAGAGATGAAAAATTCTAAAAACCACCTTCAATGTAGCTTCAGATTGGCACGATCTTGCTCTTAATTATGCTTGGCCTTGCTTCAGATGCTTGATGGAGTGGAAATGGACCAAAGGGAGGGAAGGACTCTTGGATTTTCAATCTCAAAAACAGTGAGAGATTCAAACTCGATTTTCAAAGAAAATCTTCAAGCTTATCCTTTGAATGTGAGGGTTTAGGGTTGCTGATTCAAAGCTTGTGCGCTAGGGTCCTTAACTCTGAGCAAGAGGACTTCTATTTATAGCCAAGGAGATTGATAATTGTACACTTCCATTTTTGGCCAAAGGTGGAAATCTCACTTGCATGCTTGCATGGGCGTGTGATAGGCCAATCAAATGATGCACTTAGGTCCAAAATGATGTGTAAGAAATTCTGAAATCATGTGGAAAGTCCATGCAATCGTGTATGAAAATGGAACTTCAAATCTTCCAAATGGTCCTTCAACTTGAAGCATTGCGCAAGTAATTCATACTTTGTCCAAATGAGATGAATTTGGACTTTTTGGAAAGTTTAGATCAAGAGGAACATCTTTAATGTTGAACACTTTTTCATTTGAAGCTTGGATCATGATAAATTTTGAGGTGGAAGTTTGGAAAACTAAACATATCAAAAAAAAATTCTAAGTATCAAGCCATGTGTTCACTTCTTCCACCTTTAGTAACTTTTTCTATGGACTTAAAATGAGAAACATTCCTTCATAAAAGTTGTATTTATATCAAATTCCTTCAAATTAGTCACAAATTTTACCTCATTTAGATTTAGCATGTAGGAGTTATGCATTTTAGAAGTTGAGGAAAATCACTTGATTAATGGTATTGGCCTAAAATGACCTATAATGTTTCCCTTTATCATATGTATTTGTAAGTTGAATTTGCACTTCATCCAAACATAAAAGTTGAAGTAGACATCTTGAATTTGATCATGCAACTTGAATGGATTTCATCTCATAAAAAATGAGAGAGTTATGGTCTTGGGAAGTTGACCTCTAAATTAGGGTTTAGACAAAATGACCTATAATCTTTCACCATAAATAATGACTTTCCAAGAAAAACTAGCTCTTGACCTCAACATTAAAGTTATTTGGAATGTCATTTAGAGTAACTTGTATCTTGGAATAGTTTTCATATTACAAAAATTGTAGGAGATAAGGTCTAGGGAACGCCAGTCTTGACCAGTTGACTTCCTCTGGTCAACCACCATGAACCAACTTGCTAGCTTGATATTCTCTTGACTTTTGGGACTCATGGAGGATCATATATTCATAATATGATGAAATGTGAAGTATACCTTGAAATATTTGACCAAGTGGTGAAGAAACTTGTTGAAGAAGTCACATAAGATACCCAGATGAATTAGGGTTTCAAAGGCAAACCAACTCCAAACTCTTGATGATTTCTTGATCAAAATAACGTGTGAAGATCATGGGGATCCATATATGATACTTAGAGCCATAGTAAACCATTTATTGATTTAGCTCCTTGTAATGAGGGTCTTAAACCCTAGATATGAGCTTGATAGAACATATGTGAGGATGTGCACTACCTACAAAAGAGTTAAACTATACAATGACATATTTTTGGTATTTTGGTTAGTAAACAAATAAAAATGAAGTATGATACAATCAAATGTGATTGGTGATCTCTCCCAATGCAAACCCAATGAATGAGGGGTAAGCAGGATGCGAAGGTGTGATCCCAATGGTAATGTATATGATGAGAATAGCATGAGGGATCTTAGGGTCAAAATTGGGGTCTTACAGAAGACCCTTTTCAGATTTTGCAAGTATTTTCTAATGTTTTCTATGAAATTGATGAACTTAATGAAGACAAGAGGATCTTGAGAATAAATGGGAAATATTTTAAAAAACTATAGGCCAATACTCAAAGAGATTAAAATAAGAGATGAATAATTATGTATAAGTTAATCAAAGCCAATATGGTAAAAGTGCCAAACTGGTTTGCATTTGATTTGAAGGCCCAAAGGGCTAATATTCATTACAATTAAAACTTATATCTCATTACATCAAAATAAGCAAAATGGAAAGGAGACTAAAACTATAAAGGAAGGTTGGCCTTGATATGAAGGTACTTTGCTTTAAGAAGTTCCAGACGTTTCTCGCATAAAGACCTTTTCGATTGAAGAAGTTTGATTTCAGACTCAAGTTTCCGAGCCTGTTCGACGAACTCCATGCCGAATTCTAGCTCTTTATCCATCAAGGCATCATCAAACTCTAAGAGTTCGTTTTTGCTTCTTTCGGCTTCAGAGATTTTTGCCTGAAGTTCTTCTATTTGCTTTCTCCAAGAAGCAATATCACGATCACGGCCTTCGATCTTTTCTTTATTCTTTTGTTTAGTCTGCTCCAATTCCATCGCCTTGTTGGTTGACTCGGTGGCGGCATCCCATGCAGCTGCTTCAGAACCAACTTTCTTTTCGATCTCCCATGTTAGCTGAGGTAGAAGCTTATGATTTGCGATAGCTTGGTTGAACACATTGCTTATCTCCAATATAACATTAGCAATATCAGGGGAAGTTTCTACCAGGTTGACTTGATTAAGAAGAGCCTTAAAGGTTAAGGGGGCAGAAGGATCAACCAACAACAGCAGGAACAAGTCACCTTTAAAGATCTTGTCGTTAATCTTGGAAAGCACTTCATCTGTAGGGGTGCTCCAAGGTTGATCTTCATACATCGAAGTAGTGCTAAGGATTTTTTCAAAAGAACTTTCCCTACAGATTAACATAGCCTTCAAATATTCAAGGGGTTTGCTTCATTTCAAAATAGCCAGTCCTTCTGCATAGAGGCCCTCAGTACTACTTGTCAAAACTCTGCCTATCAGAATAGCTGCAATAGTTTATTGGCAAAGGTTTGGCTCTGAGCCTGTCCTTCGCTTGTACCATCCTCCCTGTCTTCAGAGCCTCCATCATCGTCACCAACAGGGATTGGGGTCTGATTACCTTCGTTTTCTTCCTCTATCACCGTATATTCGCTGTTGCCACCCTCTTCCTGGGGATCGACTGTTCCTTCGACGTTGCGTGAATCGTCTCCAGGATTATCTATAGCTTGCACTACGCCAAATAAGGGAAAAGAGGGCGCTTATTTTGGCCTATAACTGCGCTTTTAAGCGCCCTCTAAAGTGGCACTGGCATAGGTAAAGACAACGCTTTGTTTTCCTAGAGAAAGCGCTCTCTAAAGTGGCCCTTTAAGGGCCACATTATAGTGCGCTTTCAGAAAAAAGCGCCCTCTGGAGTGGTCCATAAAGGGCCACCTTAGAGGGCGCTTTCTGGACAAAGCGCCCTCTAAAGTTGTCAATGTAAAGTGTTTAGAGGGCGCTTCCTACAGAAAGCGCCCTCTAAAGTGTTAGTTATTTTAAAAAAAATTGTTTGAAAAACAGTAGGTATTTAATTGGGAACCTGTTCGCATGCTGCAAAAGTGTAAAATTCATATTGATTTCATCCTTTAATCCAATGTTATACACCATTAATCCATTGATATATACAACATGAATCCATTTATATACAACATTAATCCTCCATATATACAACATTAATATATTGATATTCATGCATGTACAACAACATTCCATACATATATGTACAACAACTACAACCTATATGATTCTTTGATCAATAATGAATTGACACAATTCACCCTTCATTTCATCCAAATGAGCTCTTGAGTAAGATTTGTATTCGTCAAAGTACTACAATTAAGAGAATAAAACATATTCATGATTTAGTAACAAATTAGATGAAATATCCGATAATATTAAAATAAACCCTAATTGTTATTATTCCATACCATTTTTGGGATGTCTATACGATTCAACGCAATGATATCTCTCATAAATCTCAATACAAAAAATCCGCAATCGATCGAATTGTTTTGCTGAGGACACTACACAGAAAAACAAACTATATATATATATATATATATATATATATATATATATATATATATATATATATATATATATATATATATATATATATATATATATATATATATATATATATATATATATATATATATATATATATATATATATATATATATATATATATAGTTAATTTCTTACAAACACTATTATAAGCAAAAATAAGAAACTTAATATATACCTGAACTCTGACCCAGGTAATGTCCTTCCTATTACGATAATTCTTTTTCGATCTAAATTTTAGTATTGCCCTAACAAAATAAAAACGTATATTGAGATCAATCTGACAGACATAATTAAATATACAAATACACACGAATATTTAGGGGAATTTCACTTACGCGTCAACCGTCTTCTTCATACTCGGATATTTACTCCAATCACCCGATAACGAATCGAGATAATACACCATTAGTCTCGAAAGATCCATAGCAACCAACACCCAGTGACCACTGTAAAATAAAACAAAAATTTAGATGCATGAAAATTTTCTACGTAAAAGATATACATAGATTAGAATGAAATTATTAGAAAGAAAATCTAACCCGTTGCTAGAATTAAACGGTAAAAAATACAAATTGGGTGTAGTATTATCGCCGACCACCATGAATCTATCGACTAGTTCATTCTTTACGGATGTTGGATTTTTCGTTATAAACATTGTGTTGATACGGGAAGCAGCAATAAAATTGAATTGGTTACACAATTCAGTTCCTCGCATCAATGTGTCATACATATACCTTAAATAGAAACATAATAAACATTAGACTACTCATTGAAATGTGTAAATAAATTGTTCAACTAAGTAAATAATAGATTGATCGGAGTATCATATGTATGTATGAATGACAGCGTTGCCCAATTCTTCGTGTTCAAAAAGTTGTTGCATGTCCTCCTTTGCAATTATTTCGGAATGAGCAATTCCGAAAACACCTTCATCAATATCTACACTCCGGATGGCGCCGTGCATAATATCTGACTCTTCCATCATTTTCTCAAGACGCATCATAATTTGAGATTTTGTCCCGGACGTCGTTGGAATTTCCTTACTAGCTTTGTCCAACATTTGACCGGGAACCTAAAAATATAAATTAAATCATGACTTTTTGTGATGCAATAGGATCGTTGTGTATATAATTCAATGGGTATATATATTTGTACCTCTTTTTGAGATTTAGGATTTGTTTTTGTCCCGGACTTCGTTGGAATATCCTTACCAGCTTTTTTCAACTTTCGACCGGGAACCTAAAAATTCATATAAATTAAATCATAACTTTTTGTGATGCAACAGAATCGTTGCGTATATAATTCAATGGGTATATATATTTGTACCTCTTTTTGAGATGCAACCGACTCGATGCGTCTTGAAATCCCTTTACCAGCTTTATGTCAGGTAATGGTAGAAGCGCGTCCGTATCTAATACAAGGTCAACCGAAACTTTCATATATCCCACCGGGAGGGGATTATGGTGAAGTAATTCACCCGAAGTGTTGTGCACTTTTCCCTTGCCAACTATGCGATAAGTTGGTGACGATAGATACAGTTGACAAGGTGTAATGCCCTAAACCAATAATAAATGTTATTGTTAACGTGTATATGTGTCAAGTAAAAAAGTGCTATTTTAATTTCATAATAACATATATAATTACCTCGGGAAATTTCGGTTGACAATTGATACTAGCTCGGTCACTAGTATCTTTTGCCTCGGAACCGCACCTTTCCTCTCTATACCTTGCATTCTCCTTTTGCAGTTCGAGTACTTGTGCCCTTAACTCCGCCAAGGTCTCCATCACCTCTTTGTTGGTAGGATTTTTTGTTTTTGGTTTTTTATAAAATGACAACGGAGTCACACCAAAACCCTTACCCCTCACACGACCAGAATACTCAGGAACATTTAGTACTCGACTAAGTACGCTCCTGCAATCCTGGACCTCGGTTGAAGGTAAGGTTTGGGATAAAGTCTCCTGAAATATTATTAGAGGAGATTAAAAATGAATTATATGTCTAACAAAATTTTCGATATAATTAAAGAAATAATGTTATATATACTTACACATTCGTCATAAACATTTTGAACCGCTTCAACGACAGCCCCATCCTTCCCAACCCGAGCAGCCTTCCACAATACGTGCTCCGGAAGAGATGTTGCGTCACTTTTCTCCTCGGCTAGCTACACATTGAATCATATTATAAGATCATCAATTATAACATATTGTGACAATGTATAAGCTCATAGCATTTGAATATACTCACAATTCTTTGTTGTAACCGTGCATATCCCGTACGCCCTTTTTTGTACGGATACGCGGGTTTTTATGCCCTTTTCCGATTTTTGTCGCTTACTTCCTGGATAAAAAAGTTTAAGGCATATCAGAACCAAGTAACTTAACAATTGTATAATACCATAATTAATAGACATTACATGGAATTTTTCGTTTCTTCGTTTGGCGACAAAGTTATCCCATTCTTCGGCTGAAATAATCTCCGCATACTTCATTGGTCATTCTGCTTCAACAAATTTTCCTTCCTCATCCTTGAGAAATTTGTTGGACAAAAAGGATCGAAATCCTCGGAGTCTTTTTCCGGCCAATTGAATACAATATTTTTGCCGGCTTTCATCGATGTGAAAGGATCTCTAAAAAACATACACATGGAGTGTGTTATTATAAGTAATATTATAACAATATATGGTCAACAAATAGTCAACAAAAAAAACATATAACAATATATGGTAAGTACCTGTATCTCGGACCATATTTTTTCTTTGCCAACCTTCAATTCCGGACTTCTCCAATTATCATATGTAATCGGAATATGTTGTCGAACAAGGAAATCAATGTAACTTGCCAACATTGAACCGTTAGGCTCAATTAGTTGGTCTTCAGCACTCCAATGTACTTCGAATTTTTCACCCTTGTCTCTTGTACGAATGATTGACTTCATAACAATCAATCCTCGTTTGATTTCATTTTCAACATTGTTAAGTGATCCACTCGCGTCATGGGTATCGTCTTGGTTACTAGCCATTTTATCTGTAATATAGAAATGATTCAATAAGACCCAAGTAAGACAATGACCATATTCGTGAAGCTACACAAAAAACACATTCATATACCTTCCATTTCTCTCATGTTACAACAATCTAAACTCTCTCTTTTTTTCATCATTATTGAATACAAACTCACACACACCTACTGCATACAAAAGACCAATGCAAACTTATGGTGTTTGGAACATGAACAAACTTGCATCCATAATCATCAAACTTCCAAGCACAAGCTCAAACACACTCCAAATGACATCAGTTTTCAATCAGAAATAAAAAACCTTACATAACCATACAACATACAACATTCAGTGATCAAAACCATACACACAAAAATAACAAAAAATGATTTTCAACAAGGTGCTCATGAACACCATATAGTGCTCGTTTGCCCTAAACAACATTAATCAACATAATGCACAAAATGTAAAACTCAGTTTAGAAAATGCCCTAATCAAACACCTGAAAATACAAACTATTGAGAGAAATACCTTCAAGGTGACGGTAACGATGGAGAAGAAAGTGAACAGCGACGGTGGACGCAGATAACTCAGTGAACGTGAACGCAGCAGCAGAAAAAGGCGACGACGATGACGACGGTGAGGCAGGGAGAATGAACGGAGGACGAGAGTAATCACAGTAGAGAGTAATCGCAGTAGAGAGAAAACCCAGTTACGTAAACGAAATAGCATATAGAGAGGGAAAATAAAGAGACATGCAGTATATGTTATAATTTTAATGTTTACTAAAGGGGACCTTAGAGGGCGCTTGTGTAAAAAAAGCGCCCTCTAAAGGGGGCCTAAGAGGGCGCTTCTAAAAGCGCTCTCTAAGGCTTTCCAAAAGCGTCTTATAAACTGGAAATGTACATGGACTTAGAGAGCGCTTTTTTAAAAGCGCCCTCTAAGGGTACCCTTAGAGGGCGCTTTCATAAACGTGTCCTCTATTGGTGTCCCTCCATTTCCTCATTATTTTTCGCTTCACTTTAGAGGGTGCTTTGTTACAAAAGCGCCCTCTAAAGTGCGCTGTCTATTCCAGTTGTTCGCTCCTTATTTTTTCTCTTCACTTTAGAGTGCGCTTTTGTAATAAAGCGCCCTTTAAGGTGCGCTGTCTATTCTAGTTTTTGGCGTAGTGTTGAACCCCTTCATCCACCACCATGGTATCTGGGGTGGTGAAGTATCAAGGCCACCAGAAAGAGGTTGATTGATCTCACTCATAGAGCTCTTTTCAGATGAAGGTCGATAGATGGGTTCACCAGCACTATTTAAGACATCTACTATGGAAGCTGGCACGGAGGAAGTTATGGCTTTAGTTCGAACGACGGTGCTTGCGCCACCCTGAAATAGACACAATCGAAAAAATGAGTGGTGAAAGACAGTAAATAAACTAAGTAAGGTATAATGAAGTTTGTCTTACCTTGTCACCTTCGACCCTAAGACTAGAATTATCCCTTTCACTTTAGGTCGCCGCTATCTTCACCATGTCTTCAGGAGTAAGTGTAGCGGTAAATTCATGATCATCAAGCTATGGATAAGCTAGAGATCAAATAACAAGAGTCGCCACCGTGCTTTTATTGTTTCCAAGGGAAAAAGGGAAAAAGTACGAACAAAACCCAGAAGTAAGAAGTTTTTAAATCAAAACTAATAAAAAGTCAGAGATTACAGGTAAGGGGGTTGGTTACACAAAGGGAAGGTGTTAGCACCCAAAGTGTCTTAGGTACTCCTAGGGAGCCCTTTTTGTGTGCATTTGTACTTGGTATAAAGTGATGTTTACAAACAAATAGAATGAGGGGATGACAAAAGAATTCATTAATTATATTTTTGTGTTTGACAAGACCTTCGATCTTGTGCCTTGATAACACGAAATTATATCATTTTTTAGGACTTAATTCAATTAAATTTTATTATTATTTATTTCAGTTCACTTCATTTTATAAGATATTACGCGGTATTTTCTTCCTATTTGTCCCAGGTGGCTTATTTTGAAGCACAAGTAAAAATGAAGAAAAGGAGGTACAAAAAGGAAAGAAAATGAACCAAATGTCAAAGCCCAGCCCAAAACACAAAAGCGCAGGTGCCGTGCATGTGACGGACGTCACAGAGGGCGTGACGAGCGTCACGCCTTGCACACTCCTGTGACGGACGTCACACATGGTGTGACGAACGTCACACCATTCCCCTATTTTTTTGGCGCAAGGAACGCCTCAGAGACGTTGAGGAGACGTTGAGGAGTGTTGAGCCCTATATCCACGCCATGCATTTATCCACGTTGAAGACTTTTTGGCAGCGGAAGCGGTTACTCAAACATATATAAATAGCCACTTGCAAAAACCAAAGAGGGTTCCGAAGCGTTTCCACATTTTTCCTTTGCCGTTTTCGCTTTTGCATATTTTATTTTTCCAGCAGCTTAGGCATTGTTTCTTTATTATTTTTACGAGTTCTACTTTATCTCTTTTGCAATTTCTATTTTCCTTTTTCCTTTTTAGCATTTAGTTAATTCTTTTCGTACAATAGTTTCTACACCGGAAACTATTGTACACCTTTTTACCGGATCTAACCTTACGTTAGAATCTAGTTTTATTTCCTTCGTTTTAATTTGTTGTTTAATTGAAGAATCCAAGAACAAATCCTACCGGCTTGTGGTGGAGTGTTCAAGACTATTGTTTACCTCATTCAGGTTCTTTAATTATTATTTAATGCTTTGTTTTATTATTTATTTATATTATCTGCCTGGGATGAGTCTGTTTATGCATGATAAATATTTTAGTTTGTTTAGCATGTCCGGCTAATTTATTTAGGTATCGGTATGTAAAGTAAGCGGAATGAAGGAATAAAAACTAAGTCGGTTAAATTAAGTTTAGAATTAAAATCACTCTTTTTACAGTTTAAATTTACAGGTTTAATAACAAAGGTTTTTACGAAAGTAAAAGACATAAAGAAGTTAAAATCAATAGAGCGAGAGTTTGAGGTTTTAACTGGACAATGTAAATTAGACATTAATTCTAGATCAGGGCGAGAGCAAGTTTTAGAGTTAATTAAATTCCGATCTTTTCCAAAAAGTATTTTTAAAGATTGAATGTGAGGACGAGAGTTAAGCATTCGAATTTAACTATATAACCTAAGTCAACAGAGCGAGAGTTTGAGATAAGGGTGTTTAAACGGTCGGCGTTTTCTTGAAAAGAGTTTCTATGGACTGTATTGCTTTCAAAAAATGGTTTTTGACTTAATTATAAGTGACAGCTACATTAACATAAAATCATGGTTTATTCAACAGAGCGAGAGTTTGAGATAAAACTTTTAATCAATAAAGTCAACTGAAAAGATTTATTTTAAAACCAAGAGACCGACGAAGGATTGATTCCCTAATTACGACGAACTGCATACCGATATCTGCTTTATTAATATTTAATCTAGATCTTAGTTTAGTTTTTAGCTTTCCCCCAAACAATCAAACATTGTTCACCTTAGCTTTACGAAGTAACCTTAGATAACGGTATATCGATTCATAAGTCCCTGTGGGATCGATATCTTTTAAAACTACGCGATAGAACTGTGCACTTGCAGTTTGTACCCCATTCTCGACTCACACAGTCGAGCGATCAAGTTTTTGGCGCCGTTGCCGGGGACTTTTATTTAATCGATATCGTAACTCTTCCGTTACGCTGTAGAGACTAAGGTTTCTTTTTCTTCTATTCTTTCTTTCGTTGATTTGTATGCCACGCACTCGCTCTCAAGGCGAACCGCTCTATTTACGAATCAACGATATCGAACTATATCTCCGAGTCCTACGACGAATTCGGGAATATCGTGCTGCAAACAATCTCCCTCCTATAGAACTTCCTGATTTCAAAAACCTTTTTCCTTCAATAACCGAGATGGCAGAACCAGCTCGTGCTCTTAGAGATTACGCCGCTCCATCGCAAGATGAGCCGCATTCAAGTATTGCTCCACCCGCAATCGAAGCAAACAACTTCGAACTTAAACCTTCGCTGTTGCAGGCTGTGCAACAGAACCAATTCTCTGGAAATCCTACCGAGGATCCAAACCTTCATTTATCCGTATTTGTCCAATACGCTGATACTGTTAAAGCTAATGGTGTCACTTCAGAGGCAATTCGACTTCGTCTTTTTCCTTTCTCATTAAGAGATAGCGCTAGAAGATGGCTTCAATCTCTTCCTTCCAACTCAGTCACCACATGGAACGAGTTGAAGAAAGTTTTTCTTGCCCGATACTTTCCGCCAAGCAAAACAGCTATGTTAAGAGCCCAGATAAACGGATTTAAACAGAAAGACAACGAGTCTCTTTTCGAAGCATGGGAAAGATACAAAGACATGATGAGACTTTGCCCACACCATGGTTTGGAAGACTGGTTAGTAATTCACACATTTTATAATGGTCTCTTGTACAACACAAGGTTAACAATAGACGCCGCTGCAGGTGGTGCACTAATGAACAAACCTTATGCTGATGCTTACCAGCTTATCGAGAGCATGGCCCAAAACCACTATCAGTGGGGAACCGAACGAACAATGGTGGAAAAACCTCAAACGAAAACTGGCATGTACGAGATAAGCAACCTTGATCACGTTAATGCAAAAGTGGATGCTTTGGTCCAGAAAATTGAAAGTTTAAACGTATCACCTCCAGCCGCCGTGGTTGCTATAACTCAGAATTGCGAGGTCTGTGGAATCCAAGGTCACACTCCTACGGATTGTCAACTCTTGACAGGAATCCAAGCAGAGCAAGTAAACTATGCTCAAGGAAGCCCCTACTCGAATACCTATAACTCAAATTGGAAGAACCATCCAAACTTTTCATATAAGAGTAATAATGCTTTGTACGCACCCGGACAGTCTCCAAATCAAGCCCCAGCTATACCTCCGGGATATCAGAAACCGAACCCATCCATGCCTAACAATAACGCGCCTAGGAAATCTAACTTGGAAATCATTATGGAAAACTTCATAGCTTCCCAACAACAAACCAATAAAGATTTTTTAAACCAGAATGTACACACTGGCGAACAACTTAAACAACTAGCAAGCAAAGTAGATGCCTTGGCTACCCATAACAAAATGCTGGAAACACAAATATCACAAGTAGCTCAACAACAAGCACCTACTGCTGCCCCAACTGGTACATTCCCTGGACAGCCCCAACCTAACCCGAGAAGCCACGCTCATGCAATTATATTAAGAAGTGGAACGGAAGTGGAAGGACCGTCTGATCCAAGGATAAAAAACCAAAACCCTAAGAAATCAACTGAGGAAAGTGAACCTAAGGAAAAGGAAGAGAGTAATAAGGAAACCCTAGAAAAGAAGGAACCTTATGTACCTCCACCACCTTACAAACCACCTATCCCTTACCCTCAAAGGCTTGTTAAAACCAAAGATGCGGGCCAATTTAGAAAATTTGTTGATCTCCTTAAACAATTAAACGTTACAATTCCGTTCACCGAAGCTATTACGCAGATGCCCTCTTATGCTAAATTCTTAATAGAAATTCTTTCTAATAAAAGGAAACTTGAAGATAGCGAAACCGTTACACTCCCTGTCGAATGTAGCGCTATAATCCAAAACATGCCTCCTAAACTCAAGGATCCGGGTAGTTTCTCTATACCCTGTCACATAGGAAAATTTGTCATCGACAAAGCCTTATGCGATTTAGGAGCCGGAATTAGCGTTATGCCTTTATCCATATGTAAGAAACTGGAAATGGGAGAATTAAGACCAACCAAAATGTCTGTGCAACTAGCAGATCGTTCCATAAAATATCCTGTAGGAATTCTTGAAAACGTTCCCGTACGCATAGGTCAATTCTACATTCCAACTGATTTTACAATTATGGACATTAGAGAAGATGATATTACACCCATTATACTGGGAAGACCGTTTTTAGCAACTGCCGGTGCAATCATAGACGTAAAACGAGGACGACTCACCTTCGAAGTAGGTGAAGAGAAAATTGAGTTCATTCTTTCCCAATTCTTGAAAGCACCTGCAATAGAAGATATGTGTTACTTCATGGATATCATCGATGAATGCATAAAAGAAGCAGAGTTAGGAGAAGACAAATCATCAGACTATCTTCTAAAAGACAAATCTAACCAATTTTTAGCAATAACACCGGACCCCACGCAATGTCTTAACAAACCAACCCCTGACCTGAAAACACTTCCCAAAAATCTGAGATATGAATTCCTAGACTTAGAACTTGAACGACCTGTGATAGTTAATGCAGACCTAGGAAGACTCGAAACAGAAAAACTCCTACATATCTTAAGAAAGTATCCAACCGCATTAGGTTACCACATCACTGATCTTAAAGGAATAAGTCCTTCTATTTGTATGCACCGCATCATGTTAGAAGAAGACTGTAAAACCTCTAGAGAACACCAGAGGAGACTAAATCCGATCCTGAGTGAGATAGTAAAGAAGGAAATAACCAAGTTATTAGAAGCAGGTATTATATATCCTATATCTGATAGCAAATGGGTTAGTCCTGTACACGTAGTACCAAAGAAAGGAGGCATAACCGTTATTGAAAACGAAAAAGGGGAAACTATAACTAAACGAATCGAATCGGGATGGAGAATGTGCATTGACTATAGGAAACTAAACAAAGCAACCCGAAAAGATCATTTCCCTTTACCATTCATTGACCAGATGTTAGAACGATTAGCAAAACATTCACATTTCTGTTATCTAGATGGTTATTCAGGCTTCTTCCAAATACCAACTCACCCTGATGACCAAGAAAAGACAACGTTCACATGCCCTTTTGGTACCTTCGCTTATAGACGAATGCCGTTTGGCCTGTGTAATGCTCCTGCAACCTTTCAAAGATGCATGATGGCAATTTTCGCCGACTTTCTCGAAAATATCATGGAAGTATTTATGGATGACTTTTCCGTATACGGACAAAGTTTTGAAGAATGCCTTGAAAACCTAGAAAGAGTTCTTGAGCGATGTGTGAAAGTAAACTTAGTACTTAACTGGGAGAAGTGCCATTTTATGGTGCAAGAAGGAATTGTTTTAGGACACATCATCTCGAACAGAGGAATTGAAGTAGACAAAGCCAAAATAGAGGTAATCGAAAACCTTCAACCCCCGAAAACTGTGAGAGAAGTACGAAGCTTCTTAGGACACGCCGGTTTTTACCGACGATTCATCAAAGACTTCTCTAAGATAACTAAACCTTTAACCGGACAATTGATGAAAGATGCTGATTTCATATTCGACGATAACTGTTTAAAAGCATTTCAAGCGCTTAAGCAAGCATTGATCTCCGCACCCATAATGCAGACACCCGACTGGAATGAACCATTCGAAATAATGTGCGATGCCAGCGATTATGCTGTAGGTGCTGTTTTAGGACAACGAAAGGATAAAAAGCTTCACGTTATATATTACGCAAGCAGAACCCTGGATGAAGCGCAAATGAATTACGCCACTACCGAGAAAGAACTCCTAGCAGTTGTATTTGCGCTAGATAAATTTCGTTCTTACTTGGTCGGAGCCAAAATAATAGTTTACACTGATCACGCTGCTATCAAGTACCTTTTAACAAAAAAGGATGCTAAACCTAGACTCCTAAGATGGATCTTGTTGCTACAAGAATTCGATTTAGAAATCAAAGACAAGAAAGGAACTGAAAACGTAGTAGCAGACCACCTCTCTAGACTTGAGAACCTTGAACCGGAAAGAACCTCAATTAACGATGATTTCTCGTACGATAAACTTATAGCTACTTTGGAAGAGAACAACTCCGACATGCAAGTAGAAACCACCTTAGCTATATCTGTCACACCATGGTACGCTGATCTCGTCAATTATTTAGCTGCCGGAATAATTCCGCCCACTTTATCCTACCAGCAGAAGAAACGATTCTTTTACGACATAAAACACTATTACTGGGACGATCCCTTACTTTTCAAAAGGGGCCCCGATGGTATTTTCCGTCGATGTATACCCGAAGAAGAGGTAGAAAATATAATCCAACACTGCCACTCCGCTCCTTATGGTGGACACACAAGTACATCCAAGACCTGCTCTAAAATCCTACAAGCCGGCTCTTATTGGCCAACTATATGGAAGGACGTACATGCGGCTATTAAGGAATGTGACAGATGTCAACGCACGGGAAACATATCTAGACGTGACGAGATGCCACAAAAAGGTATTTTGGAAGTAGAGATCTTCGACGTGTGGGGAATAGACTTCATGGGACCTTTTCCATCCTCTTTCGGTAACAAATACATACTCGTGGCAGTTGACTACGTATCAAAATGGATCGAAGCTATAGCTTCTCCAACAAATGACACCCGAGTAGTAACTAGACTCTTTAAGAATATAATATTTCCAAGATTTGGAATCCCAAGAATAGTAGTCAGTGATGGTGGATCGCACTTTATATCCAAGGTACTCGAAAAATTATTATTTAAATATGGCGTGAGACATAGGATAGCGACACCTTACCACCCTCAAACCAGTGGACAAGTGGAAGTATCTAACAGAGAAATCAAGCAAATACTAGAAAAAACAGTCGCCACTTCAAGGAAAGATTGGTCATTGAAATTACCAGAAGCTTTGTGGGCATACCGAACTGCTTATAAAACCCCCATAGGGACGACCCCATTCAAGCTCATATATGGAAAATCCTGCCACCTCCCGGTAGAGTTAGAACATAAGGCCTATTGGGCTATTAGAAACCTGAATCTAAACTATAAAGCCGCCGGTGAAAAGAGAATCCTTGACATAAATGAATTAGAGGAACTCAGAAGAGACGCCTATGAAAATGCCAGAATCTACAAAGAAAGAACAAAACAATGGCATGACAAGCGTATATCAAGGAAAATCTTCAAGCAAGGCGACGCAGTCCTTTTATTTAACTCTAGACTAAAGTTATTCCCGGGAAAACTACGATCCAGATGGTCAGGACCTTTTCATATCACTAACATCTTTCCCAGTGGAGCGATAGAAATTAAAGGCAAATCCACAGAACCGTTCACCGTAAACGGGCAACGTCTAAAACACTATCACTATGCGGAAACCAATGGAGATTCGCAAATCCTACACTTAGACGAAACGCCTCCAGGATTAATAGATTATATTTAACAGTTTCTTTGTCGAGCTTGCGACATTTAAACAAAGCGCTTAGTGGGAGACAACCCACGATTATTTTATTATTTCCTTTTATTATTATTATTATCTTCCTATTTCTTCCTTAATTATTCTTTTAATTTCTGTTTAGTATTCATTCCTAATTCATTTTAATTTAATAATAACTTTTCTTTCTTCTTTCGGCATTTGGCCAAATCCTGACTAAAACTCATGTTTTCTTTTCTCTAGCTAACACTAACCAGATGGGACATATTGATCGTATGGGTATCAAATTCAGAGGAATGGCTCAGAAACAAAAGTTTGAAGAACTAGCCACTAGAGAGATGCTACCTAGTTTATATGCTGATGATTGGGCTATGACTGCCCTTGGATTGAGACAAAGTGTCCTGTATTTGCTGAATCAGATAGGATGGGAGACATCCCCTATCCTGAGACATTTCACCACCTACCGGAGACTCACACTAGAATTCCTTAGCTCATTAATCTATCTACCCAGCCATGGAAAAGGAATTAGCAGAGGTTTTATCCAGTTCAGAATGTTCAACATGGAGTACCAATTTAATATTAGAGACTTTACCAACCTTTTGGGTTTTCCTACCTCCTTTGACACATTCATAGTAAGCCAGGAAGAACTTTTTGAATATAGAGAACTTGAACACTTTTGGGGTAAGTTGACTGGAAATGACGAGCCCGAGGAACATGAGTTTCTCTCTGGAAACATACACAACCCGGCCTTTCGCTATTTCCATAAGATCCTGACCCACACTTTATTTGGGAAGAAGCCAAATAGTACTTCAGTTTCACGTGATGAACTCTTCATCATATTTTGTGCTTCCCAGAACCGTCCAGTAAACGGTGCCACTTTTATGTTAGCTAATATGGACCATCTTATCCAGGATGAGCGAGCACCAATCCGAATAGGCGGTTTGATAACTATGATAGGTAATGTTATTGGATTACGTCAGCCTATGCTTGACCTAAGCCCTTTTTGTGGCATTACTACTATGAGTATACCCTTCCTCTTCAACACTATGTTTATAGCAAACCTAGGGTCTGACGAGTTTGAGCTTATTATTGATAACCAAGTTCTTTGCCTTTTCACCATGCCCGATCCTAGGACTAGTGTTCATAACCGCAGTAACTGGCTCTACAACCTGAACGAAACCCCCTCTCCGGCTAGATCCACTTAATCCATCCAGGACTATGAGATTTGTGATGACTATGAGACTTATGATGACCAGATCCCTCACGCTGAATCTGACCCTCAGACACCATCTGGCTATTATGATATTGACCCTCCCCCTCAGCCTGTTCAGACCGAAGAATCAGCAGTATCCGACCTCCGGCATCATATGCCCGGAACTGATTATAACACCGCCATTGAAGCTTTGATGTCAGAACAAGGCGCCCTCAGAGAAGAATTTACTGACATGAGACACGAAGTTCTAGGATACATGAGCAGTATGATAGATCAGTTTCACGAGTTGCTACATCGTGTTAACTCTTTTGCTCCTCCGGCCAGAGATCGTGCAGATGGATAGTATTTATTTGTTTTTCTTAGTTATTTAGTTTTAAGCTAGATTATTCATTAATGTTATTTGAATTCATGTTCGCATTTGTTTCCGTTTCGCATTTCTTTTGTTCTTCTTTCCAATATTACATTATGATCATTTATTTGAAGTTATTTATTTAATTTTATTATGCAATAGCTATTATGTTCTCTACTGTTGCCACCTATGACTTATTATTATACAAGGTAAAATAAACATGCAGGAGAAATTAAATTGCAGAATAAATGTAGAAAACAAACAAAAAAATATATATAACAATATATAATAACTTACCTGAAGGACGCTAGCTGAACATTGGCCAAACAGACAGTGTGACGAGCGTCACACATTCTGTCACGGACGTCACACTAAGAACCTGTTACGCCCGTCATGCACCTGTAACGAGCGTAACGCCCTTCAGACTAGGTGAACGTTAAGGAGCCGTTGGAGACGAACGTTACACCCCTTCAACTTTTTATCTTCCCCATTTATTCACATTTACCCATATTCATTCACTTTTCAACCACCTCCTTTCCAACTTCCAAATTCTTTTCCTATAAATACCCACCAAACCTTCCTTCATTCACCACAAACCATTCTCTCCTATCAAATACATTTCTTTTCCTTCCAAATCACTCCTTCAAAATTCGTTCATCACAATGGCAGGAAATCAGAATTTCGGAAATATCATCTTCCGATCCGAAGATGAAAATTATCAAAGGGAGCAATTCGAGCGTTTCCAACAGCGAGGCGTCGTTTCCACCAGGTATCCCGATTTAACTTGTTTACAACAATTAGGATTACTCCAAGGTATCGAATGGATGCTCCGCCTAGCCAACTTAACCTTCCTTTGCACTCATAATCAACCCACCTACCCATCCCTAACCTTAGAATTCTTAAGTTCATACGACTACACCACTCCCACCGGTGAAGACGAATTTTTAACCGGTACCGCAACCTTCCGTATGTTTAACACCGAGTACTCCTTAACCCAAAACCAATTGAGTACCATGCTACAATTCCCCATAGAAGGTCTGGTACACCCCAGAATCCCTCCAAACTCAAACTGGAACACAGTTGACGTTTTCGGCCTTTTCAAGAAAATTTCCGGTATAAATACCTACAACTGGGAAGAGCTCCTTCTTTCCCATATACATAACCCCACTATCCGGTACTTTATCCGCATCTTGCAAAACACAGTTTTTGGAAGACCGAACAACAGCAAGGTCAACTCAAAGGAGCTTTTCTTCCTCCAATGCGTCTTCGAACCGGACACTCAGGTAAACGCCGCCTCCTTTCTATTTCATCATATCCGCACCTTATGTGCTAGAGGCCGGCAACCTTTTATAATTGGTGGATTAATCACCACCATAGCACTTGGCCTAAACCTAGGGGATAATCTCCAAACTTTAGAATCTCTACCTCCCCTATCTATGGATATCAGCTACTGTCGATCCAGCCGCCTGATTAAGAACAGAGTAGGCGGAGGATATTATCTTATGGTGAACAACCAAGCAGTCCCAAGCGTTGTTCTACCAAATATCACCCTAACTGATGTCACAAACCCCGACCGCCACCTCTATGATCTTAACGCTCCCGAAGCCACCGAGCCTTCACAAACAAACCCGCACACGGACGAGTTTGAAGCAATGGAGCAAGGTGATCATCCTCCTACACAATAGTCAGTCCCGCTCAACCCTTCCGGTAATGCAACTGGCTCATCCTCCCAACGTCGTCGACGAAGAAGGCCTGCAACCAACGACGACATCATGGATGCTATTGATGGTATGCAGGCACAGAATGTCGAGATGATGCAAATGATGCGCCAAATGCAACAACAACAGGATGCTAGGAATGCCATAACCGACCAGCGGTTTACTGAGTTGTTCAGCAGGTTCGACAACTTAGACTTACGTCAGAGATCACCAGGTCCAAGAACCAGAGGCGGAAGGCAGCCTTAGTTGTAGTTTCTTTTTCCCTTTCCATATTGTATTTCATTTCCTTAAAACATTGGGGACAATGTTTAGTTTAAGTATGGGGGGGAAACCATGTTCTTTCCATTTCCATTTCTTCAAGTATGTACCTTTCCCTCCATTGTTATTTTAATTATTATTAAAAAAAAAAAAAAAAAAAAAAAAACCTATTATTTTAAGTTAAGTCCCGAGTGTGAACAAATTTCTATTATCTATTCCCTCAAATTTTCTTGAGCCATAACAAAAATTCAACACACTCAGTAAGTATAAAGGTCGCTTATTTTATAAAACTTGAGTGAAATCAAGACAAAAACTATTACCATAACAACGCTCTAAGAACCTCAACATGTTAGATCAGGATAAGTACCTATTATACCAATTCCTTGAACTTTTAGTTTTATAGTAACCCCAAGTAGTTTATACGAGAAGTCAGCACCATCTTAATAGCAAACTTCGTGGAGAGCCGATGAGTATAAGTGAATGATTCCCAAAGTAACATAAAATATTTATATATCAGGAAATGCACTAATTAAGTTAGGTGATCCTTACCAGATCATTTAATCTAAAGGTTGCAGATCATACAAAAACACAATATGAAAGATCCATTATGAGTTGGTTCAGTAGGTATCTGGTACTGAACTTGGTAGGGCGAACTACGGTTCGATCCCCCGCAATTTGCAATGGGCTGAATAACGAAGTTATCCGACTTATGTACCAGAACTTCTAGCTAAAAGAGGGATCATAATCACTAACCGGTTACTCCACCATGTGCGCGAAAAGATAAAGGGCTTAATGTGATTTCGCTAGAATGAAAACGGGTGAAATAAGAATAAAGGAACCAGGATAGCTATCATAGTGTACTTGAACTGATTTGCATAAGGCGGGGTTATCTAGGTTGTGACGGTGGTTGTTGATGTCAAGATCAAACTCAAGTTGCTTCTAAACTAAATCCACTTGCAACCTATTACGAATTGATGTGTGTTTTGAAATTTTATCTGGCTAAAACCTTTAACGAGTTCTATACTGTATTTTGCTTGAGGACAAGCAAAGATCTAAGTATGGGGGAGTTTGATAACACGAAATTATATCATTTTTTAGGACTTAATTCAATTAAATTTTATTATTATTTATTTCAGTTCACTTCATTTTATAAGATATTACGCGGTATTTTCTTCCTATTTGTCTCAGGTGGCTTATTTTGAAGCACAAGTAAAAATGAATAAAAGGAGGTACAAAAAGGAAAGAAAATGAAACAAATGTCAAAGCCCAGCCCAAAACACAAAAGCGCAGGTGTCGTGCATGTGACGGACGTCACAGAGGGCGTGACGAGCGTCACGCCTTGCACACTCCTGTGACGGACGTCACACATGGTGTGACGAACGTCACACCATTCCCCTATTTTTTTGGCGCAAGGAACGCCTCAGAGACGTTGAGGAGACGTTGAGGAGTGTTGAGCCCTATATCCACGCCATGCATTTATCCACGTTGAAGACTTTTTGGCAGCGGAAGCGGTTACTCAAACATATATAAATAGCCACTTGCAAAAACCAAAGAGGGTTCCGAAGCTTTTCCACATTTTTCCTTTGCCGTTTTCGCTTTTGCATATTTTATTTTTCCAGCAGCTTAGGCATTGTTTCTTTATTATTTTTACGAGTTCTACTTTATCTCTTTTGCAATTTCTATTTTCCTTTTTCCTTTTTAGCATTTAGTTAATTCTTTTCGTACAATAGTTTCTACACCGGAAACTATTGTACACCTTTTTACCGGATCTAACCTTACGTTAGAATCTAGTTTTATTTCCTTCGTTTTAATTTGTTGTTTAATTGAAGAATCCAAGAACAAATCCTACCGGCTTGTGGTGGAGTGTTCAAGACTATTGTTTACCTCATTCAGGTTCTTTAATTATTATTTAATGCTTTGTTTTATTATTTATTTATATTATCTGCCTGGGATGAGTCTGTTTATGCATGATAAATATTTTAGTTTGTTTAGCATGTCCGGCTAATTTATTTAGGTATCGGTATGTAAAGTAAGCGGAATGAAGGAATAAAAACTAAGTCGGTTAAATTAAGTTTAGAATTAAAATCACTCTTTTTACGGTTTAAATTTACAGGTTTAATAACAAAGGTTTTTACGAAAGTAAAAGACATAAAGAAGTTAAAATCAATAGAGCGAGAGTTTGAGGTTTTAACTGAACAGTGTAATTTAGACATTAATTCTAGATTAGGGCGAGAGCAAGTTTTAGAGTTAATTAAATTCCGATCTTTTCCAAAAAGTATTTTTAAAGATTGAATGTGAGGACGAGAGTTAAGCATTCGAATTTAACTATATAACCTAAGTCAACAGAGCGAGAGTTTGAGATAAGGGTGTTTAAACGGTCGGCGTTTTCTTGAAAAGAGTTTCTATGGACTGTATTGCTTTCAAAAAATGGTTTTTGACTTAATTATAAGTGACAGCTACATTAACATAAAATCATGGTTTATTCAACAGAGCGAGAGTTTGAGATAAAACTTTTAATCAATAAAGTCAACTGAAAAGATTTATTTTAAAACCAAGAGACCGACGAAGGATTGATTCCCTAATTACGACGAACTGCATACCGATATCTGCTTTATTAATATTTAATCTAGATCTTAGTTTAGTTTTTAGCTTTCCCCCAAACAATCAAACATTGTTCACCTTAGCTTTACGAAGTAACCTTAGATAACGGTATATCGATTCATAAGTCCCTGTGGGATCGATATCTTTTAAAACTACGCGATAGAACTGTGCACTTGCAGTTTGTACCCCATTCTCGACTCACACAGTCGAGCGATCATGCCTACGTACCAACATAAAATGAGGGATCAAAACCTTGTATTTCGTGATATAAATTTCAAAATGGATGCATTGCTTTTAACAAAAATTAAGTTTGAAAGGCACAAAATCCTAAAAATGGTTTGTATGAGTTAGTTGTTTTTTGGCTTTTTGAAAGTTTAAGTCTAGTATAGTTAAGTCTATTTACAAGTTTGATTTAAGAAAATAAGTTTGAAAATGCAATGGCATAAGGCCAAAGTTTCTATCTTTTTTGCAAAAGTGGTCAAAGTTTAGAACAAAATAAGTTCAATCAAAGAAGGTTTTGAAAAATGAGGGAGAGATTTTTGAAATTAAAGAAATGGGGAGAAGATGAAGAGACTATCCTATGTACAAAATTAAAAGTTTAGAGTTGAAAAGATCTGACCAAATGGGTAGCAATCCAATAGACAAGAATGTCAATAGAAACCCATAATTCCCTTGGACTTTTAGAATCAAGCAACACACAAATGCACAATTATATTATCTTGAAGAGCAAGGCATCAAATAAAGATGGCCACATCCAAGCTTATCCATTCCATGATCTTCTTCAAAGTAGCCCATGCAACAGATGAATTCCACAAGTCACAGGTTCAAAATAATAGCTTCACAATGATCATGTTGCAGATGAACATAGAGAGATCTTGAATGATGTATCAAATGAAGTTTCAAATTGCAAGCACTTGGTTTCTCAATAAGTTGGCATTGGCCAAGTCCTTTAGCATAGGAATGTTGCCTAAGTTCTAAGTCCATTTGTCCAAGATCAAGCCAACAGTCCACACAAGAGTTTTTTAGGGTTTTTGTTGTTATTATGTACATTAATGGTCAAAGACCACACAAACAAGCAAAGTATACACAAACAAAATATATCACACAATATGGTCCAAATTGACAAAGTGAAAATTGCATTAACATAAACAATTAGAATGATATGAATAATGACAAATGTATAAAAGCTAGAATTAAATGGCATTAAAGTAAAGGGCTTGAAATTAAAAGTTAGTAGTTAATAGGTTAGAAGTTAGTACTGTTTTGCTTTTGCTTTTCATTTTAAGACATTCTTTGGAGAACACTCAACCCACTTATCACAAGCATGGATCCTTGAACCAAGACATCTTCCAAAGGAAGGAAAAAGGCCAAGTTTCCATATAATACCATGAAAGATGGGAGACTTACAATCTCACTAACTAGAATGCTTATGCCTTTTATGTCACAAATTTAGCGCTATGTTAATCAATCATAATTGGACTTATGTAGAAGTCACAACTATTTGAGGTCGGGCAATAGAATTTTGGTGTTAATGCATGTTAGAGACATAGTATTATGAACTATGATCATGAAACATACCACACACAAAAAGAATATGCAAAAGGTGTGGCCTAATCTCATCCATACTCATGTTAATTTTTCAATCAAACTAGCCTTAGGATTTTGAGATATCATAGGCCAAATGGAATGAATGAATGAAGAAGGGGAATAAGATGAAGTGAGAGGGGAATGAATCAAAACACAAATTGGTCAAAGGAGGACTTTTACCAAATTAATATCATCCATTCATTTTGGGAGATGGAATATACATTCCATCAATCCCCTAAATCCAATGATATTAATTTGACAAAGTCAAATCAACCTTGACCAAGTCTTAACAACAATAGTCAAACACAAACAAGTCATCACAATTGGTCAACAAAATTATTTGGCATTTAATCAAATTAAAAATACTAAAATAAGGCATTTAAATTAAATAAGGTTTGTCCAATTCCTAAAACCTCATCAAAACACCAAAGAAATGGCCACGAGATTTATCATAGGTCAAACAAGGTCAAAGGACCTTGGAGAAAAAAATTCATAATTTTTGGACATTTAAAAGTATTTTTAAACAATTAAAAATAAATGAAAAATCAATTAAATCATGAAAAATATTAATAATGACCCAAAAAATAATTTTAATTCAGAATATGAAAGAGGAAAATATTTGAAATTTTTTGGTGAAACTCTCATATTTTTTGGATCAATATTAAAATTAATATGAATTAATGAAAATAAAAGGATTAAAATGAAAATTAAATTATCAGAAAAAATGTGGACCACTTGATCTCCCTCATTAATTGAGGTGGCAAATTAAGTGGTCACAAGCGTGCAATCCACGATACGCCTGAGTCAGCACGCCACAGGAAAGGTAATTCAAACCAACGCACGAGATTATTTCATTTCAAAAGGATCATGTGGCTCTGAACACGCCAACGCACCACCGGAGCTACAGCTCCAGTCTCCTTCTTAGGCGAGCCTCACCGAACTGGTTCAGTCATAACCATCACCCACATTAAAAAGAAGGACATGATTTCAAAGTAAAAATGGCACTGAGCACGAATCTGACCTCAGTTTATCCTAACTCCAAGTATATTGAGAGATACATGGAGTTGAAATTTGAGTTACATGAACTGAGTTGCTTCGATTTGGTCTCAAAGCAACTCAATCTTCTTGCCTACATTGGTAGGACTTCAGACAACCAAGGATTCAAGAGAATTGAGCAAGATTAAGAGAGAATTGAAGAGATTAAAATTTCTGGAAAATACCTTCAATGTAGGTCTGGATTCAGTTGTTCTTGCCTTGGCTCGTGCTTGATCTCACTCTAAATGCTTGCAGAAGAATAAATGAATGCTCAAAAGGTCTTGGATCCCCGGAGTTTTAAATCTCAAAACAGTGAGAATTCAAACTCAATTTCAAGTGAAATTCTCAAGATTATCCTTTGGAATGAGAGGGTTAGAGATTTGGGATCAAAGTTGGCACGAATATGTGTGAAATTCTGAGCATATGGAGCTCTATTTATAGCCAATTCAATTGATATTTGCACACTTTAAGTGAACTTCCAAATTTAGCAATGTGTGATGCATGAGTGCATGGGCGTGTATAGGCCCATGAAATCACTCTATCTAATCCATAATTGAGTGCAGGCAAGGATGAAGTCATGTTAGAATGCTAGGAAATTATGCATGAATGTTTGAAGTTCAATCTTGCCAAATGATGATACCATGTTCAAGCCATGCGCAGCCTATTCATTTCTTGTCCAAAATGGATGCATTTGAGATTTTTGGAAAGGTTGGATCAAGAGGAACAACTTTAACATGATGTTCCTCAAGTTCCAAAAATCCAACCTTTCCAAAAATCTCAAAGTTGTTCCTCAAGTTCCTAATTTTAACATGATATGGAAACCTTGCCTAATCACTCCACTTGGAAATTTTAACATATTGAAATTTTTTCTAAGTGTCAAGCCATATGTTTCAATATTCTACCTTGCTTAACTTTTTATGTGAGCTTCAAATGAGAAACGTGTCTTCATCGAAGTTGTATCTCTCTCAAAGACTTTCAAAATGGTCACCAATTTCATGTCATTTGGATTTTAAATGATAGAGTTATGCATTTTTGAAGTTTGGAAAAATCACTTGATCAATGGTATAGGTCAAAAGTGACCTATAATGTAGCCTCATATCACATGCTCATAAAAGTTGAATTATCTCTCACTCCAAACATCAAAGTTAAAGTAGACATCTTGAATTTTATTTTGAAACTTGGAAATATTTCATATCATACAAATTGAGCAAGTTATGGCCTTGGGAAGTTGACTTTCAAATTAGGGTTTAGACAAAATGACCTATAATGTTTCAATATAGAAAATGATTTTCCAAGAAAAACTAGCTCTAGGTCTCAACATGAAAGTTGTTTGGAATTTTATTTAGAGTAAGTTTTCTCTTAGAATAATTTCCATATGGTGAAAATTGTAGGAGATATGGTCTAGGGAGACCCAATTTTGATTAGATGAATTCATCTGATCAACCACCATCAACCAACTTGCTAACTTCCAATTCCCTTGACTTTATAGGCTCATGGTAGATCACATATGCATAAGATGATGAACTTTGAAGTTTCCCTTGAGAAATTTGATCAATTGGTGAGATAGCTTGTTAGAGAAGTTACTCAAGATACCCAATCAACCTAGGGTTTTCAAGGAAAATCACCCTCAAACTCTTGAAGAAAACCTGATCAATATAACATGTAGAGATCATTGGGACTCATATATGATGGCCCATAACCATTCTTGTATCAATCCATGATTGTGCTCTTTGTCATGAGGGTCTCAAACCCTAGATATGAACTTGATATATCAATGGAGATCATACCCTACCTACAAAAGAGTTAGGCAAATGCAAAGGCATATTTTTCGTATTTTGGTTAGTGAAATAATAATATAAGTATGATACAATCATAAAGTGCTTGGTGATCTCTCCCAAAACAAACCCAATAAAAGAGGGGTAAGGAGAATGCCAAGGTATGATCTTAATGTTAATGCTTATGATGAATTTGCATGAGGGATCTTAGGGTCAAAATTGGGGTCTTACAATAGGCTCTTGGATGGTAAGTGCAAAAGGCCTTTTCTTGGAGAGTTTTGTTGGAGGCTGGCTAAAGCGTCGGTGATCTTCGGTTCCTGCTTCCTCTTCCTGGAAGTTAGGTCGAGCACAAGCGACAGATCCTCTTCGTCATATTCTATTATGACGGGGGTTTAAGTGGGTTTTTCGATTTTTATGGGGGTTAGATGAGGTTTTCGAGCAGCCTGAATTAAGTATTGGAACGTCAACATCATTAAACATAACAAAAAAAAGGGAGAAGGCAAAAGTATACCTTTGTAGGCTTGCTATCTCCCTCAGTCTTTGATTCGACTGATCTTCTAATGGTGGGTTTCTTGAGTGGAACCCTGGTGGCTAAAAGAAAATAACATAAAACAATTAGTATCAACTAAGAGTAAATAGCCTAAAAGAGGGGTTTGCTTCGAGGAAAACCTCTTGTGTCACAGCTTCATATATGTCCGATTCGATGCGAATATCTTTGATCCCTATATGAAGATGCCTTTTGAAACTGTCTAGAGTATGCTTAGTCGCAACCACCCACTGGGCTTTTTTCTGGGACTGCTGTCGGAGTATCTTAATGGAGTCTCCACAGATAAACCAGTCTAGAAATGGAGGGGAAATAGCCACTCCAAAGTCAGCATTAGGCAGTGGAGGAAATTTTGGGGAAACAGTTCGAAAGCCATTTCATAATGTTTCTCATGAGGAACGTACGGAGGAATTTTTAGACTTTCCATTTTCTTTGAAAAATTTTCTTTGAGCGTGACAACAACTTCATGGATGGTTCGACTAAGATCATCAGGCCTATAGGCAGTTTCAAAGTAATTTTGAAAATCTTGGATTTCTTTGATAAGCGTGTAAGTACCTTTTCTGGTCTTTTCCTGTACAAGAAGAAAAGCTTTGTTAAAGAGTTGGATAAAGGAAAATACATCACAGAACTTTTCAATGTAGTATTTGGTCCACCATCTCCCAAATTCTCGAGTGCAGAGGAAGTTAGGCTCGAAGTTGAGAGGAGTGAGTTGGGTCCTGCCAGTATATCTAGCTATCTGCTTAAGGGCGGTGGTTTCATTGTGGACTGCATTGTAGAGAAGGAGGCTACCCTTTTTATCATACAGGCACTTTGGGAGAGTCTGAATTAACCTAAACTGTCGAGCAATAAGGTTAGGTAAATAGGCGATCAAAGTAACTTGAACCTTTGAGGGGTTAAATCGAAGGGTTAAGATCCTAGGGGTAAAAAAGGCTTCCCAAATCAGTAAAGATTTTGTCTCTCGTTTTTTGGAGAGAGATGGGAAAGTCCTTGTAAACCATTATGGACCATACTTTTTAGAAGAAAATGGGGCCATGCTCGAAGTAAAAACTTGGCGCTTGGTGAACATCATTATGTAGCCCATGAAAGTTGGTTGAAGGGCTTGTCCTTCGTCATTGGGAGTCAGATGGGCCAGTCGAATGCCTTCGATCCTTCTGTTTTTAACTTCCTCAGCTTCTTCATCAACAAGGCCTTTATTCGGTAGATTATCCTCGAACATGGAATTGAGCCATAGTTGTAATAGCCAAAAGGGGCTAGAGAGGATAAGATTCCCCTTTTCACCCAAATTCTTCAATTGAGTGACTCCATCACTCAATGACTCATAGAGACTTGCCAGTATCATCTCACTTAGGCAAACATCATGTCCAACATGTAGTTGTTTTGCCAGGGTGAGATATTTTTTGGCAACTTGCAGAGACTTTGAGCAGAAGACAAAATGAGACAACCACAGGGCTAAGAAAGCTATGTGCTCCACGTCAGATATGGTGTTAATGTCTTTGTCATGATAATGGGCGATGTGAGTCGAATATGCTGCTCGAGAGGTCGAAAAGGCTATTGTTTCTTCAACATTAATCTCAGGGTCATACGTATGTCCAGTGGGTTTTAGCCCTGTGATAACGGCTAAGTCAAAGAGTGTTGGTGTGGCTATGTCACATGGGAGGCGAAAAGTATAGTGTGTACTATCCCAGAAGTATAATGAAGAAACCAACATGGAGGCACTGTACTCCAATCCTATCTTCGACAACATGATTAGGTCATAAATTCCCATGTCTTTCCAGTTCTGGGATTTAGTTTTCTCTATTTTTTTAACCAATCCAAATAATTTGTTGGGCCTTTGAATGTAGGGATAGCGCGGAAAACTCTAAATCCATTGTTCATGAACCTTAAATATATGGTTTCATTAGCATTTGGGTTTTTAGTAGCGGTTATTCCAGCCCTAGGGTTTTCTGCTTGCCCTATATGTAACACCCTTCTAAAATACCCCAAATATTTAATTAAAATAGCAATATATCAATCAGAGTAAATATGCAATTAAGGGTGTCACACAATTACTTCACACCATTCACCATAATATTTAGTCATGCTCATTATTTAATTCAAAACATAAAGCATCGCACAATACGCAGCGGATAGAGATCAAATCGATCATTCAAAACATGTAGCATATTACATGTAAACTGGTTCACAACCAACAATAAACATTTAAAACATCCCATCCCGATGTTACATCTACCAGAGCATGACCCACTAAGGAACTACACTAGACTCCAAGCACTAGCTCCTACTCAATCACTGCTCGTTACCTGAAAAACAGTTGTAAGGGTGAGTTCCTCAATCGATATAATAAGCATTATAGAATATCATGCAATGTTAAGTAATTTAACACATTTCATCACCCAAATCAGATTACACATTCAGCAATGACAATATCAACTCAATCATACTCAACATCAACACAACACACAACACACAACACACGTATAATATTGGAATACATCCATTCATATCATACGCCATACATACATTATGCAATGAGACTCCATGCATGCGGTACCGACTATTCGTGAACATATAGTTCAACCTCACCGATCAAATCCAGATACGGCTACCAAGCCCACTAGTCCCACTCATTTGAGACCTAGTGACTCACTCACTAATTCCTCACCATGGGAATTAGCTACCACCCCAAGGGCCATGTTATGCACGCTAATCACCTAGCATGCAAACATCAACAACAATCCACAATGATTTACTCACTAATTCCTCACCATGGGAATTAGCTACCACCATAAAGGCCACAATATGCATGCTAATTCACCTAGCAATACAACATCATTAACAACAATCCACATTGGACATATGCTCACACTCTAAGCCATAAAACAGTCCATTCACCAACACATGCATAATATATACATTCACAACATCATGCATATTTTCACACATCATCAGCATATTTATCACATAATTATATCATGTCATGCCAAATGATTCAATCACAGTATTAGCACACTCTACTAATACCTATCCTACTCAAAACAACGGGAAATAATCCCTACTATATCACACACCGATATAGGCCAATCACCAATTATGTTCACGACATTAAAATATCAATTTTTCCAATTTATAACAGTGTTAACCGGTTAACGCCCTGGGTTAACCGGTTAACGCAGGACAGAACACGCTTCCTGGCCAATTTTAACAGTGTTAACCGGTTAACGCCCTGGGTTAACCGGTTAACGCAGACAGAACAACAATTTCTCAGAAATCACAACAGTGTTAACCGGTTAACGCCCTGGGTTAACCGGTTAACGCAGACAAAACATCAATTTTTCCCAATTTATAACAGTGTTAACCGGTTAACGCCCTGGGTTAACCGGTTAACGCAAGACAGAAAGCTGTTCCTGCGCTAACACGAAGCAGAATGCAGAATTCTCCACATTTTCCGCCGTTGGAGGACTTCCGGACCTCCGATTCCGATTCCGTAAACAGCTATACGTTCGGGAATTCACAACTCACACAACTACAGATTCAATTACAGCTTTAACACAACTTATCCAACACAATTTCTCGGCATTCAACATCCCAATTAGGGTCAATTCAACGGTTTATCACTACCCATTACATGTTAACCCATAATACCCATTAAACAACGATAAACCCCCCTTACCTGAGTTAATCCGGCGAATCTTTAAGCTTCAAGCTTTTCTCTTCTCCAACCTTCTTCCTCTTGCTCTGCCTCTTTGCCCTCTTCCTCTTTTTGAGCCGCTTCTCTGTTTTCACGTGAAAACTCTTTTTACCAAAAATGGAACTCTTTTTCCTTATTTCCAACTTATATATATTTTCCAATAATTATTATTCCAATAATAATAATAATAATAATAATCAAATAATTCCAATTATTTAATTAAATTAATAAATATAATATTAACTTAAATTAAATAATTATCTTATTTTTATCGGGGTGTTACAACTCTCCCCCACTAAAAGAGTTTTCGTCCTCGAAAACATACCTCAAGCGAATAACTCCGGATAAGACTCCTTCATCTGACTCTCAAGTTCCCAAGTCACATTGCCACCTGCTGGTCCTCCCCAAGCTACCTTCACCAAAGCAATCTCTTTACCCCGCAACTGCTTCAACTCTCGATCCTCGATCCTCATAGGTGATGTTTCAACAGTCAGGTTATCTCTCACCTGTACATCATCTATTTGGACTACATGCGACGGATCAGGAATGTACCTCCTCAACTGAGACACATGAAAAACCTCATGCAAATTCGCAAGTGACGGCGGTAAAGCGATACGATAGGCTACCTCCCCTATCCTCTCCAAAATCTGGTAAGGACCAATAAATCGAGGTGTCAACTTCTTCGACTTCAAAGCTCGACCAACCCCAGTTATCGGAGTAACACGAAGAAACACATGATCCCCCTCTTGAAACTCAAGTGCCTTCCTCCTCTTGTCGTGATAACTCTTCTGACGACTCTGAGCAATTCTCATCTTCTCTTGAATCATCTTAATCTTTTCCGTAGTCTGTTGAACAATCTCCGGTCCAACCACAGCATTCTCACCGGACTCATACCAACATAAAAGGCGTCCGACATCTCCTACCATACAAAGCTTCAAACGGTGCCATACCAATGCTCGAATGAAAACTATTGTTGTAGGTAAACTCAATCAAAGGTAAATAACAATCCCAAGCACCTCCCTTTTCCAAAACACAAGCCCGCAAAAGATCCTCTAGTGACTGAATCGTCCTCTCAGTCTGACCATCAGTCTGCGGATGATATGCAGAACTCAATCTCAGCTTAGTTCCCAAAGCCCTCTGCAAACCTTCCCAGAACTTCGATGTAAATCTAGGATCTCTGTCCGAAACAATACTCGACGGAATACCATGCAAACTTACAATCTTCTCAATATACAACTCGGCTAATCTCTCTAACGGATAATCCATTCTGATCGGAATAAAATGAGCCGATTTTGTCAATCTGTCAACAATCACCCAAATAGCTTCACAATTCTTAATTGTCCTCGGTAAACCAGAAACAAAATCCATACTGATACTATCCCACTTCCATTATGGAATAGCCAACGGTTGCATTAGCCCAGATGGCTTCTGATGCTCAATCTTTGACTTCTGACAAGTCAAACAAGAATAAACAAAACTCGCAATTTCTCTTTTCATTCCCGGCCACCAAAATAACTTTTTCAAATCATGGTACATCTTCGTAGCCCCAGGATGAATACTCAGGCCACTACGATGTCCTTCCTCAAGAATACTCTTCTTAAGCTCGGTAACATCCGGAATACACACCCGATTACCAAATTTCAAAACACCATTCTCATCAACTCTGAATTCACCACCTTGACCTTGATTCACTAGAGTCAACTTATCAACCAAAAGTACATCGGATTTCTGACTCTCTCTAATCTCATCCAGAATACCACTCGTTAACTTCAACATTCCCAGTTTAACACTATTGTGAGTACTCTCACACACCAAACTCAAGTCTCTAAACTGCTCAATTAAATCCAATTCCTTAACCATTAACATAGACATATGCAATGATTTCCGACTCAATGCATCAGCCACTACGTTTGCTTTACCCGGGTGGTAATTCAAACCAAAGTCATAATCCTTCAGAAATTCTAACCATCTCCTCTGTCTCATATTCAGCTCTTTCTGATCAAACAAATACTTTAAACTTTTATGGTCACTGAAAACCTCAAATCTTGACCCGTACAAGTAATGCCTCCATAACTTCAGAACAAATACCACGGCTGCCAACTCTAAATCGTGTGTCGGATAGTTCCTCTCATGAACCCTCAGTTGTCTCGAAGCATAAGCTATAACCTGCTTATTCTGCATCAACACACCACCCAAACCCAACAATGAAGCATCACAGTAAACCTCAAATGATTCCGACGAACTCGGTAATATCAGAATAGGAGCAGTAGTCAACCTTTTCTTTAACTCTTGGAAACCTTCTTCACATTTTGAGTCCCAAACAAACGCTTGCCCCTTTCTAGTCAACATCGTCAACGGTAACGCCAACTTAGAAAATCCCTCAATAAATTTCCTATAATAACCTGCAAGTCCAAGAAAACTCCTTATCTCAGAAACTGACTTCGGAGCTTCCCACTTAGATACCGCTTCTATCTTAGAAGGATCAACAGCAACACCATCTCTTGAAATCACATGACCAAGAAAACTAACCTCTTCTAACCAAAATTCACACTTAGACAGTTTAGCAAATAACTTCTTTTCTCGTAGAACTCCTAAAACCACTCTCAAATGCTCAGCATGCTCTTCTTCAGATTTCGAATACACCAAAATATCGTCAATAAACACCACAACAAACTGATCTAGGTACGGATGGAAAATCCTATTCATATATTCCATAAACACTCCAGGCGCATTAGTCACACCAAAAGGCATTACAGAATACTCATAATGTCCATACCTCGTTCTGAAAGCAGTCTTCTGAATATCCTCAGTTTTCACACGTATCTGATGATAACCCGATCTCAAATCTATTTTGCTGAACACACTCGCACCAACTAACTGATCCATCAAATCATCAATCCTCGGCAAAGGATACCGATTCTTGATCGTCACTTTATTCAGTTACCTGTAGTCCACGCATAACCTCATAGTACCTTCTTTCTTCTTAACCAATAACACTGGTGCACCCCACGGTGACACACTCGGACGAATAAATTTCTTATCCAACAAATCTTCCAACTGACTCTTCAATTCAGTTAACTCAACAGCAGACATACGGTACGGAGCCATCGACACCGACCTAGTACCAGGTACCAAATCAATCGAGAACTCAACTTCACGCTCTGGCGGTAATTCATTCACTTCTTCCGGAAACACATCAGGAAAATCACACACCACAGCTAGATCGCAAATCACCAGTTTATCTTTAGCCTCCAAAGTCGCTAACAGCATAAACAACTCTGCCACATCTGCTACTTCCTCATTCACCTGCCTTGCAGATAGAAACAAACTCTTCCCTTCCTCAACCTCAGGAAAGATCACAGTCTTATCAAAACAATTGATATAGACTCGGTTAAACACTAACCAGTTCATACCCAGAATAACGTCAACCTGCACTAGTGGAAGACACACTAGGTCCATCCCAAAGTCTCTACCAAAAATACTCAAAGGACAATTCAAACAAACTGAAGTAGTAGTCACTGAACCCTTCGCAGGAGTATCAATCACCATACTTCCATGCATGTTAGATATCTCTAACTTAAGTTTCACAGCACAATCCAAAGATATAAAGGAATGAGTAGCACCGGTGTCAATAATAGCTACAAGAGGAAAGCCATTAATATAACACGTACCTCGGATCAAACGATCATCTGCAAAAGTCTCAGAACCCGATAAAGCAAAGACCTTGCCTCCCGACTGGTTCTCTTTCTTCGGCTTAGGACACTGTGGACTGATATGACCCACCTCTCCACAGTTGAAACAAGTCACAGTCTTCAACCGGCACTCTGCAGCCAAGTGACCACCTTTGCCACACTTAAAACACTTCTTCTCATTACTGGTACACTCATGGATACGATGTCCAGCCTGACCACATCTGTAACACTTAGCAGGGGCACTGGAGTCTCCCCCACTAGGTCTCTTCATCCCACTTTGTCTCTGGAAACCTTTGCCAGCTGCGTACGGTTTCCCACGATCATTCTGATTCTTGCCTTTCCTATCAACCCTCTGCTGATAGCTCTCTGCTCTGGCTTTGGTATCCTGTTCAAAAATCCTGCAACAGTCAACCAAATCAAAAAACACTCTAATCCGTTGATACCCAATAGCCTGCTTGATCTCGGGACGTAGCCCGTTCTCAAACTTCACACATTTTGAAAATTCCCCAGTAGCCTCATCATAGGGAGTGTAATACTTCGACAGCTCTGTGAACTTAGCAGCATACTCAGTAACAGACCGATTGCCCTGCTTCAATTCTAAAAACTCTATCTCTTTCTTTCCTCTGACATCCTCTGGAAAGTACTTCCTCAGGAATCTCTCTCTGAACACAGCCCAAGTGATCTCAGCATTCCCAGCAGATTCCAACTCAGTGCGGGTAGCAACCCACCAATCATCTGCTTCTTCTGACAGCATATGCATACCGAACCTGACCTTCTGGTTATCGGCACACTCAGTCACTCGGAAGATCCTCTCGATCTCCTTCAACCATTTCTGAGCACCATCTGGATCGTATGCTCCCTTGAACATTGGAGGATTGTTCTTCTGGAACTCACTCAGTTGACGAGCAGCTCCCATTCCCACAACATTCGGATTCCCTCAAAGTACTCCAACTAGCATACCCAGAGCCTCAGCAATCGCAGCATCGTCTCTACCTCTTCCAGCCATCTCTATTCTGAAACCCAACAAGCTAAAACAATAAGTACTGATAGGGGTATAAAACACCTATCCCGTACAGGGGAAACAGAATAATTACGACTCGACTCGACCGACTATGCTCTGATACCACTAATGTAACACCCTTCTAAAATACCCCAAATATTTAATTAAAATAGCAATATATCAATCAGAGTAAATATGCAATTAAGGGTGTCACACAATTACTTCACACCATTCACCATAATATTTAGTCATGCTCATTATTTAATTCAAAACATAAAGCATCGCACAATACGCAGCGGATAGAGATCAAATCAATCATTCAAAACATGTAGCATATTACATGTAAACTGGTTCACAACCAACAATAAACATTTAAAACATCCCATCCCGATGTTACATCTACCAGAGCATGACCCACTAAGGAACTACACTAGACTCCAAGCACTAGCTCCTACTCAATCACTGCCCGTTACCTGAAAAACAGTTGTAAGGGTGAGTTCCTCAATCGATATAATAAGCATTATAGAATATCATGCAATGTTAAGTAATTTAACACATTTCATCACCCAAATCAGATTACACATTCAGCAATGACAATATCAACTCAATCATACTCAACATCAACACAACACACAACACACAACACACGTATAATACTGGAATACATCCATTCATATCATACGCCATACATACATTATGCAATGAGACTCCATGCATGCGGTACCGACTATTCGTGAACATATAGTTCAACCTCACCGATCAAATCCAGATACGGCTACCAAGCCCACTAGTCCCACTCATTTGAGACCTAGTGACTCACTCACTAATTCCTCACCATGGGAATTAGCTACCACCCCAAGGGCCATGCTATGCACGCTAATCACCTAGCATGCAAACATCAACAACAATCCACAATGATTTACTCACTAATTCCTCACCATGGGAATTAGCTACCACCATAAAGGCCACAATATGCATGCTAATTCACCTAGCAATACAACATCATTAACAACAATCCACATTGGACATATGCTCACACTCTAAGCCATAAAACAGTCCATTCACCAACACATGCATAATATATACATTCACAACATCATGCATATTTTCACACATCATCAGCATATTTATCACATAATTATATCATGTCATGCCAAATGATTCAATCACAGTATTAACACACTCTACTAATACCTATCCTACTCAAAACAACGGGAAATAATCCCTACTATATCACACACCGATATAGGCCAATCACCAATTATGTTCACGACATTAAAATATCAATTTTTCCAATTTATAACAGTGTTAACCGGTTAACACCCTGGGTTAACCGGTTAACGCAGGACAGAACACGCTTCCTGGCCAATTTTAACAGTGTTAACCGGTTAACGCCCTGGGTTAACCGGTTAACGCAGACAGAACAACAATTTCTCAGAAATCACAACAGTGTTAACCGGTTAACGCCCTGGGTTAACCGGTTAACGCAGACAAAACAACAATTTTTCCCAATTTATAACAGTGTTAACCGGTTAACGCCCTGGGTTAACCGGTTAACGCAAGACAGAAAGCTGTTCCTGCGCTAACACGAAGCAGAATGCAGAATTCTCCGCATTTTCCGCCGTTGGAGGACTTCCGGACCTCCGATTCCGATTCCGTAAACAGCTATACGTTCGGGAATTCACAAATCACACAACTACATATTCAATTACAGCTTTAACACAACTTATCAAACACAATTTCTTGGCATTCAACATCCCAATTAGGGTCAATTCAACGGTTTATCACTACCCATTACATGTTAACCCATAATACTCATTAAACGACGATAAACCCCCCTTACCTGAGTTAATCCGGCGAATCTTTAAGCTTCAAGCTTTTCTCTTCTCCAACCTTCTTCCTCTTGCTCTGCCTCTTTGCCCTTTTTCTCTTTTTGAGTCGCTTCTCTGTTTTCACGTGAAAACTCTTTTTACCAAAAATGGAACTCTTTTTCCTTATTTCCAACTTATATATATTTTCCAATAATTATTATTCCAATAATAATAATAATAATAATAATAATAATAATAATAATAATAATAATCCAATAATTCCAATTATTTAATTAAATTAATAAATATAATATTAACTTAAATTAAATAATTATCTTATTTTTATCGGGGTGTTACACTATAGGCTTGCATTTATGATAAGAGGGGAAATACTCTCTAAGCTTGCTAGAATCAGTGTCTAAATAAGTTAAAGGCCCAGATAATGCATGATTTTTTCCAGAAACAGAAACAAGAATAAGTACCTGAGAAGCATAGATTTTGTATTAGTCCCCCGTTTTGGGTTCTGGGATATATTGTTGATTACCCACCGTTACTAGATTAGACAATGTAGTGAAATGAGGAAGCTCCAAAATCTTCTTGGGAGATTTTGATTTAACAGTTGTGGTCTTGATAGCTACACTAACTTCTTTAGGGGCTTTACTTAAGGTTGCTATTTCTATTGAAAGTTGAAAGAAGGGAAATTTGGGTTTTGGTTGAAGATTGTTTGAAGTTGAATAGCTAGACCGTTTGGAAGTTCAGAAAGCGTAAAGTGTGAAATTGGTGAATTTGTGGTTTTTATAGGCGTGCTTGGAAGAAAAAACGCTTCAAATAACATTAATGGTTGACAAGTTAGTGGGACACGTGTCTTCCTTGGACATTGTGATTGAGAGGTGGTAATGAATGTTTGAACCCACGATTTCCTATAGTCTAGGAAGCGTGATGATTGAAAAGATTCAGTTGTGGGCTGAAGAGACATGATTAGGAAAAATGTAATGATGACTCTGACGTCACCAGACAGCTGGAGAAACTGAAAAGTTTTGCAACATTGGAACATTTGGCAAGATGTCAAAGTTGTTCAAGGCGTCGAAGCATGTTCTCAAAAAATGTATTTTTCTCTTATATGTTGAAAATAACATTTTTGGGGGGCAATTTGTTAGCTCATTATTTCGACGCTCACATTAGAATTACCAAAATGGAAATCCCATGTGACGATGTTTAGACCAATGAAGATGTTTAGACCGAATATGGTATTAGGGAGATCCTGTTGAAAGTCCCTGGGTGACAGGGGCCAGCGTGTAGTCAGGACTTAGAAATGTTTCTTCAAATATTTTGAAGACGGTTTTGATTGGAGATTCAAAATTCAAATAAAGGAGGGAACTTTGCTCTTATCTGAAACTGCTGAAGGTACACGTGGAGCATAATGGATTGTTGCATCCATGCAAAGTGCCATGTGTCTCGACGCGATTGAAGGGCCGTTAGAAATGGTTATTTCGATTGAGTATAAATAGAGAGTCTTAGTGTTAGGATCGAGGTGTGTCAAAGTATGTACAGAGTCTGTAAAATTTACCAAGTACCCGTGTGAAGAGGAACCGTAAAATAAAAAATGTATGTTTGTTTACACCATTATCAGTTATTTTGAAGTAATATAATTTATCTTTACTTCTTCATTTCAAATAGTCTTAATACTTCTTCAGTATAAATAGTCTTAATACTTCTTTATTTCAAACATTTTCCTTTGCTATTTGGTTATCATCAGTTCTTTTACAATCTTTCTATTTAATTCATATCAGTCTTTTACTGTCTAAGTTTTAATCGTCATTGCCTTAAACAATGTCAAAGTGTTCATTTTTACTAGAATTTACTTTAAAACAATTAGCACATGTCATAGGATCAATCTGATCGATCATGTAAGTAACCAAATTTAGTAATTTGGAAGATCAACGGTTGTTTACCAGTTTTCACGCTAACACAGTGATGCAGACATTAACATATTAACAAAATACAAGATCCTTCAAGATCTTGATCCAATAACCTCGATATCCATAATAATTTGTTCTAAGTATTCGGTGTGGCGATCCCCCTGATCCCATGGATTTCTTGTCTTAGCGATTGCCATTAATTGAGCATATATTGGACAACTTCTAACTTTGTTTGCAAACAATCTTTCTCCAACGCCACCAAAGAAGGACAACTTCCTACTCCGCCTTACGAACCGTTGATACTTGATCTTGCCAAAGTCTTCCTTGGAGTATAATGGAAACTATCATCCTGTAGGATAATAACTTAATGCCAAACCGCATTTAAGAAACAATACATGCACTAGTTACAATAAAAAACCAACTACACACAAAAACATTAGATACCCTAAGGTACTATTAGTCTCCCTTGCACTTAATCTTTAGAGGAGGGTCCATAAACAAGGAAAAAAGATTAAGAATGATGTCATACCTCGAAAAATGAGAACACGACTACGTGAGACATAATTGCACGCTCCCGGGATGGACTGAACAGAGTCGCCACCGAAATTTATTTATTCCTAAATAGGAAAAGGGGAAATATCGAACCCCTAAAAGGAAGGATAAAATATGGTCATCGCAATCAATATCAGGGTTCGGGAGTCGGTTACACAGGGGGGAGATATTAGCACCCCTCACGTCCGTTGTACTCAACGAGAACCATTTAGTTAGTTTCATTTTGAATGTTAGCTTATGTTATTTTGTGATCTTCTAGTTAATTGGGATAGATAAAGAGAAAAGAGAAATGTTTTAGAATTTTATTAATGAGAGAGGACCTAAAAAGGTTTTATTATTAGGGGGCCAAGAAGAAGGGAACTAAACCTATTTTTTTATTAATGGGTCTGACAAGATTTCGCAATCCTGCTCCTACGTATCTCGAGGTGCAATAGAGAATTCAAGGCTTACGTAGTTCTGGGTAAAAATATTTGTTTATTAGTCGATTTTAGCAAAAACTATCTTGTATTAATCAATGAGAAACATTGTTTTACCCAAAACAGATGAGGAGCGGACGTATACATCACATCGAATGGATTTACAAATCAACATTAAAAAAAATATCACTTATCTCAACTCAATAGTTGTGGATGAAACATTGTTTTGCATCATCTTAAGACAAAACATCTTTCATTTTGAAAAGGTTTTTTGAGATCGCACAACAAATAGAAAAAAGAGTTTGGTTGGTTGAATGTATTTTAAATGAATGACGAACGCTCGATGAGAACGAGACCTAAGTCTCGAGATTAATCAATCGGGGTTCCACCGGAATGCTAGATTTCAATGGTCCTTTTTCATTGAAGGTTAATTGAGAAAATTGATGGATAATGAACGTTTGATAATAATCAATTGTTCAAAGAGTTACGCTGGGATGCTTGATCCCAACAACCCTTATTTTGTCCAAGCTGATTTAAATAGAAAGAAAAGAATGAACGGTTAACCCAAAACGCGTGGCCCGGGACCGATCATTCGAGGGCTCCCTTCGGATTGTTAGATTCCAACAGTCCTCTTCTTTCGTGTTTATTTAAGAAAATATTTGATATTGCATTTGATTTTAAGAAAAATCACTCGATGTTGTTCGAGGTTTGATATAAATGATTTGAGAAATGGTTTTGAAAATACTTTGAGTTTGTGAGATTTTGAAAACTAACTTGATGTTGATCAAGTGTTTGTTCTTGATTGAAAGGTTGATTTTATTTTTGTGACCGATTATTTATTTAGTTGTTTAACACACCATCTATGGCAAAATAAAAAGCGCAAAAATAAAATACAAATTACAAACAAAAGGGTGAGGGGTACCTTGACATTTGGGGGAATATGAAAAAATACAATAAAGCAAATAATAATAATAATAATAATAATAATAATAATAATAATAATAATAATAATAAAAAAATTAGACAACTAACATAAATAAATATAAACAAAATAAAAAAAGATAAAAAAAATCACAAATATAAAGATAAAATGCTTACTATATATTTTTTTAATTTCTTTGTTATTTTGTTTATTTATTTATATTAAAAATGAATTTTAAAAAATGGTTTGAATCAAAGTTAATGCAGATGATTTATATATTAAAAAAAAAGATTTACTAAAGTGAAAATTCTTTAACAAATACTAGTTACTTCTTAAAAATCAATTATAAAATATGACATATATCAATTCTCATTAAGTAAAAGAAAAAAAAAAGTTTTATTCTACATCATTTTTATTTGAACTATAGTTTAACTTCTATAAAATTAATAAATAAATATAATGATAAAAGAATAAAAGATGACATTAAATATCTAAAGCAAAAGTGTCGTAGCACTTTTGTAACGTTAAATTCTAAAATATATAGTAAATAAGAGATATTAATTAACTAAGTTAAGAAATAGAAGTGTGGTAGATAACTTTCAGTTTTCAAATGTAACTAAAATAAATGAAAGGTTTCCTTCATAGTAGTAATATTAATTAATGTTTTGACTTTTCAAATAACACCATATTCACTTTTCCATTTTTTTAATAATGTGAGAGTTAAACCAACACAACACCAAACTTCAACTTTTCATTTTTTTAAGAAAGAAACAAAACATATAAGAACAACACAAAACAAACTTTCATATTTTAACGAAAACACAAAACAAACTTTCATATTTTAACGAAAACAAACTTTCATATTTTAACGAAAACACAAAACAAAGCTTCACACTTAAAGTATAAAGGTTAGTGTAGTTTATTTTGAAAGAGTGATTTACATGTGGAGGAAGTTAGTGTGTAAACTGTAAATGTGATCTTAATTGCGGCCAAATACTGTGTGTAACATTCAAGAAAGAACAAGGCAACACATGTGAGGAGGGAGGCATTGGATTATGGTGTTGGTGGTGAGTGAAGACTGTTAGAGTGAGTAGCAATGGAGTTTGGATTTTTCTTCAATTTGGTCATTGAGAAGAAAACATGTTTCTTGCTCATGCGTATTTTCTAACCCTTTTTTTTAAATAAAAAAAAATTGGGAGACTTATGATAGGCAAGGGGCGTCGTCGTTTTTAGTGTGGGATTGATCTAGGTTAATTGTTCTTTCAATACACTTGTATGATTATATAGTGGACACATTAGGGTTACTAACTTATCTAATACCAATAATGTCTTTTGGAGTGTTGTTAGTATAAAAATAGTTGTAAACAAATTAGATTAAATAAAAATGATAATAATATATATAAATAAAATTAAATCGGAACCAAAACATAAAATATAATTAATTATTATGAGCTTTTTTGACAAAGAAATAAAAGTAAAATCACTGAAGTTGAATGAAATTTAGGCACGAAAATGTTCGAAAAATTAAACTGATTACACCAAAATGATCAACGCGAAATGAATCTCTCGGAAATATACAACGTTTGAGCCAATTTTGAAATAAAATTTGACCGGTTAAAAGGCTCAGACTGACTGAAATGCGACCGAAAAATTAGTCGAATCGTAGATTAAAAAAATTGACATTTGCAAAATTGATCTTGAAAATTTCCGTCCGCTAATTTTACGTACATTTGAGGATCAGTTCGATCGGTCTATCTGTAAATCCCAAAAATTAATTCTGATTGACGTTTCAGGCATTATGCAATATGAAATGCAATATACAAAGTGTAGATGATGCGAAGCTCATGATGAGTGTATCGATTTACTGAATGAGGGGCAAAATTGGGGTATGACAGATGAATATAGTGAACAATGTAAGATAATCTAAACCACCACCGACATTACGAGTGGTTACTTAAGTAATTCAGTTTTGATGAATGATGAACACACACACAAGATTCAATCAAGTTTCTAGATGTGTGGGTCTTGGTTCTTGATTGTTATCAAGAGCTTGATCAATTTTCAACAAGATTGATCAACTCATTCTCAAATTCACACAAGAACAACAATCAATTACACAAAACAAAATGTAACAAAAAAGATAAAGAATTTACATGTGTTCAATATCAAAAGGTTGGTGTTTGGAGAAGAAGAGAGAAGAATGGTGTAAAGATGAGCACACTAAGAAAAAAAGACAAAAATCATAATTTTTGTCTCTATGGATCACCATAGGTTTCCCACAATTGTTATTTTCACCATAAAAAAGAATAATTTAAATAAGTGATAGGAAATTTGATTTTTTTAATGTTTGATTCAAATCAAGAAGGATTTTTTATTCGAATCAATCTGGACAGTGCCAAAAGGGGCATTTTTTTAAAGCTAATGATTCAAATCATTATTTTCACTTGATTCGAATCAAATGAGGTTATGATTCGAATCATGTTCAATTTTTAATCCAGATCATTTGATCCATAATGGTTCTCCAATTTTCAACAGATGATTGACTCGAATCAAATATAACACTTGATTCAAATCAAATACCAAATCATCAAAATTCAAATGTTTTAACTTGTGATTCAAAGCTACTCATGTGGAAATGACAAAATAATAATTTTCACAAAAATAATAATAAAAAATACTAACAAAGATCAAATAAATATAACATGAAATGTAGATGGTTCTTAGTAGTACAATATAGTAACCGAAGCAATTACAAACAAATGGAAAGAATGGTACAATCACACATATGAATTGAGATATCATACAAAATTACAAATACGCAATGAAATAATAATTTAATTGTAAAACATAAAAACCCAAATTGATACTAAAGCATGTAAGCAATATCAACTAATACTATGTGCTCCTAGTCTCCCCCTTTTTTATGTTTGACGAATTTGTGAGATTATTGTTGATGATTTAATCCAAAGCGATATTTGAAACTTGATGACTATCATACAATATTTCCTTTGAGTCGTAAAAGCTGTAAAGCTCCCTCCTACATTAAATACTTAATGCGCATAAATATAAACAATATCTCAGCTACTTCTCCCCCTTTGTCAAATATAAAAAGGAGAGAATCGGATAAAAAACACACAAGTAAACTTCAAGTTACTGCAAAAGTCAATACTCAATGTCATACTTAGTGAATCATGAACGCAAACCATACAAATCACATATAAGAGATAACAAAAATACGCAATTTGAAAAAGATAACAAGATAAAAATAACAACATAATGAATATCAGAGATATCAAAATAACGTGAATTAAAATCATAACATCCACATGATACTACAAAGTTGTTCAAACCAAAATACGATCAACAAATCACAACATAGTTGTCCAAACCATACAAAACCAAAATAACATAATTATAAGTGAAAATACTAAATGAGATGCATGCAAAATAATATCATGAAAAGCATCAGAAAAGAAATCAGAAGAAGGTGGAGGAGGTACAGTAGCAACGTCTTCCATAACTAGAATGCTTGTTGCAGCAGTGTCGTGATGAAAAATGAAATTATTACTATCGAGATAATCAACTGAGCTCTTTAATGCTTCAATCTGAGTAACCAAACGTCCTTCCGAGCTGAAATCTCTTCCTTTACCTCAACCTTTAACTCAGTCTTCATCCTTAATCTGCTTTCCTCACTAACATGTGCAAGCGCATCAATGCGTGCCATGATTTCATCCTCCATGACTTGATTATCTGCAAGTAATTTCTGAAGCATGTCATCAATGAGAGTTTTCACATCAGGTGATAAAGAAAAGGCAACACCAACACCAACAACAGATGGACCAGCCGCCTCAACAGTTTCTTTCACATGCTCAACAATCTTATCATCATAAACCTGTCTACTCGAGTCCTCAAGATAGTAGTAATAACCATTTAAATCCTTGTAGTATCTCATATTGGCCACAACACCATAATAAAGAATCTTAGGAGATTTAGTGAGATCTTCATCTTTGCACTCAATACCATTCAACCGTAGTATCATTTGAGTAAAAGATGAAAAGAAGACAAGTCTCTTACGATTATCTCTGTAATGGATCATCCTATCAATGATGAATCTAACCCAGTTGTTTTTGGTTTTGTGTGTGAGACTCCACATAAAAAAGAGACCATTATCGTCATTCCTGCTTGAATTTGTCGGTTTCCTAGCAAGAATCTTCACAACAATCCAATGCAACAATCTCATACCAAACTTAATCTCACTAATCCTTAAATTTGACATCTACATGTGCTCATAAACATATTTGGAGATAGACAAAACAAACAAAACAAACAAAACTTTATCATAATCAAACTCCTTTGAATTAGACATGTTAGAACCACCATACGATAAATCAAAATATTTGTCAAAATCAGAGTAATCAAATCTGATGATATTATTCTTGAACCTACTCTCAAGACTTACAGAAGAAAGTTCCAAATTACAGGAGAAAACTTTAATATAATTTGGAATGTATTTCTTTTTCATGTCAATAAACTTCAATAGAGATTATTGTCGATAAATAGTTTAAAATTGTGATTGTAAAAAAACTTTTAAAGTGACCGTGTATATAGATTAAAACAATTTTTGAATATAAAAAATATAAAAGAGTCTCAAGAATTATGTTAAGATGATTGAATGAGAATAATATTGAATTTTTTCAATTTTTTTTTTTACAAATTCCACTTCAACAAAAAAATCTATCAGAATCTATATATTTTAAAATTTTAGAAAAGCAATTATAGATTCAATCAACAAGCCACTCAGAGATTATAGTTTTTTTGGTCTTTTCACTAGTGTTTTCCCTCACTCATCTTTTCCGCTTAATTTCTTCCCAAAACAAACACACGCTTCGCTACTCTCCGAAAGAACCCTAGCTACATCGCTCTCACCTCCTCATTCAGCACCGCACCGCCACCACCGTCGTCTGCAGATCTCTCGCCTCCCTATCCCAACCGCAGGTAAATCTCTCGCTGCTCTCAATTTCCATCTCCATTTTCTATCTTCTCTGCTTTCTACGCATTTCACAATTTTCAGCTGTTAGAATTGATTGCTGTTTATATTTTTCTGCTCCTTTTTTCTTCTTTTGTTGCAGTAATCGAGTCCGCTCTACCGGAGTTCATCCGGTTCAATCAATTTCGTGAGAGGAATTTAAACTAAGTGTTGCGAAAATGAGGATTATGATTAAGGGAGGTGTTTGGAAAAACACCGAGGATGAAATTCTGAAAGCTGCTGTTATGAAATATGGTAAAAATCAGTGGGCTCGTATTTCTTCATTGCTTGTTCGTAAATCTGCCAAACAGTGTAAAGCTCGTTGGTATGAGTGGTTAGATCCTTCCATTAAGAAGACTGAATGGACTAGAGAAGAGGATGAGAAGTTGCTTCATCTTGCTAAGCTTATGCCTACTCAGTGGAGAACTATTGCTCCCATTGTTGGTCGTACTCCTTCGCAGTGTCTTGAACGATATGAGAAGCTTCTTGATGCTGCTTGTGTTAAGGATGATAATTATGAACCTGGGGATGATCCTAGGAAATTGCGTCCGGGGGAGATTGATCCGAATCCTGAGTCGAAGCCTGCACGACCTGATCCTGTTGATATGGATGAGGATGAGAAGGAGATGCTTTCCGAAGCACGTGCTCGGTTGGCTAACACGAAAGGTAAGAAAGCGAAAAGGAAAGCCAGGGAGAAACAGCTTGAGGAAGCGAGGAGGCTTGCTTCTCTGCAGAAGAAAAGAGAATTGAAGGCTGCTGGAATTGATATTAGGCAGAGGAGAAGGAAAAGGAGAGGAATTGACTATAATGCAGAAATTCCCTTTGAGAAGAGGCCTCCTCCGGGTTACTTTGATGTTGCTGATGAGGATAGGCCGGTGGAGCAGCCCGCATTCCCTACTACTATTGAAGAACTTGAGGGGAAAAGAAGGGTCGATGTTGAGGCGCAGTTGAGAAAACAAGATGTTGCGAGGAATAAAATTGCAGAGAGGCAAGATGCCCCAGCTGCTATTCTTCACGCCAACAAGCTGAATGACCCAGAAACAGTTAGAAAGAGATCAAAACTGATGCTTCCACCACCCCAGATTTCTGACCAAGAATTGGATGAAATTGCCAAGTTGGGTTATGCTAGTGACCTTATGAGCAGCGAAGAACTCACCGAAGGCAGCAGTGCTACGCGTGCTCTTCTCTCTAATTATCCACAGACACCCAACCAAGCAATGACTCCTTTAAGAACTCCTCAGAGAACACCAGCTAGTAAAAGAGATGCTATCATGATGGAAGCTGAAAATTTGGCCAGGTTGAGGGAGTCTCAGACACCGTTGTTGGGAGGAGAAAACCCGGAGTTGCATCCTTCAGATTTTTCTGGGGTCACTCCTAAAAAAAAGGAAATTCACACTCCAAACCCACTGCTGACTCCCTCTGCAACCCCTGGAAGTGCAGGCCTTACTCCGAGAAGTGGTATGACACCGGCAAGGGATGGTTTTTCTTTTGGCATGACTCCGAAGGGAACTCCTCTAAGGGACGAGCTGCATATCAATGAAGGTTTGGAGATGCATGACAGTGCTAAACTTGAGCTACGTAGACAAGCTGATATGAAAAGAAGTTTGCGCTCTGGTTTAAGCAGCCTTCCACAACCCAAAAACGAGTACCAAATAGTGATGCAACCAGTTCAAGAAGATGCTGAAGAGCCTGAGGAGAAGATTGAAGAGGATATGTCCGATAGAATGGCTAGAGAGAAGGCGGAAGAAGAGGCACGGCAGCAGGCATTACTTAGGAAACGATCAAAAGTCCTTCAAAGGGAACTTCCTAGGCCTCCTCCAGCATCTCTGGAGCTTATTAGAAACTCCTTGATAAGAGCTGATGGGGACAAGAGTTCATTTGTTCCACCAACTCTGATTGAGCAAGCTGATGAGATGATAAGAAAGGAGCTTCTAACTTTACTGGAGCATGACAATGCCAAGTATCCTCTTGAGGAGATAGCAAATAAGGAGAGAAAGAAAGGAGCCAAACGAGCAGCAAATGGGCCTGCTATCCCTGTCATAGAAGATTTTCAGGAGGATGAGATCAAAGCTGTATGTGTTTTACTACTCTATCTATGCATCTTTTAATTTTATTTTTTATGCCTTTTACACTTTTCTTCGTTTGCTAGTAAGCAGCTTGATCACCTTTTCACCCTTTTATATCCAACTTGATTTTTCATGTAGATGATAGTTGATACACATGTTTTTTTTTCCTGATGATATTGGTCTTAATATTATTGCTAATTCATCCAATTATTACTCAGCATTCTCATTCTTATATTGTACCCCCATTTCACCCTTATAAAACCACTTAAAGAAGCTTATGTAAAAATTCAGTCGAAATATTTTGAGCTTCTTCTTAGTTAAAATCATGATGCTCATCTCCTTTAAGAATTAGTTGAGTGCTGTGGTGGTATGTAATATGGATTGTATCATGCTTGCACTTTTTTTAGTTATAATTTATAAACATTTGATTAATCAGGTCAAAGTTGGCGTTCTGTTTTCCTTAATTGTTCTCCATTAGTTATTATGAGATCAGATGGCTCCTGATTCAATTGTAATTCCCTAAGTTACCTTCCTCTTTCATTTTTGTTTGTTACAAGTGATTCTTGATGAAATATTGCAAAATGTAATGTTAATTTGCCAAGTGATAGAATACAAACGTTTAAACTGGTTGTTAATTATTATTGTTATTATTATTTACACTTTAAGCTTGAGTATATTATAATTGGAGATGAACTTTTAGGTGGATGAATGGTAACATCTATATTGAATGTTATTTATTTATATATGCTGTTCTCAATAGGCTGGTATGTTGATAAAAGATGAAGCCCAGTATCTCCGTGCGGCAATGGGGCATGAAAATGATTCCCTTGATGAATTTGTTGAAGCGCATACCACTTGCATTAATGATTTAATGTACTTTTCAACTCGTAATGCCTATGGTCTATCAAGTGTTGCTGGAAATATGGAGAAGCTAGCAGCTTTGCAGAATGAATTTGAGAATGTGAGAAGTAAGTTGGATGATGGTAAGGAGAAAATGATTCGACTTGAGAAGAAGGTTACAGTACTCACACAAGGGTATGAGGTATGCTATGCTATCTTGTATGCAAATCTCTACATATCTGTTTCTTGCAGTGTTTCTTTCAATTATTGCTAGTGTGAAGTGTCCCTTCTTCTTGGCATCCAGTTCCTTAAATGCCAGCTGGTTATCACTTTCATTTTCTTCTTTTGTGGCTGGCTTGCATTAATTTTACTGAGATTCTTAAGTGTTTACGATGTCTGAATTCCCTTTATAGTTGGTTTTGCAATATAAAATGCTATAAACCTAACATACAACTGAAAACTTATGAAACCCAACTAATGAGTAAGGGAAATTGTTGCAGTCTTTTGGGAAATTCATGGTGTTATTATTGTGGGTGACATATCTATTTATTTTCTTTGTAATTTAGGCATGCACACAATATGGTTTCACTTCATTTTACTTTTGAGATTGTTGTTGACATTGACATTGTAATTTCTTTAGGGCTTGTTTGGCATGCCAAGCCATACTATGGATGGTAGAAGAAGCTAATATAATATATTAGGATTAGGACTTTATCTGATGTTTGGTTTGAGAGCATAGTCTTGTGTAAACCATTCGTGGACACTCACTTGCTTTTATGGGTTTTTTTCTTAATCAATCACCTGCTCTCAAGGTTTTCTTTTTACTTTTTTTTCGTTCATTATTTATTTGTAGTTGAGCTTAAACCTGTTTGTTTTTCTTCATCTTGATTTCGTTCATAGTGAGGCGGGGTATACAGGGTGGTTTAACTCAAAAACTAAAACTCAACTCAGAACTGAAATTAGATTTGGTTTTTGAAATTTTCAAAACATAAAACCTAAACAAACCACTCCGAATGGGGCCTTAAGTTTTAAGGTTGTGGTCAGCTTGATTAAATTTTGATGTGTACTCTTATATGAAACTTTCCAACTATAGACCACCAGCCCCTAGTGCACCACATTTATTTCCCGATATGTGATCTTGCACGAGGTTAGGTCGACAATGGGTCCAGGGCTTAGTATTAGCTAAAATGGGTTTGGTCATTTAAATTAAAACTTTGAAGTGGCAATAAACAAAGTCCTACCTGGTACACTCATTTCACTAGTCAATGCTTTGGTGATTGTAGATGTCGGGAGTTGGTTGAGTTTGCTCCAAGAAAATGATGCAGATAGGAACCGATGTTCTTAAATTTAAATAAATGCCTATATATGATATAAAAATTATAATAAGTAATATTTATATGTTAACAGAAGTATTGTAATTTTTTAAGATCAAGCATGGCCTTTAATTATTATTATTTTTTTCATATTTTTAAAATTTATACTTAGTTATCTTTTAAATCCCCATAATAGACACTTATCCTGACAGATAGGAGCCGAAGTTCTTAAATTGAAATATATGCCTATGTATGATATAAAAATTATAGTAAGTAATATTTATATGTTAACTTAAGTTTTTAAGATCAATCATTGCCTTTTTAATTATTATTTTTTCATATTTTTAAAATTTATACTTAGTTATCTTTTATATCCCCATATAATAGAAGACTCTAATCCTGACTTTACTCCCTATAAAGATTCTTGGCGGTTTGAACCCTCTGAAACACAGAAAAAGTTGTGTTTGGTTCTCGTTTTTGTGTTTAAAGTCCTTGCAAAATTTGTTCATTTTGGTATTAATCTAACTGTAATATGTGGAACATATTGCCCTAGAACAAGTACTATTGAGGGTCTGATTTCATTATGAACAAATATTAAAGTACTAAAAGCAAATAAAATGTCATTTTATCAAAAAGTAAAATGTATCAGAGATTAAACAAATTAACATGAATTTCTTTTGGAACTAAACCAAAAAAGTTTATACCATAGGGACTAAAGTTATTTAAGCCTAAAATTAATTACAATGTATTTCCCGAGAATTGTTGCATGTAGTTATTTTAAAAGAACAAACATATATATAAAAGTTTGGACCATTATGAGGATATAGGACTTAGAAGTTAGAACAGCTCCCCTCCCTAAACCTGTTATTTGCTATTGAATCTCTAGCACTATTTATTATTATACTTTTGTTTCTGTACATACATTATACATGGTTTTTCAGTATATTGTGAATTGTGGCCATGTGGTTTAAGATCTTAATTAGGCTTTTCCCGAAGTTAACAAACCTTTTAGATAGCTTCTGTATATTCTTTATTAAAAGTTAGATAGCTACTATCTGTTAATAAATGGTATTTTTATCAAAGGTTTTAATTTTTAATTTATCCATCGTTAGACTGTGCATCATCACAAGCAGGGCAGCGTTATGCTACACAATAGTATGTTCTGCTAAACAAATACAGAATTGATTTTATTAATTGAGTGTTAATTTTGGTCATGAGTTTTTATTTAAGGGTGGGAGATTTGTCTCAGCTCTTTGCTGTGATCGTTATTTCACTCCTCGGAGTAAGTAAATGAAGGGGCTTGCACTGATTGGCACTTTGTGCTATCTGGGAGTTGAAGAATGATTGTATCCGGATTCATGGAAATTGTGTCTGGCAAAAGGACGAAAGGAGGAGTGTGTTTTGTGATGAATAGTGTGTGGATCCTCTTAGTTATTTATCGAGGTTGTAGTCTCTGTGCGTAAGCTGGTAGGTGTAGTTTAGTTTCTTCCATTTCTGACTCTCTTCATCCTGAGGGTATTTGTGTTGGGGTATCCTCTGTACCCTTCATATATATATAAATATAAAATTTCTTTGCTGCTTCAAAAAATAAAATAAAGTCCTAGGGACTCTCTTTTTCCAAAAATTCGCATTACATTTTGGTAGCTATAGTATATTCTTAAATTAAGGTTTTTTCGTGTGAATTATGATGGTGCTTAATGAAAGTGTTGGGGTATAAGAAAATTGTTTTCAGTTCTTTCTTACATGAGAAAGGAAAGATAAAAGTTTATGCAACAGGGCGAGTGGGCACATTTATGTATTAACAAATACTTTTTGTATAGAAAAACCAACAGGGATTGGGTCTAGACTTCCACAATGTAGCGAACCAAAGTTCGAATCCGGGCTGAGAGGTATCCACGTTATTGATACGCCTCAAATAGGACTACATGATACATCTATTAGAGGGAACTTATGTGAAACGAAAAAAAAAAAAGAACCTGTATAGAAGATATTTTATTTTACTTGAATGCAGCTTGATCTTCATCATATTTATTTTGCATCTTTGCTGTTTTCTTTCTTGATCATATGGGTTTAGGGCTACATGATACATCAAGTAGAGGGAACTTATGGGAAACGAAAAAAAACTTGTATAGAAGATATTTTATTTTATTTGAATGCAGCTTGATCTTCATCATATTTATTTTGCATTTTTGTTGTTTTCTTTCTTGATTATATGGGTTTAATCTGGGAAGTCACCTTTTGGCCCATATGGATTTAGCATATTAAAAAATTGATTCTAGTTTCTTATTTTTATAATTCCATAATCAAGATTGAATAATAAACTTTGGCTGTTGCATTTTCAGATGAGATCAAAAAAAAGTCTTTGGCCGCAGATTGAGGCCACTTTCAAGCAGATGGACGTCGCTGCAACAGAATTTGAGTGCTTTCAGGCTTTAAAAAAGCAGGAGCAGTTAGCAGCATCACATAGGATAAACAATCTTTGGTCTGAAGTTCAGAAGCAAAAGGAACTTGAGAGAACTTTACAGAAGAGATATGGAGATCTTATGGCAGAGCTGGAAAGGACACAAAATGTAATGGAGCAATTCAGGGTACAAGCGCAGCAGAAGGAAGAAATTGAAGCAAAGAATCATGCAATAGAAGAGGTACAAGCACAGCAGAAGGAAGAAATTGAAGCAAAGAATCATGCAATAGAAGAGGTACAAGCACAACAGCAAGAAGAAACTGAAGCAAATAATCATGCAATAGAAGAGGTACAAGCACAACAGCAAGAAGAAACTGAAGCAAAGAAACATGTACTCGAGAGTACTGAAGCCAAAGCTGATGAAATTAATGTAGAGGGCACAGAAAATTGTGAAGCGGCACCCCCCTCAGCTGAGCAGCAAATAGCCACAGTGCAAGATCAGGCTACTTCTAGCTCCAAAGTTGATATGGATGTGGGTACATTGCCAGATGCACCTGCTGCAGAAGATGAGAGTGCACAAGTTGTAGAAGGCAAAAACATTGGAAGTGATATTGATAACAGAGAGACAACCGTTGATATGAGTGCCGCAGTTGAAATAAAAAGTAATGAGGGAAATGGGGAAGGTCAAAATGTTGAGAATCCTGACGAGGTTACAGAAGCTGCAAACCAACCTGATAGTAGCATCAAAGAAACTACCCCGCATGAGGACATGCAAGTTGCTGATGGTAAAGAAGATGAAGCAAATTAGGCTGCAAATTGTAATATTAGAGTTTGTGGTGGTGATATTAGTTTGAAGAGTTGTTGGTCAACCGAGATATCCAAATGATTTGCATGGAAGTGGGTCCTGATTTATTTGGATGATCATAAGTAAAGGTTTGGGACGTTTTTGTTTTACCAAGTTTTGCCCTTGTTACTTTCGTAAGTGGATGTTGGTGATGAGCTCTTTCAGATTTTCACTTAATTAGATTTGATTGCACCATTTCCTCTTAAAAACTCCTTTAAGGTGAGGCAAACTAAACTATCAACAACTCTGAATTTCCTAATGTACTTTTTGGTCCATTGACAGGACGAGCTCTGCAAATGTATTCCTTAGTGTTTAATGCTTCTTAACACTGACATTTCATAATATATTTCTTTCAGAAAAGTTAAAACAAAATATTAATAATAATTATACATGCCAAACTCATAATTTTAGTGGATTGATATTGATTCTGTGTAAAAGTATACAATAATTAAGCTTTGTCGTACTAACTGAGATTGACTACGTCAATCATCTTCCTCCATGGTCTTATATTTAAGATCATGTTTCTATTTTTTAGGTCTTTTAAAATATTTTTTTAGATTTTTCTATATCTCTAGTTGATTGACTTCTTTTTTATATGATGTAGTCTCCTTATCTCAGAATTTACTCGTTTTTTCTTTATATGTTTAAATCAACCGTGTATTTTTCACTAGGGTTGTACATGAGCATATGTATATCCAATAAATCCAGTCAAATTCATCCAAATCAATCCAAAGAACAGTCAAATTCATCCAAATCAATCCAAAGAAATGAGTTGAGTCGGGTCATTGAGTGAACACGTTTTCAAAAGGTTTATTGAGTGACTATTTTTTAATTGATTTTTTTATTTAATTTGATGAGTGACACATTTATGTCTTTAATCTTGGTTATTTAAATTATAATATTTAGAACATATTTTATTTTATAAACAATGATTTTAACTTATTTAGGACCTTGCATTTAAAAAATAGAGGTAATAGGTTAACTATGAAGAAAAAAATTGTGAAATATCATTATATAAAGAAGAAAAAAAAAGGAAAAAAAATTGGGTAACCTCCTATCTAATCCAATCCTTTGATTTTACCCAAATCAACCCAATAATGTTGTGGACGATTATTTTACCTCATCCAAACCGATGAGCAAAACCTGTACACCTCTATTTTTCATAATACTTTATAGTAAAGATATCCTCACAACACAATCTACTAAAATTATTATTTTCAATCTTATCATCTCTAATCTTACTACATATCTAATGCAACATCTACATTTCTATTACACTTTATTTTCACGTTGATTCTTAATCATCCGGTAAAACATAACAGACTTTACTATAGTTTGATAAAATTTCTCTTCAAATTAAAAAATATCATTTGTGTCACATAAAACCCTTCTTCTCCCCTATTTCGGTCATCCATCTTGAATTTGATAATATACCTTATTTATTATTTATACTAAAATGTTTTAGCATACAAATCAAGTTTAAATTAAAAAATTATAAATTCTAATTAAGCATAATCAATTTTGAAAACTAAATCAAATTTTCCTTAAAAAAAAGTAATATATATTAAGATCAATTTTATCTCTCTCTCAAAAATAAAACCAGATACGTGGCAGTTAAAATATAAATAATTTCAATTGTTGATGAAAAAACCAGAGCATTGGAAAAAAGGTGGTGCCCTTTTCGTGGAGTACAAGATAGTCCAAGTTTAGAACACCTTTGAGGATCACATCCTAAACACTCATTTATTTCCCAATGATTGCAAATACAAAAACAAAATAGAACAAATGAAAAAACCAGAGTCTTAATTAATTACATGGTATTTGCACAAAACAAAAACCAGGAAATCTCAATCATCTCAGTTTTCAACACTGCCTTCAAACGCTGGTTCTTGTCTGGTCTTTATCGTTGCTGAACTCCAATCTTGTTTCCCATCCTGCAATATACAAACAATTCTCTATTTACTTTCTTCATCCCAATTCATCAACACAATTACACACATAATAGACATGTATTGGACATGATAAACACTAACCTTTACACATTTGTCGGATTTAGAACATGTTTTAGAGACTGAACTACACTTTCTTATTTCTTCAACTCTCAATGTTCTCAGAATTGGCCTATCCTCAACATCTCCTCTTTTTCCTATATTTTCCTTATTTTCTGATTCAACCAACCAATCCGAGAGGCTCGTATCTACCCCAATTTCCTCCTTCATCTTTCTCTTAGATGATGATGATACCTTCAAACTAGTCTCTTCTTCAATCCTATAGTTATTTTCTTTGTCTTTCTTTATAGGATTCAACGCTTTCACCTTCCCTTGACAACTAACATTCTCAATTGGATTCAGCACTGACAAAACTTCATCATCATCTTCTTGGAGTGCCACCATTTTACTGCTAACTTCGTTATCAACATTTTCAGTTGATGAAAATGAAACTTTTTTTCTGTCACTAAAATCAGTGGATAGAGAAAACAAAGAAGATTCTGAAGACCCATTTTCTGTTTTCTCATTGAGAAAATCATCATCACCATCATCATCATCATCAAGGTTAATATCATCGTTTCCATCATTATCATAACATTCTCGATATCTATACTCCAACAGAGATTGATTCACCTTTCTATCTTCTTCTTTTTCACCCTTGCCTTCGGTGGACTTTTGCTTTGGTTCCGGAACACTTGGATGGAGTTTCATTGGAGTACTGGTAACTTCAGTCTCAGCAGCATTTTCTTGTGCTGACACTGGTTTTCCACGACCAATAGAAACAGAAAAGAGTGAATCTGAACATTCATCTTGTTCATGGTTTTGTTTGGTGGGTGTTACTTTTTCCTTTGATTCTGATGATATCCAGTGGATGGATTCTTCAAGGACAGGATTTGGATGAATGGTATCATTAGCATTATTGAGAGGCTCAGAAGAAGAAAAGTGGTTTTGGCGTTTGGAAGGTGAGAAACAAGGTAGAAAGCAGAACCTCATGATTGATTTGTGTAAAGTGAGTTAGCTTTGTATGTAAAGATGGAAGAAATATTGTTTATCAAAGAATGAAATTGAGAAACGGCCATGAAAGTGATGGATTTTGAATTTTTGACCGTTGAGAGTTTGATGCGGTCGGAGGTAGAGGAATTTGATTCTCCTCATTGGACTTGGGTTAGGCCCACATCAATTGTCCTCATTGGAGTTTGTAAGTCATTTTTTCTTTTGAAATATTTTAACTTAATTGTTCCCTAATCTATTGAAAGAGTAATTATATAATTGTTTTAGAATTTTTTTAATTTTTTTTTCTCTTTTTAAAATATTACTTATGTTATTTTAAAGAAATTTTGGTTATTTATAAGGTAGATAATAATATCATATATGTTAAGTAGTAAAATTGCCTCACAAATATAATTAGAGAGTTGAGGTAGGCACAAGAAGTACCTTATCACATATCCAAAAATAAAAAACGAAAATGTACTACCAAATATAAAAAGTGACAAAGTCTCACAAACGTTGTATCCTTATAGACGAAAGTCCAAAACAAACACCATCGCTAAATCTCACCCGAAAGAGACCATTAACATCATCATCATAAGAGGATTTTCTAGAAAAACCAACAAAAACACTCCCCAAAAGGTCAAGGTTAAAGTCACCTAAGCCACTATAAGCTCATACACATAATATAATTCCTAAGCTTGACAGAGAAAATAAAGAATTACCCGCGGACATACTAAGATACATTTTCCAAACTTGAAAAGTACTCTTGTCAACCATATCCTTCACACTAGAAGAAGAACCTCAGTAAACGACATCATTTCGGAAATACAATAACGAACATACAATCAAATGCCAGATTACAGAGAGGTCACCCCTTAACGTATACCTATCATCCAACTATCTCAATACAAGAAAAAAGTTCCATGATCCCTATGTAGAACAAAAAAATAAGGGGAACAGACTCTAATGACCCTATACAAATATGACACAAAACACCCTAAAGACCCACTCACACCATACACTTAAGAAAATTCTCTCTCGAAGGGACCTTATGTTGGAGTAGCTGCCAAGAAAAATGATCACTTTAGAAGGGGTCCATCTTCCTTAAATAAGTGGGAGAACCAAGCTCACCTGACTAGTCGTAACCTAACTAGGATAGGCACAATAAATAAGAGTAGAATAAGAATATGCCACATAAAACATTTCATCCTTTGAGTGACATCACCACCACCTATCATACTCATGGGAGAGAGCCATATCTCACAAAACAAACAATGATTCACCACCATTTCTTGCAGGTACACTAAAAAAGATATCTTCCACTTCTCCCAAGATAAGAACTCATTCACAGTCACCCTCGCCTGACTCACCGACTAATCCCGTTTATCACAGATATTAAAAATCCTAGAAAACCTAGTGCAAAGAGAAATAGTCCCTATCTAATGTCGCGTCGCAAAAATTATAGAGTTGCCACCAGATTTTATTTATTCTAAAGGAAAGGGAGAATAGCGATGAAATCCCAAGAGAATGGTCTTCGTAACCAAGAGCCTATTCAAAAGTCGGCTATGCAAGGGGAAAATATTAGCATCCTTCACATCCATCGTACTCGATGGGAACCACTATGCTTGTATCATGCGTATGAATGTTGTTATCTGAACGTTACTTGCTATCTCTAAATGAGAAAAGAAAATAAGTTTTAAATTAGTGTGCTCGCCAAGGTTTCGAACCCTTGTGCCTATATATCCTTATTCATGTAATAAGGAAGTCAGAGCTCTGTAGTTTCGATCACAAAATGAAGTATTTGTTTTATTGTTTTTAATGGACAATGTTAACGTCTGTGTTCTAGCAGTTAACTTTGTTTGTATGCTCACGTCATGAGAGACTTAAGTGTTTGTTTGTTTGTGGTAGGATGAACACGCTTGGATCATATTCTATCAGTTAAGCATTACTTATTTGCTCACACATGGGAGGCTTAAGCTTCGTTCACGGTAGAACGAAAGTAACATGCCCTTTCTGAAAAGGAAGATTTTGAAAGCCCTAAGTGTAACACCTCAAAATTTGCCCTCCTCTTCTTGGGACTAGTTTGACACATTGCATTTCATATTTTAGAGCATTAGGCATTGCATTTTTGCATATCATCTGAAAGTGAGAAAGTCATCCTCCAAAGTCTTTTCAGAAGATAGAGAAGGTACTTGATTCAAGCCTGATGGTCTCTATGAATGAATGATCAACCATCTGAGAGTTTGCACTTCAATTAGGGTTTCCTGATCTTTCATAGGTCTTGAGCATTATCTTGTTTTCAAGGATATATTACCATCATCATGGTTCTATCATCTTCAAGGGCTTCGTTGTTCATTCTCAAGTTCCTTTGGATTAGGGTTTTGACCTCTGGTCAACCCTAATCAATGACATTCTTCCAGCTAGGGTTTCTCAAGGAGATGAGGTGTTTTATTGAGATGAGGATCACATGGTTATCATAAGGAGCTTACATGAGCTAGGGTTTCATTTTTGAGCAATTTCCTCAAGTGGTATAGGCTCAAGCTGATCAGGGCATTTCAAGGTCATCTAAGGACCAAAAAGTCAATTGTGCAGTCAACTAAGGGCTATGAGATGGGGAAATGAGTTGAGACACCTCAATCATGTTCAAAAGAGGTCCATTTGTCATTTCAAACACCTATCTTGAAGAATTTGAAGTCATGGCAAAAGTTTCCAAAAATGGAAAGTGACCTGTAATTTCAAGTTTCCAAAAATGGCAAGTTTCTGGTCCACATTCAACTTGACTTATCAACATCAAAGAAGCTTCAAATGGATTTTTTGTGAACATGAAAGTTGAATATCTTTCTCTCCCCTTTTTAAAAAGTCTTATTTCATGATCATATGATGATTGGTTGAGAAGTTATGGCCAAATGATCACAAAGTGTACATGGAAGTTCAAAGTGGCATAACTTTTGATTCAAATCTCCAAATTGGTCCACTCTTTTTGCAAAATGCTTGTCATGACCAATACTTTCCAAATGAATCTTTGCCTTGCATGGAAAAAGCTCATATGATCATCATTTCTCACATATGCATTTTGGAGGGAAAATTGATAATTCAAATTTGGTTGATGCTACAAACAAAATACCACTTCCATTGTTTTTATTGGTTGGTTTTAGGTGAAATTGGACCTTTACATGGGATTCTCACGTGGGACATGGCCATGCAAGTTCATTATTCATTTTTTGCAAGACATTTCAATTCTCACTAATCATGTTTAACAAGGCCTAAATTGGATTAGCATTGTGATTAGTAAACCATATAAAAGCCAAACCCTAACTGTTTTTGCTCATAACTAACTTTTGAGATCTAGAATTTTCCATTTTCCCTCCAATTTTCTCTCTCTTCAATTTTCATTTTTCTTCACATAACTCTTCAATATTCTTGCATAATCATGTTCAGCATGCTCCATTGAGTAAGATTCAACCATTGGATTGGATAATTGAGCTTGATTTTGAGCAGGTCGTGTGCATGAACATCTTGATGGAAGCTTGAAATTAAAGTGGATCTAAGAGGTTTCAGTGGATTCTTTGTACACAAAGCTTCATTAGAGGATAAAGGAAGTAGATCTGGAAGTTCTGGAAGCCTGAGGACACGATTTTGGATCACTGCACTTCAAGTAAGTGAAAATTCGACCTCTCTTTTTTGCCAATTTCTTGTGATAAATGCGTAGATCTCACTTAGGTGATCATGCTGATATGTTTAGATCTTGAAATGGATGAAAAATGAGGAAGATATGTTGAATTAAAGTTTTGATATCATAAATGTTTTGCCTCGATCTGTTTGATTCATGAGTTTTTAGGTTAAATGAACATGATATTTGGATTCCTTGTTGAAAACCGGTTCCAATGGTGTATGGCACGATAAATTCTGGAAAAATATTTGAGGCTCCGCCGTGGACACGGTCGGAGAAGAAGACCGGAACTACTGTTCCGGCGTCTGGTTATGATGTCCTAGGGTTTTAGCTTGCGTGGATCCACGTGTGTGCATGGTGTCTGTTTCATTGGCCAGGAATCCTTGACCGTGCCTGCGTGTTACTTAGACTTGCTGACTGTGCGCCACGCGTTTTAATGAAACGCAACGCTTCATGAGCGCTCTTGAGCTTGCTTGCGCGAGTTCGATCCTTCGTCATGCATGTTTCTGAAATTCCATTTGAACATTCACATTATCCTTCAGCGCATGAGTTCGATACCTGGCTCGCGCATGTTTTAATTTCAATTGATATTCTCATTTGACTGTGGCGTGCGTGGGTTCGATTCTTCGCTTGTGCATCTTCCTGAATTTAATTGTGTGAATTCTCATTTACCTTCAGCGCATGAGTTCGAGTCCTGGCTGGTGCATATGCTGATTTCATTTGAATAATCATTTTCCCTCCTATTTTCATGTTAATCCATTTTATTTTCTTCAACTTTGAAAAATCATTAAAAAGTGAAAAATGTTCAATTTCACTCCAATTTTTTTTCACATGCTTGTTTTAATGTCTAGTATTTTTTTGATATTATTTTCATGATTTGTTGATTGTTGGATTTTTAATTGTGAATTTTTACTTGAACCATATGCCAAATTGATATGTCATGATGAATGCTTTGTGAAATCTCCATTGTTAATCCAATTGATCTGAAATTTTGCATGCTTGATCCTCACATGTGATATGATTTGTTGGAATTGGTTTGGAATTTTTATCATATGCTATCACTGTTTTGGACACATGAAGATATGTTGTGACAATTTGTGTCACATTTTGGATGTAGCATTTGTTCATTTTTATTTAGCTATCATTTGAGCTCTTCTGGATCTAATTTTTTGCATATTGTTTGTTCATGACATGATGAGTTCACATAAAAAATTTCAATGTCATTGCTTGTGTTTCTGTTTTGATGTGGATTTTCTAAGTTGGATGTCCAATTTGTGCACCTTTGCTTGCCTTTGTTTTACATTGATCATTTGATACATTTGCCTTATGAATTGATACTGGTCCTTTTGAGGACATTTAATGACATGTTTGAACTTGCATTAGGCAAAAGATTGACTTCTGTTTTGATCATTTGGTTTGGTTTTGGACCTAGTCTTTGCACTAGTGTTTTTGTACATAACTAACTGTGCTTTGTGTTTCAGGTTTGGACATTAACCTTGATGTTTGGTTTGATCTCACCTTGTGAGATGCAAATACCTTTGAGCACTAACTATTGTTGTTTTGTAGGTCAATGGATGTGATGAACTCATTTGAGTGCTTGCATTTGTGCCTTGCATTGTGTAAAACTGTTGAATGATTCCACTGTTTGTCTGTTGGTTTTCTGATTGAGATATTAACTGGTTGGCTTTTGTACAGGTACATTAGTTTCTTGCTAGCTTTGCTTTTGCTTAAGATTTGGATTATGGTTGATACACCACTGAGGTAGTTTAGCCTTCTTACTCCATGTAGTCTGGAAGTCCTTTCACCTTTTTGGCAGGCATTTTGGCTGAAGTCCTCCTTAAGAGGCACTGTTTGTGTTTGTTTACAGTTGTGCCAAAGACCTCCAAGTGAGGCATGTTACTTGATAAGCCCTCCTAAGTAAAGAGGCAATTGACAGATAGAAGGGATTAGCAATCAATCCCCTGTTATTCAGTGAGTCGTTCTTTATGCTCGCACTACGTGCTGATGCTCTAGAACATGTACCCAAGATCTCTATATAAAGTCAGTCAAGTGGAATAGGGTCCCTCTTTCTGGATCCCCACGCTTTCTTTGATATAATCTCACCCAGGCCAGGGTTAAGAGCATGAGGTCTCATCCTCATTACCTTTTTGATCTGCTCACCCTAACTCTCAATGTTAGTGGTTAAGAGCTTCTGTTTACCCTTACAGTTTGGCTTGTTTGTCGAGGTTGATATGACCCCTCTTGACTAAAGCCTACCCATTGTTTGGGCCTCTTGTGTGGATATAGTGTGTGATACTTGTTCACTGGTGTTGATGTTTTGAGCTGACTTGCTTCCTGTGTGAGTTAGTTTCTGATTAGAGACCTCAACTTAGGGATTGTGGATTGCATGACAACTATTAGGCTCGAGTCTTAGTCTCCCTATTAGTTTGTTGTTTCCCCGGTCTCTGGTTAGGAGAGAGTTTCTCCCCTGTTAAGGGGAACTACGTCGCCCTGATTCTCATACCAGATGAGATACGTAGGTAGGAGATCGAGCGAGATCTCTTCGGGCACCCTTTTGTTTTTTGTGTGTGTTCAACCTTTTTGTTTCTTTTGACGTCTCAGCGTCTCTTTGTGTTTGTGTGACAACTATTAGGCTCGAGTTCCAGACTCCCTATTAGTTTGTCAATCTGATAACCTTTTTCTTTGGTTTGTGTGTGTTTGGAGTCGGATATAAGTCCATGTATTGGCATTTTATTTCCTTGTTTGTTTTGTTTGTCGTTGTCAGGAGTTGGATGTAAGTCCATGGATTGGCATTTCGTTTCCTGTTGAGTGTTTCTTTTGACGTCTCAGCGTCTCTTTTCGGTGTTTTATTTCGGCGTGCGTTAGCCGAGCTACGAGTGCTCTGATTCTTTCTCTGGATAGAGAAGATACGTAGGCATAGGATGCGATATCCTAGCGAGCATGTTCCCATTTCCCCGAACTACGTTGACTCTGATGTTTGTCTCTGACAAACTACGTAGGCCCAGGATGCGACATCCTGCCGAGTCCCCTTCCTCCATCTTCTTCCACTTGTTTTATTATTCCAGTTTGTGCAATTTCTTCGAGCAGTTTATTAGCAACCTTTTCCTATTCTTTTGAGCGTGGATCCCGTCGAGTACGGTGGACGTGAGGGGTGCTAATACCTTCCCCTTGCGTAACCGACTCCCGTATCTTGCAATCTCTGGTCGTAAGACCGTTCCTTTTCTCTTTCTTAGGTTAGTCCTGCGCTCCCTTTCCGTCATAGGATGAATAGCGTCGGTGGCGGCTCTGTAAACTTGTTTTTTTCCGCCGGTTGTTTTTCGCGTTGCGACACTAAGGCAGAAAACTGATTTGATTGGTTTGATTTGATTATAACTCGAAGACAAGTATCTAACCCTTAGCTAAGTACGACCAACAATCTGAATACTTGGGAATTGAGAGGACAATTTCATCCTAACCACTCTTTTTCATCCAAAAGAAGTTTTGATTGTGAAATGGTTTGGCGAGTTTAATCATTGGTAGTAAGAGGAAGACAAGTATCTAACCTTTGGCTAAGTACAACCAACAATTAAAATATTCAAGAGTTGAGAGGAAAGTGGCATCCTAACCACTCTCTCTCTCTCTCTCAGCACCAGATTGAACTCGTTTTATTGTTAGGTATTTTGAATAAAAGTCAAGCAACGGGCCATAAGCTAGGTACGACTGACAACCTAAGTACTTGATTGTTGTGTATAAGTACGTACACCCCAGTTTTGCATTCCAGTTTATTGAGAAAAGATTTTGAAAATGCACTTGATATTGGATTAAGTATTTGGAATTTATTGTGAAAAAGTGTGTGAAGAATGGAGATAAAGATAGATTGAGAAGAGATGCTATAAGATAATGGACAATGATGGTGAGATACTTGACGTTGGATCAAGCACTCGCGTTACTTTGAAGTGAGTTTGATTTGGAAAACACTTAACGTTGGATCAAGTGTGCTTTTTGTCTTTTGAAAACTTTATTTTTATCATTTGACTTTATCTTTTTTAGTTAGCATGCATTGAAAGAAATAAAGGAAAGATAGACATAAGCTATTACACTTTCATGGGAAGAGGGACATGTGACCCATAATGGGGGGATGATACCAAATAATACAAGGAAATGGAATGGAAACCATACAAGTTACAATTCAAGTACCATGCCTAAAACAATCAAGTGGCATGATGTCCTCAAACAATACAAGGCAAATGATGAGAAATGATGATAATAAGAATATAACTTGGATTGAACTTGAAGTCACATGGTCATGGTAATCACACAAGAAAGTGGAGTTAAAATGGATTAAAGCAAATGATAACAATGCATCAAAGGTAAACATGTTTAATGACATTTATCAATTCACATGGAAATGAATCAATATCGACAAATATCAAAGATGAATCACATGATCATGGTGAAAGAAATGACATACACAAGGCATACGTCACACAAATTGAAATGACATTTTCAATTTACAAGATAATCAATCTAATGAATAATTCAAATGGATATTAAATCTAATGATAAAAAATCATCTAAACATGGCACGCATGAATCAATCAAATTGGCAAAGGGAAATCAACATGGATTATGAACTCAAATCACATTTTAAACCTAATTAAAATATGTTCAACATGGATCTATCATGGCAATTTACAAGGAGATTAAACTCATGATCAATCACCACATCAAAATGAATTAAAAACTCACCCAAAATTTCTAATGGAAAAAATATATCAAGATTTTCATGGAGAAAATATATGCCAAAATAAATGGGAAAATAATGGAAAAAATAGTGAAAATATGGCAATAAATTCATGGAAAGAAAACAAATAAAATGGACCAAAATAGGGAGGCCAAAATTGCATAAATGGGGTGCAAACAATGGTCATGCGCTTGGCCCAAAGTGAAAGGTCCACTCACATTAAAACATATAGTCAGGGGTGTGTGAGTAAAAGATGGATAACATCAACAGTAAAATGGCACAAACCCAAACACACAGAGCCCAGTATGAAATAGGCATTGCAATGGAAATGGAAATGGCATTACGAATGAGATTTAGCATGTGCAAAAATGAATTAATGAGTCAACACACACAATACCATGTGATTCACGTGCTAAAACAAGAAAACTTAGAGCAAGAATATTTTGAACGCGTTTCTCCTTCAACCTCGTCCCCCCTCCACCGTGTCGGAGGCACCTCTAAAACCTCAATTAAACATGTCATCTAAACCAATTTTCTACACTGAATCCGAATATCATAACAAAATTCCCTAATTCCTTCTCCCACACTCGAATCAAAATGAACAGTGCAAGAACCCTAGAAGCTAAAATATGAAATTCAATCACGATCTCTTGGAATCAAAGCCCTCGGGGTTAGGGATTTGATTCCCCTAACCTTATACTACATACCGGTAACTTCTACATGGTGAAACAATGAAGAATAAAATGAAGACTTTCCAAAGAAGACACAAAGCACCGAAATCAGGTATGCAATCTTCTTCCTCTTGAAAATCCTTCCTCATATTCGTTCTTCTCTTCTACTTCTTCTTAATTATTCTGAAAATTCTACAAATAGTGAGTCTGAACCGTGGATTCAAGAGAGAGAGAGAGAGAGAGAGAGAGAGAGAGAGAGAGAGTGAGTGAGGTCAAGCTCTACTATATTGAAGCTTCAAGATGAAGTTTCAATGAGTATCTCAAAATAGCTCTAGGTTTAGTGGCTTGATTCTCCTCCATCTCCATTTAATTTCAATTTTTATGCTTAGGGTTCATAGCTTTAGCTCCTCAATTTTCAGAATTGATTAACCATTGAAAAGAATTGATGAGAGATTATGATAGAGGAGATTGAGAGAAGTAGAATAGTGGTGCTATTTCTTGATTCCGGACAACTCCTTAGCCTCCGGTGTGGTGGAGCCGGAGCTCCGATGGTGGTTGTTTTTTGACATAAATTGGAACATGATGTGTAGAGATGAGGATTCACTTTGCTGGTTTTTTTTTATCTCCCTTGCCAAATTCAGTTGGGCTTAGGTCATTAAGCCCATTGTTTTACTTTCCACACCCCTGTTTTGCTTGGTGCACCATGTGTTGAACCCAATACCAATACCTTGTGGTCGGGCCTTTGCTGTTAGGCCCAAGGCCTCTATTTCCAGATTGCACACTCCCTGTTTCATGCACCCCCTGCAGATTTAATTGCTTTCATTTTATTTCTTATTTTTATCTTTCTTTTTGCCAATTTTTGCTATGTTTTCAATTCATGATCATGCATATTTTAATTCATGTTAATTCATAGCAAATTCATATATCATGGTTAATTAGAAAATTTTCTCTTGTAGAATTTAATTGGATTTAATCGTAGGAATTTTTTTAATTATTCATTAATTTCATGTCAATGCCATGTTAACTCATAAGAAATGCACATAAAAGTGGTTAGTTTAATTAGGACTGATTTCTACTTTAGATTTTAATTGAATTGAATTTAGAGTTTTTCTCTTTATTTTCAACCAGAACTCATTAAAATTTATTTCCTTATCCTTTACTCTTGATTGTATGCTTAAATGGTTTACTTTGGTGCACTTGAATGATTCTTATGTGCATGGTTAAATTTTTGCATGGTGTGTGATTATCCCACATTTAGGCAAAATGTACCCCACTCCTATGAAAGTGTAACAATTTTATTACTTTCCATTTTATCGTTTTCCTCACTAGTCCATTAACTTAGAAAATAATCAAAAGTGAACTAAAAAGAACCTTTTCCGAAAGAATAAAAATAAACTTGATCCAACATTAAATGTTTTTACAAATCAAATTCAATTGAATGAAATGCACATGCTTGATCCAACGTCAAGTACCTCTTCCATTTAATTCACACATTTTTGTGTTATTCAATCTCAAACACATGATCCAACATCAAGTTATTTTCAAATTATTTTTACAATAAATCGGATGAAAAAGAATGAGGCGTACATGCTTGTACACACCATTTATTAAGTACTTGGGTTGTCGACTATACTTAGCTTGTGGCCCAATACTTGTCTTCCGTTCAAAAACATTTAACAATAAACGATTTTAATTCGGTCCTCTTATGGCGAAAAAGAGAGGTTGAGATGAATTTTCCTTTCAGCTCCCAAGTATTTCGATTGTCGATTGTACTTAGCCCGTGGTTAGATGTTTGTCTCCCTCTAAGTACCAATAAATAACTTACCTCATAAACTTCATAAACAAAACTTTTGGGATGAAAAATAAAGGTTATGATGCACTTGTCCTCTCAGCTCCCAAGCATTCTGATTGTCGACTGTACTTAGCTTGTGGTCTGATACTTGTCTCCCACTTAAAATCAATCATAACCAATCAAGTACATTTTCCTCCTTAGGGAAACATTCAAACCTTTAACACTTCAACAATCGACACTTCACAATACTTTCTCTTTGGGTTAATAACCACTTCTTGGTTAACATACTCTTTCTTTTGGTTAAACACTGATTCTCGGTTAAAATACCATATTCTCTTTCTTTGGGTTAATTACCACTCCTTAGTTAACATAACCTTTCTTTTGGTTAATCACCAATTCTCGATTAAAATACCATTCTCTTTTTGGGTTAATCACCACTCCTTGGTTAACATACCCTTTCTCTTTGGGCTAATCACAACTTCTTGGTTAACATACCCTTTCTTTTGGTTAAACATTGATTCTCGGTTAAAATACCACATTCTCTCTTTGGTTTAATCATCACTCCTTAGTTAACATACCCTTTCTCTTTGGGTCAATCACTACTTCTTGGTTCACATACCCTTTCTTTTGATTAAACATTGATTCTCGGTTAAAATATCATGTTCACTTACTTTTGGTTAATCACCACTTCGTTGATTCTTGGTTAAAATACCATACTCTCTTTCCCCTTGGGTTAATAACCTTCTTATGGTTAAAATACTCATTTCTGAACTAAACACCTTTGTTTGGGTAGCATACCCTTTTCTTTGGTTAATCATCGATTCTCGATTAAAATACCATACACTTTTTCTTTGGTTAAGAACTGATTCTCGGTTAAAATACCATTTTCCCTCATTCATGGGTAATCACTACTTCTTGGTTAACAAACCCTACAGTTCCTGCATTGGTTAATCATCGATTCTTGGTTGAAACACCACTTTTATTGTCCTTTTGATCTAAACATTTTTACCTCTTGTTTGGTTTAAACACCACTTCTATCACTTTCTTTTTCAATTCCTATCATTGGTTCCGCGAACTATAGAGCTATGATTTCCTCATTGCACTATGAGGATACATAGGCACGAGGGCCCCAATCCTCAGCGAGCACATTAACTATTAAGCCTTTTTTCCCTTTTGCGAGTAATCTTTAGATAATAACACCTATCTGTGCAGAAAACAATCAAAATGGTTCCATTTGAATACAATGGATGTGAGGGGTGCTAATACCTTCCCCTTGCATAACCAACTTCCTTACCTTGTTTCTCTTCTCCTGGGTTTTATCAATATTTTCCCTTTCCTTCAGGAATAAATAAAGTTCCGTGGCGACTATGTTGTTTCTTCGAGCGTGTGATACACTCGGGTATTTTTCACAGGGCGACAATTGACGACTTTGTTAGGAAGTCCATAAGCAAGTCAAGCCTAGTTATATCTGTTTCCTTATTTGTTTGGGTGTTTATCTTTACTGTTTTACTTATTTTATCATTATTTCATTTATCACATTCTCTATTTCTCTAAACATATTATATCCTGGATATAACTATTGTATTCTCTATTGTGGGATGGGTTTCTGATACTATGGAATGACGAGCCAACTACCCAGGCTTGAAGAGAACACCTGAGATAGAATGGTAGTTGTGTAATACTGACTTATCAGACGTAGTTGTCTTGATGGGTTGGTGCGAAGACCCCACTTAGAGTAGGTTCCTTATTAACTATTGTTGGCTTGTAAGTTACTTTGCAATGACGATAATACTTTTAGGGAGGGATTTCTGACTTTAGGGACCTTTAGTAAACATGTGGCTTTTGAAGTCGAAGGTGACCTCACTTAGAGTATATCTCCTTGAGGGTATCATTGGCCCGCAATTTATTTTCCAACAATAACGTTACTCTCATCCAAGGACCCATGACTCTAAAAACCTTCATAAAGCCTTAGAACCTACTTGTGAGAAGATATGGGCTTTTTGCAGAAAACCAAGACCTTACATGCCTCAGCTATCATGGATACGTCAGACCTTTGAACCCAGGATTATATACAGATTATCCAGAATATGTTGAACCCTTAAATCCATGATGTTGGATGTCATTACATCATATCAAAAATTAATTTTAGCATGTACATTTTTCCTGGAAAATACTGGAACGATATTCGCAATCCATTTGATATACCTTGTTATTCTTATGGATTTGCTTCTCATGAGTCTTTCGGTCTCCTCCTTTATTTTGAACATAACCTATGGTGCAAAGCGCCTACGCATCTTCTTGACCGACTTTTTTCCCAATCTTATTGGTAGTTTTAACTCCACCAATTCCCTGCTCAAACCTAACATTTTGTTATAATCCCAAGAAAAGTAATCTTTAAGCTCATGAAGTACATTAATTACCTATAACCTCAATTTTGGATCGATGTTAGCACTGATGTAAGTCGTCCTTTTGGTTTTTCCATCGCCCAAATCAATTTCTTCAAGTGGGTCCTAAGGTTGCATCTTTGTGGTAGACACAACGTGATCTTTTTCAAAACCCAAAGGCTTATCATCATAGATGCAATCTAACCTCTAGTATCCTAACCATCATTTTCTGGACATGCTGACTACGACTCCTCGACTAGTGTCAGTCCAATGCTTATCCTTTGACTCACATCAAACACTTCTATCTCATTGGCGTCAACAACTGTGTATGGTATTTTAGCATCTAAGGCCGCTTATAATTTTTTTTGGCCATGTAAGCCGATATTTGCTTCAATGCATCAAATTCAAACATCATCATCAAATTCGTCGCCTTAGCTAGTTGGCCGAATTATATTATAAGTCCGCTCGCCTATTATTTATCTATCCCATGTAAAGCCATGGGTTAGGTGGACCCTAAAAGAGTAAAATTCATCTTCTAGAGGCATGTAAGCAAACCCTGCTGGTGTGCAAGGTGTTATTTTTCTTTTGGGAATAGTAACTCCAACATCTGTTGCAAGAGGTGTGTATCAGACTGTGACAATGTCCCAGAGATCAGCGTCGTAGTCCAGAAAGAAACTTTCAATTCTATCTTTCCAGTAATCGAATTTCTCTCCATCAAAGACTGGAGGCTTAGCGTTGTAACTATCTCTTTCATTGGTGTTGGCCATAGTTTTTCTCGTTCTGGATCTCTCTACACTGTTAAGTGTTTGATTAGAAAATCAATAACAGAGCCGAAGCTCTGATACCAACTAAAGGTGAGAAAAACAAGAAAGGGGGGTTTTAATTGTTTTAGAAATTAAAAGCTTTTTCAAAAGTAAGAACACACAGAATTTTATACTGGTTCGCTTATAACACAAAGCTACTCCAGTCCACCCGGCCAAGGTGATTTCGCCTTCAAAAAGGACTTAATCCACTAATCTTGAAAGATTAATACAACCAAAAGTCTAAGAGAATGATCTCTTAGTCCTCTCAAGTATACAGACTACGCAGAGTCACTTGAGGAACAAAAGCAATTTAGCAAAATAAATTTGTAATAGAGAGTGCTTCTAAGAGTAAGCAAGTATTACAGTAGAATATTTAAGCAAGAGTTTTCACGTATGAGCAGCAGCTCGTGAAAAACTAAGAGAGAATGTAAAGGATTTTTCTGTGCATTGTTGTGTCTCTCAATGAGGTAGGTTGTCCTTTATATAGTAGTGAGAAGGACCGTTGGAGTGATGACCGAATATTGGTCTTTGATGAGCATTCAATGTCATTACTTTTGTGTTTCTTGCCATAACCAATTTGTCTCCCTGAATAACTTCTTTCCAAAAATACTTCATTTCCATAATGAGAATTTATTTTCGTTACTCTTTCTGGATCTGGTGAATCTTCATCAGAGTTTTTGATGTCTCAGAGTCATACGTCAGAAGGAGATTATGTTGAAGTTACATCAGAGCTTCTCAGAGTACCAGTCTTCTAGATCATCAGAACTAAGACCGATGGATGTTTAGAGCTTCTGGTTCTTTCTACTGTCTTGCTTTGCTCAAATTCAGAACTTCTTGGGCGCACTTCTTCCTCAGATGCTTCTGATCTTATAGTACTTTGTATTTGGTCAAAGTTTGTATCTGATAAAATGATCAGAATCCTTTGTTGTTGTTCAGAGTCCTGCACACTTAGAAAATTTTCGTTAGGGTGCCATTTTTGGTTTCATCCTTTGTTATCATCAAAATCCTGGAATTCTATTGTAGAACTAATTTTGTTCTTACAGTATTGACCATATCATGGTTACTCTCATCCATCTTTTGTTGCATTGCCATTACAAAATTCGATGTAAATGTTGGCATTGCCTGGGAACCAAATCTTATTCCCATCTGAGGTAGGATGGTTTGACTGTGGTTACCTATGACTGGCCCAGATGCCAATATTGGCGAATATGTATTCGCAAAATTATCTATAAAATTTGTAGGATTAGTATACAAGCTTGCCATCACTGATGTTGGCATTCTTTAAGGTTGGCCACACCTCATCATGGGCATTGTAAAGCCTGTGGCAACAGGCCTATATTTTGTCGCCATAATTGGTCTAGGAGTCACTGGGTGACTCTGGGCTATTGAAGGGGAAAAATGTTCCCTTCTTGTACAGTTGATGGCGTAACCATCATCAACGGTATGGTCGTCGTTCTAGAAAAAGGGATTGGCTCAGTCGACGTTGTAGTAACTGTGTCTTCCCCGGTGCTATTCGAGGGTTGTTCTCCATTGTTGTTTCTAGGAATAACCATTGTTATGATGTATTGCCTTGTAGGTTTCCTAATTTCTCTCTTAGTTATCCTACTACTCCTCAATCTCGTGCACACTCACAAATGTGAAGTTAATGAAATGAAGAATTAATAAAAATGATAGTTTGTGAAATGATACCTGAAACTTCACACAAAAAGGGTCCCACCAGGTGTGATAATTAATTTACTGGTGAATTTTATAAACAAAACAAGTTTCTATTAATACGTAAATGATCAAACTCAAAAATATTATGGAACATATTTGTGTGAATTGTGGTTTTTGAAACATGATGTTGTCGAGATCGAAATGTATTATTTGAAAGATACTGATCTGAACTTAAACGAAATAAGAATGTAAAAGCTTTGTGAATAAATGGTTGTAATCGAAATGCAAAGATTTAAAGAAGATAACTTGAATGCAATAATAACTTGAATGTAAAATGCTTTGAGTTCATAAATATGGAATGCATACGTACATATTTCCTCACTCGTTTCTCAGTACGCAAATACTTTGAGTTTACAGGATTTTAAGTACGATTGCGGACCCCTATCACATAAGAAAAGTCTACTTATATACTAGTGTAAAATAACTACTCACAATGGTCGACTAGACACACTGCGCCATATGTCATCCCCATACAAATATCATCTTCGACGGAATTCCACGTGTTTCTGAACAACCACTTGGTCTTATCCATATCTGAATCATTTAACTGACCAAATAACCAACCCAAATCTTGGAAATTTTACTAAGTCCTGATTCCACACATCCTCTGATCTTTGGCTAGCGTTCGACTGGGATTTGTTAAGCTACTGTTCTGGACTGGGCCATGACACTTGGCACGGCACGGCCCAATGCTCGCCAAGCCCACGTCCAAACGACCATGTCCAAACGACCACGAGGACACGTCAGGTGAACGACCGTCCGCCCGAAGAACGTCTCCCCGGCCCCTTAAATACGTGTCGGACAACGAGCGGGTCCTCCCCATACGATCTTCATCCACTCATCGTCAACCCACGCCGCGGACACCTAAGTTGTGTCGGGCAGAGCCATAACGGCATCTCACTCACCACGTCACCCAACTCCCCTATATTGTCTCCTTAGGGATAGGGGCAGTCGGACCAGGGGGCAGACCTTGGTCTAGGTCTTGACGCTTCTTACGCGTCCCCTGGCAGCTCCTCCTTGGGCCTAGCTAATCCAGCCCATTAGGAGCCTTGGCCCAGCGCTGGGGGCTCAATATAAATACCCCTTTCATGGCAAAGGGGCAGGTATTCTAACTCACACTCTGATAACCTCATTCTGTACCTTTTCTGACTTAAGCATTGGAGCACCTTGCAGGTACACCCCCCTCTCATTTCATTCTCCGGCCCATTCACCAAGACCTTGGAAGGCCCTCCTGATCAGGTGAGATCAGTGGCGCCGTCTGTGGGAAATAGCTATCCCCATCTTCATCAAACGAGGATCAAAAGCTCATTTATTTCTGTCCTTCCAACATGGCCGGAGAACAACATAGCGATCACGGCCGTCCCCTCGTCAACTACAATATGGACGACGGCCCGCCATCCCATGAAACGGACGCTCGGGACGGTCATCCATCCACCCCGTCTCCAGAGCCCCAAAACAACGGGGATGCCTCTCACGCCCACAATTTAGGGGCAGAGACATTCCATCCCATTCCCGTTCCCGTTGAAGGAGACGCCGTAATGATTGCCATGGTGAATGCCCTCAATCAGGCCGGTTCTATGCTCCACCAGCAGCACGAACGAATCATGGCCCTCGAAGCCGAACGACAAGAGGCCCGGCCCCAGCCGGTGAGTAGGATACAACAACGTTCGGAGCCAACGAAGAAGCGAGGACGTCGCTCTCCAGAACCCCACGTCAGCAGGGCACGCGCCCGTCGTGACGGTGGTCGAGCGGGAACATCACCAAGGCGCGGACACGGCCCCGACAACAACGAACTGTCTCCCTTAAGGAGCGACGAGGAAGATTTGCATTGCCCCCTATCTCGGGCAATAATGGAAGCCCCGCTCCCCAAAGGCATGGAGAAACCACCAAATCTAGCTGTGTACGACGGGACTACAGATCCCGACGATCACGTCGACAACGTCAACGCGATGCTCGACTACCGCAATGATATAACCGGGCACCTCAAATGCCGACTGTTCTCAACGACCCTCAGGAAAGGGGCCATGGCTTGGTACAAAAGCTTGGCCCCTGAGTCCATTACGTCATGGAGAGTCATGAGGTCCATGTTCACCAGGCACTTTACAGCTTCCCGTCGTCACCCCAAGACTGAGGCGACCCTTGAAGCCATAGTGCAGAAGAAGAATGAAACACTGCGCTCATACATCGAGCGATTCAACCAGGAAGCTGTCGAGGTAGATACCACCGAGCACATGAAGAAGTATCTCCTCGAGAGAGGTCTCTTGCCCGGCAGTGAACTTAGCAGAGCCGTAGGGATCGAGCCTCCCCGCACCTTAAACGAGCTCCTGCATAAAGCCCAGGCCTACATCAGATACGAGGAAAAGCAGGTGGCACACAATGCCAGCAGCGGACGTAACGCTGGGGAGACCGAGCACTCAAAACGCGAGGACACGAGCATTTCCCGTCGCAACGGAGACAAACGAAGAGAAGAAAGACCTCGCGAGCCCCGGGAAGGAAGAGGCCCTGCGGGCAGATATAGCGAGTACACCTTACTGACAGCTCCTCGAGAGCGCATCCTCGCAGAATGTATCAACTCCGAATTTAAGCAGGGCAGGGTCAGGTTCCCAAAACCGTCGGCACCAAAGCCCCACACCGACAAATCAAAGTACTGCCGGTTCCACAGAAGTCACGGGCACGTGACCGAAGACTGCGTCCACCTGAAGGATGCGATAGAAATTTTAATCCAAGAGGGGCACCTGAAGCAGTATACGAGGAAGAACGAAGCTCCCAGACACGACGAGCCGGAGAAGAAGAGACCCCGGGAAGACACACCCCCTGACAACTCTCCCTATCAAGTGGCCCTCTGCGTGTCACGACCGGAAGATTTCTTCCTCCCCGAACCATTGCCCGAGGGCAAGATCACTGCACTCAGCCCCTGGGAAAACTTCCCTACCACACTGGTGATATCAGGAGGAGGAACTAACGGGGAATCCGCGGCCCTCTCCGTCAAACGTAAGTTCGACGAACTCCTACTGACTGCCCCCGAGCAGAAAGCGACATTGACAAAATACCGGGGAAAATCCAACCCAATATCCTTCTTCCTGGAGGAACTCCCGGGCGGATCCCCGAACTCGGGCATCCCACTATTGATAAGGGCAAAGATGGCCCAATTCGACGTACGACGCATCCTGGTCGACCAAGGCAGCTCAGTGGATATCATGTACGTCCACCTCTTCGAGACTCTGAAGCTAGACAAGACCAACTTAGCCCCCTACGTCGGATCAGATCTCCAAGGATTCAACGGAGCAACAACCAGACCGTGGGGATATGTTGAGCTCCTCGTCACCTTCGGCGAACAAGAAACGGCCAGGGAAGTCAAAATCCAATTCCTGGTCGTAGACTGTCCGTCTCTCTACAATTGCATCTTTGGACGCCCGACACTGGCCGAACTCACCGCGGTCCCATCCACCGTCCACCTGAAGATGAAATACTACACCAAATTGGGACGTGTGGTCACCATCCATGGTGACATCGAAGCAGCCCGGCGATGCTACGACGCCGCAGTAAAAGGACAGGCCGTAGTCAGCACGAAGAGCAACTGCAACAATAAAAAACTCAAGACCGAGGATCCTGCCCGAGGAGTCAACGCCATCGACCTCGACTGTCGCATCGGGCTGGACGAGACCGAAGAGGGGAGGTTCCCCAAGGAACGCTCTCTCGAACACCCGGTCCGACCAATCCCCGACGGGGAGTTCGAACTCATTCCTCTTGGGGACGATCCGGAAAGGACGGTGAAGATAGGTAAGGGACTACCCGAGGAAACAAGAGAAGAGCTAGTAGCATGCCTCAAAGAGAATTCCGACCTCTTCGCGTGGAATGCCGCAGAAATGCCCGGGCTGGACCCCGAGATCGCGTGTCATAAGCTAGCTTTAGACCGGGCAGTCAAGCCCATAGCACAGCGTAGACGCAAGCAATCGCCCGAAAAGGCAGAGGCTGCCGAGCGAGCTGTAAAAGACCTCTTAGAGGCAAATTTTATTTCTGAAGCCCAGTACACAACCTGGCTCTCTAATGTAGTCCTCGTTAAGAAAAATAATGGAAAATGGCGTATGTGTGTTGATTATACTGATCTTAATAGGGCTTGCCCGAAAGATGCTTTCCCCCTCCCTAATATAGACTTGCTCGTTGACAACTCTGCAGGTTTTAAACTCTTGTCCTTCACGGACGCATATAGTGGATACAACCAGATCCCTATGTCGCCCACAGACAAGAAACACACAGCGTTCATGACCCCAACGGGCAATTACTATTACAACGTGATGCCGTTCGGGCTCAAGAACGCTGGCGCTACATACCAACGCATGATGAACAAAGTCTTCAAGGACGAAATAGGGGACATGCTCGAAGTGTACATGGACGACATGATCGTCAAATCACACGAGGAGATAACCCATGCTCGACACCTTGCGAAGGTATTCGAGCAGGCGAGACAGTGTAAAATGAGGTTCAACCCCGAAAAATGCACGTTCGGAGTCCGGGCAGGCAAGTTCCTCGGCTTCTACCTCACCGAAAGAGGGATCGAGGCCAACCCCGACAAATGCCGGGCATTCTCGGAGTTTCCGACCCCGAAAACCAAAAAATCGATCCAGTCACTCAATGGAGTGCTCGCCTCACTCTCCCGTTTCATCGCCAAGTCCGCCCAGCACGCATTGCCATTCTTCAGACTCCTTCGCAAAGAGGCTACCTTCGACTGGACCGATGAATGCGAGCAAGCGCTACTCCATCTAAAGAAGGTCCTGTCCCAACCCCCGGTCTTATCACGGCCATCAGAAAAGGAAACCCTATACTTATACCTATCCGTGGCAACCGAGGCCGTCAGCGCCGTTCTAATAAGAGAAACCGACGAAGGGCAAAAGCCCATCTATTTTACGAGTAAAGCACTCCAAGGTCCCGAGCTCCGATATCAGCAAATCGAAAAGGTCGCCCTGGCCCTCATCAACACAGCGAGGAGACTATGATATTACTTCCTCGCACACACGATAAAGGTGAGGACCGACCAGCCAATCAAACAGCTGCTCGGGCGCCCGGATATGGCCGGGAGGATGCTCAAGTGGTCACTAGAACTCTCCGAATTCGACATACAATACGAAAGTAGGAAAGCCTTGAAAGCTCAGGCACTGGCCGACTTCGTCGCGGAGATGACCCACTGCCCGACTCCAGCAGAAAGCGCCCACAAATGGACGATCTTCGTCGATGGCGCCTCTAGCACTTCAGGCAGCGGGGCCGGGATCATCCTCGAAAATGAAGAAGGGATCCTGATAGAGGTATCATTAGCGCTAGCGTTCCCAACATCAAACAACCAAGCCGAATACGAAGCCTTCCTCGCAGGCCTGAGGTTAGCCGAGGACCTGGGAGCAAAAGAGGTAAAAATATCCACCGACTCCCAGCTCGTGGCCTCACAAGTGCGAGGAGAATACCGAACCAAGAACGACAACCTCCTCGAGTACTTGTCCCTCGTCAAAGAAAAACTTGATAGATTTGAAAAATGGGAAGTTCAACACATACCCCGCGAGCACAACACACGGGCAGACGTTCTCTCGAAACTAGCCAGCACGAGGAAAAAGGGTGGGAATAAATCAGTAATCCAAGAAATTCTCCCTCGGCCCAGCATCGACAAACTACCGCCTCCACTCGAGGTCAACGCTATTGGAGATGCCCACTGTTGGATGACACCCATCTACAATTACCTCACACGAGACGAACTCCCGGCTGACCCGAAAGAGGCGACCACTGTCAAACGACGCGCATGCTCGTACGTACTCCTCGAAGGCAAACTCTACCGGAGAGGATTCTCCATCCCACTACTCAAATGCGTCGAGGAAGAGAAAGTCCCCGACATACTTGGAGAGATACACCGGGGAATTAACGCTCAACACCTCGGCGGACGATCGCTCGCACGAAAAGCCCTTCGAGCAGGCTACTACTGGCCGACTATGCAAAACGATTCGAAAGAGCACGTCAAAAGATGTGACAAATGCCAACGACATGCCGACATGCACCTCGCACCCCCGAACGACCTCAAATCACTGTCTTCCCCATGGCCCTTCGCGTGGTGGGGCATGGACATCCTCGGACCCTTCGTCACCGGATCATATCAGAATAAATACCTCATCGTCGGGGTGGATTACTTCACCAAATGGATCGAGGCGGAGGCACTGGCTAAAATAACCGCGCAGAACATTCTCCGGTTCTTCAAACGCAATATCCTCGCTCGGTTCGGTATACCCCAGGCACTTGTCACAGACAACGGGACACAATTCACGGACGGAGGATTCCAGGACTTCGTCGCCAGCCTGGGCACCACACAGCATTTCACGTCTGTCGAGCATCCGCAGACGAACGGCCAAGCAGAGGCGGCCAACAGGGTAATCTTACGTGGCCTCAAACGCAGACTCGGTGAGGCAAAGAGGGCATGGGTCGAGGAGCTACATAGCGTACTATGGGCCTACCGCACGACACCACATTCTACCACCGGGGAAACCCCGTTCCGACTAACTTACGGCACCGAGGCAGTCATCCCGGTGGAGATACGGGCGCCAACGAGGAGGACGGAGGAGCCCCTAGACGAGGAAATGAACGATGAAACCCTTAGAGCCGAGCTCGACCTAGTCGAGGAGATACGTTCCGAAGCAGCTCTCAGGGAAACAACCCTCAAACAAAAAATAGCACTACGCCATGACGCGAAAGTCATAAAAAGAGAGTTCCAGGTCGACACCCTGGTCCTCAGAAGAAACCAGAAAAACCCGAGAGAGGGCAAACTGGCGGCCAACTGGGAAGGCCCTTACCGCGTCCGCGACAAAACGAGCAACGGGGCCTATTACCTAGAAAACCTACAAGGAGAACAACTCGCTCGACCATGGAACGCAGAAAAACTTCGACAATATTACAGCTAAATACACCACGGGGAGACGTGGCAGGTACGACCACGCTCTTCGTCCCCAAAACCCCAGGGAGGAACCACGAGACCCGGGAACGATCCGGGGTCACATAACAAACACAACCCTCCCCGACGGTTGGGATCTTGACCAAGACTCAACGTCGAAGTACCAGGACTGGCAGGGCACCCAGCTCGCGATGGGAGGGCCCAAGCCTCGGGACCAGGGTTCGAACAACGGACCCGGGCTTCGATACCCACGGGCACAAAGCCCGACACTTCGTCGGTTCCCTAAACCGAGGAGATTAACAAAGTCGAGCAGAGTACGAATTCATACAAACAAGTATCAAACACAAACGAGCACAATGAATGATAACGAAAATATTCATACATTAGAAACGATAAGAGCGGCCGAAGCCAAGTACGCCCGAAGGCCATATTACAACGCCCGAAGGCCAAAATACATAAGGCACGCAGGCCATGATAACTAAAATCAAAGAAAAACAAATAAACTTCTAAGACTCCGCTCGGAGCACCTCTTCATCCTCTTCTTCTTCTTCTCCCCCCAGCTCCTCCTCCGCTTCAAACGGGCAGATAATCTCCCCATCCCGGACGCAGCAGTTATAGGCCGACCCTGCTGTCACCAACTCAGGGTTCAGAAGCCCGAGCTGCTCGACAGCATTGTCGAAACCCTCTTTGAAGCAGGCCACGAGATCTTGGTTGAGAGTCCGAATATGCCCTAGCAGCTCACCGCGCGAACCAAGGGCGCGTTCCTCCTCGGTCTCATCTGCCAGAGGACGGACCTTTCCCTCGAGAGACTCAACCTGAGCCCGTAGGCCAGCGTTGTCCTCGGTCAGCTTCTGATGGTCGACCACCTGCTCTTCCAACCTCGCCTTAGCAGCCTTCAACTGGTCCCTCTCCTTTTCCACCTCCTCCAGCTTCTGGCTCAGCCCTCCCTGCAGCTGATGCTCTTCTTTGTAGTCCGACAGATCTTTCGATAGTCTTTCCTTCTCCGCCCGAACCTGCAAAAGGGCATCCTCCAGCGAGGCGGTGGAGACCGAAGTGTCGGTCAAAACCATGGCCGTCTCCATCACCCGGATGACAGCAGCAATATCCCTGGCCAGATCTTTCCTCCGGGCAGCAACATCCTGGTCCAGAATAGCCTTGGCCTCAGGCGCAGGCACAACAATCGACTCCTCGGCCTTGAAGAACGACCGTTCCACATAGCAGGGAGGTAGAAGATAGCTGCCCGGTCCATTCGGACTTCCTGGAGACGACCTGGTAAGGGCCCCAGCCGGACGCTTCCGTTTATGGAGGGGAGAAGCCGCTGGCGACGGACTGCTATCAGGAATGTTGATCGGGTTAGATCGAGGAGGAGAGGAAGGAATCACGCCCGCCGCCTGCGAGGGACTAGCCCCGGCATCGCCAGCAGTCTCCAAGGTACGGGCCACAGTTTTCTTCTTCTTCTTGGGCACCCGGTCAGGAGCGCCGACCTGATTCGCTAGCTTCAGCACCCGATCACGAGCATTGGGCATGGCACCTGCAAATAAATTACACACCAACATTAGCGAGCGAAGTCATAAACAGAAATAAAAAGCCAAACAAAGTCTGCCTACTCAATAACGCCAGAGCTTCCTCCTCGGTATCACACTCGAGCAGAGCCTTCGTATTGATATAACGCGCCTCGGTGATTAGTTCCCCGGCCTCATCCAGGTAAGGCACGCCCTGTCGATTCGCCCAGAACCCCAAGCTGAAGCTCTGCACATAATCGACCAGCTTCTTGTACGCGAGCCTATCCTCCTCGCCGAGCATCGCATACTTGACTCGGTAATGCGCCGTGGAGAGATCGAAATGATCACGCTGCCACCTCAGCGGTATCTTCGACATCAGCGTCTCCTCCCCGTTGGGTTTCCGTTGATAGTAGTATAGAGAGTGAAGGGCAGCCCGGGTAATCGGCATCACCACGTACCACCGGTTTTTGAAATGGCGAACAGAATCCTCGTACGTCTTGAACAGACGCACGGGCTGCTTGAAAGAAACCCAACTGTGGCGACCACGGGAACCGGACCTCTGGAGATGGAAAACGTGGAAGAAGAGAGCCCGGGTGCAACCAATGCCGAGGAACTGGCAAACTAACTCGAATGCCCGCATAAATGCGAGAGCATTAGGATGCAGTTGGGACGGCGCCAGCCGGAGCCACTTGAAGACCGACATCTGGAAGGAGTTGAAGGGCAGTCTAATCCCCGCCTCACGGAAAGCAAATTCATACATGGTGAACTGCTTCCCCGGGAAATGATGACAAATGCGGTCTTCTTCCTTGGGGGCGCAGCAATACCAGTTTGGTGGATCCTCCCGGCTTATGGTCTCGACCATAGCGTAAGCAATGATGGCCTCGTCACAGAAGTCTGATCCCTCCTCCAAGGGCTCGTCCGCAACCCATGAGAAGTCGACCTGCCCGGAAGAGGAGGCGTGTTCGGTACCATCTCGGACACTCCCATCCCCGATAGGGAGGCGAGCGATTGTCGCGTCTTCGGTGGAGGACCCAGAATCTTCCTTCCTCGGTCGTAAGCGCCCGGTAGCACCTGAAACGCAGACAGAAAGAGTGAATTCGACGTCATATCAAATCCACCCTTCCACCGCAGGTCAAGTGAAAGGGCGTAGCGGCGACGGACACTAACCGTGCTCAACTCGGTGGCGCGCGCATTCTATGGAGACCGGGCATAAACTTCATACAGCCTATGCAAGTATTGCCCGGCATATGAAGTTTATGCCCGGTACAGTATGATCCCAACCCTATTTTCTACCATCTAATATACACCTACAGTCCACTACACTGTTCCTAAGTTAAACCTAACCACATTTCTACAAAAATAGCATGCGTTTGACAGGAAACAACAAGGAAAAACAGTGGGTCACAGTGGAAAATCATACCTGACATAGTTAAGTTGAAAGGGGTACGGTGGTGCCCGAGCAGAAGACGGTGGTTCAGATAGGAGGACGGGCGGAGACGGCGGTCCAGACGGTAGAGCGAGCAAACGAGGGAGAATGTGGAGAACTCCGGTGAACGTGTGAGCGAAAAAAGTGGAAATGAAGTTACTCAACCCCTTTTTTATAGGGCTTGGCACGTGGACCAACACGCTAGGTCATCATTGCCTAGCCTGCCTACGCCGTCTTTGCACACGAAACGAAGCGACCCCACTAATTCTGAGACACGTCTATCAAAGATAAGAAACTGAAACGACCCGAGCGCCTATCCGTCTCCTCGACTCACCAAGACGCCACCTCCCCGCGTCATACCCACGTTTACCACGAGGAAGGTGCAGACCAACCGATCACCTCCATCCCCGTCATTACCGGAGAAAGGGTCGGTCATGAACAGGTCTGTTGCGACCTCACCTGTCTAACGATCAAGCTTCCCCATCGTCTCGGGGAACCCTTAGTTGAAACATAAGTCATCTCTCTGGCTCAGAGACTCGACTTGGGGGGCTCCTGTTCTGGACTGGGCCATGACACTTGGCACGGCACGGCCCAATGCTCGCCAAGCCCACGTCCAAACGACCATGTCCAAACGACCACGAGGACACGTCAGGTGAACGACCGTCCGCCCGAAGAACGTCTCCCCGGCCCCTTAAATACGTGTCGGACAACGAGCGGGTCCTCCCCATACGATCTTCATCCACTCATCGTCAACCCACGCCGCGGACACCTAAGTTGTGTCGGGCAGAGCCATAACGGCATCTCACTCACCACGTCACCCAACTCCCCTATATTGTCTCCTTAGGGATAGGGGCAGTCGGACCAGGGGGCAGACCTTGGTCTAGGTCTTGACGCTTCTTACGCGTCCCCTGGCAGCTCCTCCTTGGGCCTAGCTAATCCAGCCCATTAGGAGCCTTGGCCCAGCGCTGGGGGCTCAATATAAATACCCCTTTCATGGCAAAGGGGCAGGTATTCTAACTCACACTCTGATAACCTCATTCTGTACCTTTTCTGACTTAAGCATTGGAGCACCTTGCAGGTACACCCCCCTCTCATTTCATTCTCCGGCCCATTCACCAAGACCTTGGAAGGCCCTCCTGATCAGGTGAGATCAGCTACCCTTCGACTAACCAAAAATCATCAATTCAACTTATGGCCTCAATCGACTATGCCCGACCTCAAACATCACCATGGCATGCCTTCGTGTCTTGCTTACCATTAATATCCATATCAAAAATCTAAGGTAACAGATAGCCAAAGGGTAAGGAAGGCAATGTGTTCATAATTAGAAATCTCCTCAATATCCTCTTGATGGTCTTTTATCTAATTACTAAAGCCTGGACGGGTGAAAGAAAATTAGGTTCAATTTTCTGTTTGAGAGTGAGGTTGAAAGTATCCCCACTTGGTTGAAGACCATTGTAGCAGCCACGTCGAAAAGAGTGAGGGTTATCATTCCACAACAAATTTGAAAATTATTGGTCGAATCCTTCTCAATAAAGAGCTTAAATGAGCATATTGGGATTGTATTTGGGATCAGTTATGGACAACTGAATCAAGTCATGTAAACCTTGGTTTTTCCATATTTGTTCTTTCTTCTTTTCTACTTTATCCAACCAATTAATATAAGTTTCATTGTTGATGGTTGGAGAAGAGCGGAACACACGTAAGAGTGAAATCATAAAACCTAACTCATAGATCGTGTCTTCAAATGCACGAGGTTTGCAACAGTTGTGACAAGGGAAAATTTTCTTTAACTTATCAGGTTTTGTAGAGAATATAGGAAATGGACCCAAGAACGCATGAACTTTGTCTGAAATAGAGAAATCCATTAATACATGGGAATCCCAGATGATGGCTTTTTCCTTCTCCATTTGAGGTTCAGGAACATAACGTCGATTGCTAATGAAGATACGTTCTTGAAGATCAGAAGCAGATGGAACGGGAAGTTGTTTCTTCGTACCAAAGGAGGTCATTGTTGTAAGATTGTTGAAGTTAAGTTACAGAAAAATGAAAAGGCTCTTAGGGTTCAGAAAAGAAGAAGAAGTTGGCGAAAAAGAAGAAAGAACCATATATATAGCTTGTGAAATGAAAATTTTCAGTTTCCCCCTCTGAATTAAGACCCACTAACATTTGCTTTTCTTGATTAAAATTAATTTTAAAAAATCGAAAGTGGTTAGTTCGTGTGGCCCATGATGGCATAGGAAATTGGAATTATGATGACATTTCACACACACGTTCTTGACATGACAGTTTGATAAAAGTGATCATGAAGACGATGACGTATGCATCATCCATGAAGAGTGTCGAGAATTACTAAAAACGCCAACTTTCTTCCATATTACAAATATGATCGAAAGTGGCATGTTTGAAGGGCTTATGTTAGCCTGCGGATTTTAGTTTAGCATTTTTTATATAAAAGTGTGATGCCAAGGCAAGATATTTTTAAGTATAAAACACGAGGCAGTTTCAAAGACTAACACGAGGAAGCAAAATAAATGACAAAAGGTCATGAAATAGTGTATGTGTTGAGTACTAAAGAGTATGTCGTTATCAACAATTATGAAAGTTTAGTATATAAGTAGAATTCATTCTTATAATAATGGTTCACAATTTTTATCAGTAATCTCTATAGAACTAGAGTATCCAAGTCATAAAGCAAAAAGAGTTTGTGAGAGAACATGTATGAATTTATGTTCCTCATTTAATCATTTAATCAGAGCACTTTACGTAGTTGTTTTTATTTTTATTTTTTTCGTTTTACATTAATCCTTAGAACAATTATGCATTGATCTTATTGGAATTTCTATCCAAATTTTTTTACATTCAAACATCAATATCCAAACACAAATATACTTTCTCAATTCTTTTGCACAAAATGTCCAGAAGATTTTTTCGAATTTAGTCTCTTAAGTGTACATAAACTTGTGATTTGATTTACTAAAAATAATGATAAACAAGACAGAAATCATGTTTGCACACTAGGTATTTGATGGGTCGAATCTGATTATTGATGTCAAATGTTAAAACTTAAAACCACAAGGTTGGTGAATGATTGAGAATGGAGAGTGAGAGAGAGTGAGAGACCGTGATTATAGGTGAAAATATGAGCTTGCATTCATTATAAGATACTTAAAAAATATATATATACATTAATATAAAATAAGATATAATTATAAAAACAAATAAATTTTTCAGATGTAATATGTCAATCAATTGCATTTAACTTCTGAATAAATTTTTAATTAAAAAATTTCAGATGCAATCGATTACCATATTATGTCAACTGAATTGCTATCAATTTTGTTTGACAAATATAAAGAAATGTAAACACTAATATATCAACCAATTACATGCTCATGAATGTTTCCTCTTTTTCTCATAACAATGTTTATTTTCACACTTATCTTTGTCTTCTTCAATCAATATTTATAAGATTCAGTTAAACTCAACTCAAATATTAATATTAAAATGATATAAGAGTCTATCAAACCAGATTTTATGCCGACATAGTTTCTATAGCTAAACATATGGAACTTTATAACCATACCCCATTTGATCCTAACAAAATAACAATACCCTATAAGCTAACAATTCCCATTTTCTATATGACACAAAAACAAAAGCAAACGTGTCGTATGGAAAATTCACAACTCTGCCAACACATCATTACCACTTTATATCATTTATCATAAACTCAAAACAATATATGTGTGACACGTTATTGCCTTGCATTCAACCACAATAATGAAATATTTAACTTTTAATTAATACAGAAACAAAAACTGTTGAGAGAAAAAAAGGAATAGAGAGAGTTTAGTTCAAGTTAAGAGACACCTAATCTATCTATAAATAAATAAAACAACATTGGCAACACTTGAGAAACCGCCACTATAAAACAATATACTAGTTTTTTGTGGTTCAAAATCACCCTACTTCACTGCACATTCTTGTCTTCTTCACTCACTCTTTGCTTCTGGTTGGTGTCATTAGCTTCTAATAATCTTGAAGAAAATCAGTGAATTCTTTGTTTATTGTTTTTTCTTTTCTTTCTACCTTACTTTATCCAACAATATCACTCACACTTTTCTTGTTCGATCAACATCTATCTATCTGTATATTCTCATGGAAACTTCACACTTTATGCATTTACTTTATGCAGTTGGAAAAATTATAGCATGAACATGATCCTTATTATATTCATCATGTGAATATGTTTTTTTGAATTATATATATGTTCATTCATGCATATAGAAAAAGGAGATTATTGAAATGGAGGATGCATCATCATCAAATCAGAGGTCACTTGAGAGAGTGGTTTCTCAGAAAGCCATGCAAATGAGCAATTCATTTCCTTGTCAGATATGTGTTGTGGGATTTCTTTCTGGAATTTGTATTGCTTCTTTGACTATGGCTACTCTTACTTCCATTGGTACTTTTAAGTATTCTCATTTTTCAATGCTTCATTTATCATTCAACTCAGATCTCAATTCCACTATCAGTAAGTCTTTTTTCCTTAATTACTTCCATTTTATGCTTTTTTACTGTTTTTACCTTTTCAAAACTTCCTACCACTCATATCTCTCAACAAATATGTGTGTCTGGTTGTTTCTGTTTGTGTCTGACACAAACAAATATGTGTTTGGTGTCTCTATTTGTCTCTAACACAAACAAATATGTGTTTAGTGTCTGACTGGTGTCTGACACGTAGCAATATCCGACACCCGACACAACAGACACCTGTTATGGCGTTCAGTTTATTTATTTTTTCAAATTATTATCATATCAAACATATCAGTGTCGATGTTGTGTCCGGTATCTCTTGATGAAACTTTTAGGACATTTATTCTTGAAGCAAACTTGATGAGTATGAGTTTTAAAGCTGGCTTGTACATGAAGTATCATATAATTATCTTAATCCTTTACTTTACTTTAAGCATACTCTAATTTTTTTTCTTTTTGACTTTGACCACACTTGCTACAAGCATTACATTAGGGAGAGTTAATTACACTATGATCATTAATTTGTTTTGTATAATCAAGTTGTTAACATTTGATAACTTTCTATGATAAGATAAAAAACATGGAAAATGTAGTGATTAAATAAAATTAACACTAGTGCCTTTTTTTTTCCATGGTGACAACAGCACAATGTTCCTTTAAACCTAAAGATATACAAAGATTAACAGATTTGAAGAGCAGGAAAGAGATAGACCAAGATGAAAGAGTGTCTTTGCTTTATTCTGCTTGGAATTGTGTGTTGAATAAGCCTACAACTGATACAAATAAGTGCTTATGGAAACTTGGAATTAATGAATCCAATTTGCTTAATGCTCCACATTTGGAAAACTGCAAGGCGAAATCGCAGCTGCATGACCGTCTCGACAAGCGCATAGGAAATAATTCCTTTCCACCATGGACAAATTGGAAAGGATTGTTGGATATCCGCCCTCTTGCTGTAACCGAGGGTGCTTATCCACCATGGGTATGTATCTTAATCATTTGTATATTACGCGCGATGATAATTCTCTGATTGTAGAATCTTTTGCAGATTGCAGGATCTGATGAAGAAAACTATCCTCTGACACGAAAAGTTCAACGCGACATATGGATCCATCAGCATCCATCGAATTGTAGCGACGCGAATGTCAAGTTCCTTTTAGCTGATTGGGAGAGATTGCCTGGATTTGGCATTGGTGCTCAAATTGCTGGAATGTGTGGACTTCTTGCTATTGCAATCAATGAAGGAAGAGTTCTTGTCACTAATTTCTATAATAGAGCTGATCATGATGGTTGCAAAGGTATAATAAATTTTCTTTGACATTATATTTTCGTCATAACAGTTTCGTACAATGTGAACTTGTACTAGGATGTTGCTCATGCAGGATCGTCCCGGTCTAGCTGGAATTGCTATTTCTTTGCAGAAACTTCACTAGAATGTCGTCAACGTGCATTTGAACTCATGAAAAGTGATGGTTCATTGAGTAGAGGAGTTTTGACAACGAAAGAAAACTATACGTCGAAGCATATATGGACGGGACCAACTCCTAGGCAAGCTCTCAAAGAACTGCTAGCGTTCATACATAAATCTATGATTGATTGATTCATTCATTCCTTAATTAGATCCTGAACATATGATGCAGGATATGGGGAGATCCGTGGAACTATTTGCGACCGACGACTGATATAAATGGCAGTGTGGTGGTTTCTCATAGAAAAATGGATCGACGATGGTGGAGAGCACAGGTACTCCTTATGTCATCGTCTTAACAACCAACTCTCAATAACAACCTTTCCTACCAATGTTGTTCTTTACGAGGTTTAACGATGAAAATTTAATGTTCAGGCCGTACGATACTTAATGAGGTTCCCGACTGAGTACACATGTAATTTATTGAATGAGGCGCGCCATGTTGCCTTTGGAAAAATAGCTGCAAAAATGGTTCTGGAAAGTCTTGTTGGAGAATGGCCAAAGGTTTTAACTTTCAACTATGTTTCCTTTCATAGAACTACACATTTGACGCACTCACCAATCTAAACCACCGGATCAAGGTCGCTCGCATTCTGACACTCAGAATGCAAACGTCCAGGTGGTTCAGATTGCGTGAGTACGAGGAATCAAAATCCTATTATACATTCTTACATGCTTTGATTATGTCAATGTGTTGACTTGTTGAGATGCCTTAGGAGGAGAATGGTGAAAGACCAAAGTCTGATATTGAGAAATATGTATGGTCGAATCACAGGCCATGGATTCCAAGGCCTCTTCTAAGTATGCATGTAAGGATGGGAGATAAAGCATGTGAAATGAGAGTGGTTGAATTTGAAGAGTACATGATGCTTGCTAATAGGATCAGGAATCATTTTCCAAATCTCAATAACATTTGGCTATCAACAGAAATGCAGGTAGTTCAGACACCGGCACATGTCTGACACCAAACACGTCTCAGACACTCAGACACGTGTCTAACACCAAACACATCTTAACTGACATCTGTTGTTGTTGTTGTTGTGATTAGGAAGTGATAGAGAAAACGAACAATTATTCTTCAAGGTGGAAGTTTCATTATACAAAGGTAAGAAGGCAAGATAGGAGCAATGTGTCAATGGGTGAGTATGAAGGAAGCTTGGGAAGGGAGAGAAGCACAAACTATCCACTTGTTAATTTTCTTATGGCTGCTGATTCTGATTATTTCGTTGGAGCATTGGGTTCTACTTGGTGCTTTCTTATAGATGGAATGAGAAATACTGGTGGAAAGGTTATGTCTGGTTACTTGAGTGTCAATAAAGACAGATTTTGGTAATATTTATATATACTTTTTACTAGTTCAATAATAACAGAAAAGATACTGTAAATTATTCTTATCTATTAGTATCAATGTACATGTCAACAATACTACACGTTGAAGAAGAATCTTGTGAAGTAACTTTTTATTTTACATAATTTCTTTTTGTGAAGTAACTTTTTATTTTACCTAATTTCTTTTTGTAATCTATCATTTTCTTAGTCACCATATAAAAATATATAAATGATTTCAGATTTCAAAGATTCATCTTCGGATGCATCAAAAATTTAGTTGACGTTAAAAGATTTCAGAGATGTATCTCCGAAATATTTTGATGGTTAAATCGCGTCAAACCCTTATTCTTCCTCATTTTTCATTTTATTCGAACTCAACTTCAAATTCTCTCAACTTTTTTTCTCTACATCAAGTCAAAATTCAAACAACAAGGCTCAAGAGAACTACAATCTACATCTCTAACATCAGAAACATCAATCTCATCTCTTGTAAGTTTTCTGAGTTTTTGATGAGTTTTTTTGTTTTTGTGTAAATGAGTAGAAATCGATCATTAAAGTTAGAAATTAATAGAAATAGCATTTAACATAGGTTAGACATACTGTATTAGACGTTTTTTGCTTGAAAAGATTGATCAAAGCATGTTTTTTTGGGATTGCATGGGGTACATTCACACCATTGACGTAGCTGCTGAGTTGCAGAAATTTTAGAGATGCATCTCCAAAAAATTTCAGCGTTTTAGTTTTCCAGATTCCAGAGATGCATCTCCGAAATTTTCTCAGTATTTTTTTTTCTTGTTTGTGATGTTGTTTTCCTGAACAAATACTTTGTTTTAATTTAACTTACAGGCATAATGGCTGATAGACACGGTAGACTGAGGCACTAGAGGGTTGCTCATCACACATCAATGTGGGGGGAGAAGAGTAAGCAGGCTCCAGAGGTTCTCGGTCTTTCTGGTCATGCAGAGTAATCTGCTTCTGGGGTTTGTGCCTCTCCGCAGGCCACTCCATCTTCTTCTTCCCGTAGGAGATGAGATTCACCATCTGGTGCATCACTCCCTTCATCTTTCCGAAGGCGTCAGGTTTTCCCTATTCAGGCGCCTAAGATAGGCGATTCACCAGTGTCACCTCTTACTATAGATGCTTCTGAGTCTAAGTCACCTCCTACTGCTGATGTTATTTATCTAGTGCCACTTTCGGAGGATGAGGCTGTTGCGGATGCTGAGCTAGAGGTATTTGGAGGAAGCCCTGTTGATTTATAATTACTGCCTCTGTATCCAGACCATACTTCCAGACATATCTGGGACGGAGAGGTAGCATTAGTTGGATTAATCATTTTTTATTTACGTTAATTTTAATTGATAAATTTTTGACATTGATTATTAATTTTTTCAGGAGCGCGATTCGCAGAAGTTTATTAACCACGAGCGGAAGATGACTGGCTTGCCTCAGCCGAATGAGGATTGGTGTCAAGCAATTTTGTCTTTATCTGGCCTGAAGGACTTGTGTGTGAACGGTTATAGTACGCTCAACCACGGGATGCTTAATGCATTCGTGGAGAGATGACACTCAGAGATCTCGTGATTTCATCTCCCGCTTAGTGAGATGTTTATCACACTCGACGATGTCTCGTTTTTCTACATCTTCCGATCATGAGGAGACTCCTAGATCATGGGAGGATTATCAAAGACGAGGCACTCGAAATGATGGTAGACCATCTATGGGCCGACCCATGGGGGCGAAGGACGAGTTGGATAGGACCAATGGTGCTCATACTAGATTTGAATACCTGAAGAAGATATATACAATTGAGCTATAGAGAGCGCATCAGGCCACAGGTGATGACGAGTAGGTGGGGGTCCATAGAGCGCATGCTATGAGAGCATACCTGTTATACTTGGTTGGCACTTCCATTTTTATGGACAACAGCGTCACTTATACGAATGTCGTCTACCTACGGTACTTCCTGGATTTCGAGTGAATCCATGAGTACAACTTTGGGGGCGCTTGTTTGGCCTACCTTTACTCGAAGTTGAGAAAGGGTTGTATGTGGAAGACGAAGTAGGTCAAAGGAAGCATGACGCTATTGACGGTAATAATTATTAGACTTTTAATGTTTCTTTGTCATTTTCGTTTCATCTTTGAAAAGTAATTACTGATAATTCGTGTGATCCAAACTTTTCATTTCAGATATTGATCCTCCAGTACTTCCTGCGCATCTCCGGTTGGATGAGTGTAAAGACTTACATTAAGGATATGCCGCGTACTATTGATTTTTCCCTGATCAGAGGAATCAGATGACTGGTCCTTTCAGAGAGTATCTTGACCGTTTGGTTGTCGAGGACATGCACTTCAACGATTATGTTGATCACCATCAGACGCGTTCATTTGATGAGATAGTGTTATACTTTGGATGGTTGATCTGCGGATCGCGTCTCACTGCTTCTCATCTGCCCGAGCGCGTCATGCAGTAGTTTGGCTACACTCAAATCATTCTCAGACACCATGTTGTCTCTGCTCCTCCTACTTTTGCACGTAGACAGATAGATGACATGTTTGCAGATTTTGAGAGTCATCTAGTACCGGAGGAGGCACGGAGTATCATAGTTGTTAACGACTATAGCTATGTCGAAGGGTATATCAGATGGCTTTTTAATGTGTCACATATGTACACGGTGCATGGTGCTCCAGGAGATCCACTTATGTCAGCTCATCAGGAGATACTAGAGGAGGATCAGGCACAGTTAGATCATGCTGAGGATGTCGTCGCATTGCGGAGATTGCGCAAGCAGACATTGACAGATGATGTTCTGATGTGAGGCATGTCCTAGATGTCATCATGAAGGAGGCACAAGGACTTTGATGTATCAGAGATAACTTCGGAGGACGGGGGTTTGATGGCCGAGGAGGTATAGGGGAGGTAGTCAGACATACACAATAGTATATTAATATATAGCAGTGGTATTATGGTATGTATTTTATTTTGACATCATGTTACTTTATTGGTCTCGGTTGTATGATATCTTTTACATTTATTGGTCTTTTATATATAATGGCATTTTTGGACCATCTGGTTTTATGTACGTCTATTTTTTATTTTCGATTGTATGATATGGTTTAAATCTGCATTTAAACACTCATGAACATAGCATAACATGAAAAACTATGTTATGATACGTTACAGAGATATATCTCTAGAATATGAATGAAAATACATCTTCAGTCTAATTCACGTGTATAATGACTTTTAAGTGTGATATATAGTATGTTTTAAATTATTACGGAGATGCATCTCCAAAATATTTCAAAATTCATTTAGAATTTGAAGCGTCCAAAGATGTATCTCTAAAATCTGAACGCATTTTAATAATTTTATGTAATGGCTAAGAAACATAAGAGCGCATTAAAGAATTTGGAACGTCCGAAGATGTATCTATAAAATCTGAAGATATTTAAATAATTTTATGTAATGGCTAAGAAACATAAAGATTGCATTAAGAAATTCTCTTATTTTATTTTCTTCAATTATGAACTATTCAACTTTAAATTCTAGACAATTGAAATGTATTAGATTTAATTCCCTTAGATTTTAAGTTTTTTTTTTAGAAAAAGTAATAAAATTATTTATTGTTAAAATTTTAATGCTATTTATAAATTTTGAAAAATAAAATTGAGTCCAAATTAAAAAATGTAGACTTGCTGAATTTTTGGATCTATTTTTAGAAATTAAGACTAATTAGCCATTTTGAAAAAATTTAACGGTAGTTGCAAGAATAATTTTAGTAAATTTATTTTAAAATAAAAAATATATTTAATACTATTAGTGTCAGCTTTTTATTTAATATTATTTAACTGTTTATTCATTTTTTATATTTTATATTAATTTATAAAATATAAAATATTAAAAAATAATTTCAAAAATATATATGCAATTATTTTCAAAAAAGTAATTTTGCCTTTTAAGTATATTACAATTTTACCATATCAATGATAAATATTTTATTATACTCTATTCTGATCAACTTTTTATCATGCACAACAACTAAGCCTAAATATCTTTATCATATTTTATCAATATTTCCTAACAAAAACCAAAGGAACCCTAAATATATATGTCCCGAAGTACTTATCATCTAAAAGAATAAACTTAGATTATTGGTTTCTTCAGAGCTTATAGACAACGTATATGGATGCAATGCAACTTTCCTTTTGACAATAAATCCTTTGAACTCATCTTATAGTTCAATCATTGAATATGACGTTTGAATAAACTTTACTATGACAGGTCCTTTGAAAACAACATACAAAATCTTAATGAAAGGAATGTAACTAAAGAGAACAACACTCAAGAAAATCTAAAATCGATGATCATCGACATAGGCGTAGATACAGATATCGGTATCTAACAGAAATTAGAATGAAGGAATGCAATTGATGAGCAAGACTATAGCTCTTCAATTTCACTTCACATGACAAATACAACCATTTCTAGAAGATTATAGCTTCCTTGGCGAAACAGAAAGAAAAAAAAATGAAGGCACCTTTTTAATTGCTAATAACAATTGGTTTCCCAAGAAGTTTCTAGTAAATTCTTAGAGAACCCCTCCAATGTTGAAATGTAAAGTCAGCTGTGGCACTGTGCATAATAAAGAAAGACTCTGTCGTGTAACAATTATCAGACCCAGAGATGCATACCGTAATATTACTACTATTCTTCTATGTCCTCGGTGCTGCGATGCACTCCATCTCCAGGTTTAGCAACTGGCGGCTTCTTATGTTTCTTACTTTTGGCTTTCTTTGCCTTCATTCGGCGTTTCTTTTCATTGGCGTCTACCCATTTGTAGTCTGCGGGTATGCTGAAAGGATCGGCTTCATCTTTATATCTGTGACTGTCGGAGTCACTGGACTGCCCCCCTCGGCCTCCTTTCATCCATGAAATCCATGATGCAGACCCCTCTGATTCTTTGGATTTGGCATCCTGGAAATGTGCAGGGCTGGAAAGTGGTGTTGAAAACTCCTCTAATGGCTGAAGCTCCTCAAATTTTGTAAAAGTGACAAGCACCCTAATAGTAGGGACTATTGGGATAGCAACCTGTGTAGCACAAAAAATTATTATTACCATTTCAAATCAAAAGTCATCATTATTGTAAACAAGAATGGATGATGAACATGCTACAGCACAGATAAAGAGTGACATGCAGAGATGCAGATATCAAGCTCAATATTATTGCACTAACGCTCAGACATAGTTTGATTTCTCTCAAGTTTATAATGAGATAAGCTAACCAAGTAAACTGAGTCATAACTAGTTAAAGATAAGTCCAATATTAATCATCCAATTTTCTCTGCCAACTCCTTATTAGGAAATTGACAGTGGAGAAGGGGAAAATTGAAAAACCCTCGAGTTTATGTGGTCGTCTGACCAATAGCAGCAAATATTGGCTTATGCATGAATCAGTTTTGTGTCGTCATAGCTTGACATTATTAAAATAACAACAAAAAGAGTGAAGATTATCAGTTAAACAAGACATTCAGAATCTGTTTTATATAAAAATAAAAATAAAAGACATTTAGAATATACTCATGCACATATTTAATGCAATTATGCAAGTATGACTAGAGATGATAGAAACAGACCCTGTGAGTCAGAATCTCGTAACAGTTGTGAAGCCTAAGCAACTTGCTAACTTTGGAGAAAATTCAGATGTTTAGCAGGTGTATATTTATGCCAATAAATAAAGATTATCTCACTCTCTGCCCATAAAAGGTAGCTCAGGTAATATGAGCACTCTTTACCGGCAGATTGCAGAGCAACAGTGCATAAAAAGTTTGGAACTTCAGCTAGAGTATTTGGATTACCTTGACAGGAAAAGTTCCATGAGGAAGCTTAGTTGTCAAGAGCTCTCTAAGTCTTCTAATAGCCTTAACCTTATTAGCCAAGATGTCAAGTAGAGGCAGAAGCTCGTCAGTTTTCAATGGGAAGTCAGGTGTTAACCACAAGACAGGTCTTAAACCCTTTTTATATTCACTCTCATTCTTAGACTCGCTAACTGCTCCTTTCTTCTTCTTTTTAATGTTTTTATCCTTTCCCTTCTTAGTGTCTCCACTATCCTCCTTCAGAAACTCGGATGCTAACTTTTGTTGATCACCTAACCTCTGGCTGCTACCTTCTGGGCCAAGCCTTGAAGTTTTCTTTGATGTTTTTAAATCCTCAGGTTCGTCACCTTTGCTCTTCAAAGTTTTCTTATTCCAACCAAACCAGCTCTTCTTCTCTTTAACCGCACCATTGGCTTCAGAATTCTCAAAGGAAGCTGATGAGCCATTTTCTTGACCATCAAAGGCCCCATGCTCTTCATCTTCACAAGCTGCATCGGAGTTCCCCATTCGTAGGGCAGAATCTAATTGCATTCTTTCCTCAGCAGTCAGTACGTCATCATATTCATCATTGTTTTCCCCATTTAACATACTTTCTCCATCCTCCACGGCAAAAAGCTCTTCATCTGTCATAGCACCTGGAACCCGCCTTGATTTCACACTCACCATCACATTAAGCATGTCATAAACTTTTGCCTTCCAATTCCCAACCATCTCTGTCTTCTCTTGGCGCCTCCAAGATAAATGAGGAATAAGCTCAGCCTGAGTAACATCAATACCTGGTCTGTACATATTTGTCTGAGACATCAAGGACACTTCATGGGCAACTTCAGCTTCTGTTGGTTGTGTACCAGCCCCTTCCAAAGCATTTGTAACTTCCTTCTCCTTGTGTGAAAGAGCAAGCAAAGAACCATGTGGCAGAGTTAAATTACCATCCTCAGAAGTATAACCCTCTCCAAGGAACAAAAATGTTTGGTCTGATCGTTGGATGCGTAAACCATCAAAACCAGCAAGGGTCATATCAGCACGGAGATTAGAACCACGCTTCCATATTCGGTAGGTATCAGAAGGGGCTATACGTCCAATAAACGGAATCACAGAGCTTTCAAAATGAAAAGTTATCTCCATATAAAAATCCCGAATACGAGTTGCCGAAGCAACAATGCGTGGAAGCCTACGACACCATTTAGCCCAAGCCAGAGGCTGATAATGCCGTGCAATAATCATGGCAATAGCTTCCTCTCTAGTACACACCGCCTCTTGCAAGGCACTCCAACCATTCTCATTCTGTAGACTCCAATCCGCACCAACCGCCATCAATATCTCAGCAGAAACGTGATCCCTAAGACGCACTGCAAGGTGAAGTGGTGTCTCCCTACCAGGTACATCACGACGATCAATAGCAGCCGATACCTCATCCGCTCGAACCTCAGCAGCAAGGGACTCAGCTTCATTATTCACCTCACCAGCCTTAGCAAGCCTAGGCAGAGAAGCAACAATCCGCCTCAGGGCAGCATGGTCATGTCTCGCAACTGCCAAATGAGCTGGACTATGCGCATATTTAGTTAAATCCTCCAACGACTTATCTACCACCTCTCTCTTTTCCCTTCTCCCCCCTCCTACACCACTATCATGTACAACTCCATTCACTTCCATAATTTCCTAACTAATCTCCACCTATAAAACAGCCCCTCCCATAACCTTCCCCTACCCTTCCAAATTTCACACACCCCAATCAATTAACCCTCAAAAAACGAATAATCCCTGCAAACTTCTTGTTCAATTTCTAGATCTTCACTGCCACAATTACAACTTACAATGATAACTGTTTTTGCTCAAAAATCACTTCAATATTACAGATTCTTCTCCAAAATTTCGAACATTAACTTGAAAATCCAAGTAAGTAGTTGGATCTTAGTTCTTAAAGCTCATAAATCATCAGTGTTCCAATAAAATCAAATCAAATCAAATCAAATCTGCAAGCAAATATTTACACATAAATCACAAACAGTTATACGTATCAATTACAATGCATTCAATTAAGCTAAATTAAATAAAAAAGCAATAATAAATTTAGAAGTAAAAATTGAAAGTGAAAGTAGAAATTCAAAAAGGGGAAGTGAAGATCCGTGATGAATGATTGATTAAGAAGAAACAAGAATGAAAGAAAGTGGTAGATACCTTGGTGAGAAGAAAGTATATATGTATGAATGAATGAGATTCAGAGTTGTTGTTGTTCTTGATTTTGCTGGTTAGGGTTGAGTTGTTAAACTGTGGTGGGTGATCGGACGGTGGAGATGGAATGGGAAACAAGAGATCTAAAGGTGGTGTGGGGCTCTGGTATGGACCATTAATGCTGACAGATGACTACACAGCGAAAAAGTGGACTCACTCAAGAATCGGTCGTAACTCGGTCCTAGGGTCTTTTGCTTTTCCATTTGGTTCACTTTGGTTCGGCCCTTGGGGTATATTTTTACACTTTAACATCATAGCTTAGGGTCACCATGAAATAGGGGAATACATTTTGAATATATTGAGTCTTGTCCATCAAGTCGTTTTTCTTAACTTGTAATACTCTTTGGATATCTCAACTTGTAATACTCTCTGGACAGTTATTAACTGAGATTGTAGGTTGAGTCGAAGCAGCAGATGATCAATTATTGAAAGAAATATAGGAAATAAACTATAAAGATAAAGAATAAACTGACATTCTCTCACTTGTAATACTCTTTGGACAGTTACTAACTAAGATCGATCGTGGATTGAGTCGAAGTAGGAGGCGATCAATTATTGAAAGAAATAAATTAAAGAGAAAGAATAAACTGACATTCTCCCACTTGCTTCATATAACGCATAATCAATCATAAAAAGAAAGAAATATAAGAATTGTGACCATATGTCTTCTAATAACGACTATTATCTTCTATGTATTATTATATTTCTAAAAATCAATCCCCAAATTTAATAAAGTAATCTTATGTTAATATCTTATCTAAATGAAGTGATATTTCTCAAAATAAATAATAAATATGTGTACATAACAAAATGAGAAAAATCAAATTGAATAAGAGTTTCGTCAAAATAAGAAAGGTTTACAAAATGAAAATCACATCATGGAACCAAGTATTATATGTACTACATGATCCTTAAAATTCTTTGGTGGCATGTCTTTAGTTAAAGGATCAACAATTATCAATTTTGTGCTAACGTGTTTAATGGTCACTTTATTTTCTTTAACACATTCTTTTGCGGCTAAATATTTGTTGTCAATGTGTTTACTTCGACTTCCATATTTTTTGTTCTTAGCCATAAAAATTGTAGCAAAGTTGCCACAATACATCTTCAATGGCCTCAAAATAGAGTCAACAACTCTAAGCCCAAATATGACACTCCTTAACCGCACACCATGTGAGGTAGTCTCAAAATAATAAGCAAGCACAGCTTCTATAGTTGAAGTAGCAGTCAAGGTCTGCTTTGCACTTCTCCAAGATACAACTCCACTAGCTAACATAAAAATATAGCCCGGTATCAACGTAACCAGCTGTTAGCATGTGATTTTCGACACTGCATTGAAATTCACTGAGTCCGATTTGGAAGAGTCTTAAGAACATATCCACAAGATTAGGATCACTATCTCTTTAAAATATGTCAAGAGTCTCGAAAAGGTTCGCAACGAGTTAACATTTTTGACATAAAAGTATGGTGTAAAGGTGGTAGGTTTGACTTGCATGTTAGTTGTTTTGGGACTTAGTATATCCTAAAGTCCAAAGATTAGGTGATGCAAAGGAGCTTCGACACTACACTATAAGATTCGGCAGAGCAGCTCTTCGACAGAGATAGTTAGAGGTTGTAAAGGCGGTTTTAAAGGCAAACAACAGTTTGGAAGCAGTTCAAAGGCCAAAGGCACGTTGAAGCATGTCATAAAATAGAAGTCCACGTAATTGGATATGTGTCAGGTTCTAGGGTAGTAACTGTTATCGACGGTCATTGTTGTATATTGTATATAAGTTGATTTTATTCATGTAATCAAGATTTGCAAATTTTATCATTATTCTCTATAGAACTCGAGTATCCAAATCACAAAGAGAAAAGAGTTTGTAATGAAACATGTATGAATTTGCGTCACTGCCTTTAAGTTTTCAATACAATTGATTACTTTTAAGCTTAATTGCAATTTTGGTCCCCCTATTTTGTATTTTTTTTAGTTTTGGTCCCTCCTTTTTAAAAACCACGATTTTGGTCCCTTTTTTAAGTTTTGTGTTAGATTTTTGGTCCCTTTTAGGGACTAAAATCCAACCTAAAGACTTAAAAGAGAGACCAAACTCGTGGTTTTTAAAATGGGGGGATTAAAAAAACTAAAATAGGGGGATCAAAGTTGCAATTAAGTCTTACTTTTATTGTCCTTCTCTTATTTATTTTACATTGTCGAATAGTTTTGTATTGTTCTTAGTGGGATTTTCACCCAACTTTCTTGACATTTAAACGTCAATACCCAAGAACAAACATATTTTCTAGAATATTTTGCACCATATGTCTTGGGATTTTTTCGAGTTTAACCCTTTAAGTGAACGAAAACTTGTGAATTGATTTACCAAAAACAACTGTAAACACTAGCGTAGTCTGAATCAGAGTAGAAAATTACTTCCAAATTATTTGTTCGTTTGTACATAAACATGAAATTCTCTCTTCCCTGAAGATATTTCATCACCTTATTTGCATATTTCCAGTGGTCAACACATGGATTACTCTGATATCTTCCCAAAACTCCAATAACATATGCAATGTCAGGTCTGATGCAAATCCGAGCATACATAAGACTTTCTACAGCTGAAGCAAGTGGGATATTCTTCATGTGTTCTCGTTTAAAATCATTTTATGGGAATTTACTTAATTCAAATTTATCACCCTTCATGATAGGATCCACACTTGGTGAACAATAATTCATATTAAATCTCTTAAGAACTTTATTGATATAGGCATGTTGGGACAAACCCAAAATACCCCAGTTTCTATCTCTATGGATGTTAATGACAATGAAATAAGATGCCTCTACCATGTCCTCCATATCAAAAATCCTTGGGATGAATTGTTTCACCTCATACATCATACCATTATCATTTGTCGCAAGCAAAATAGCATCCATGTATAACACAAGGAAACGTATATTTATCCCACTTACCTTATAGTATATACATTGATCCATGGCATTCTCTTCAAAACCAAATGAAGTGATTACCTCATGAAATTTTAAATACCATTTGCGGGAGGCTTGTTTCAACCCGTAGGTAGATTTACTATGCTTACAAACTAAGTTTTCACCTTCACTAGTAGAAAAACCTTCAGGTTGTTTCATGTAAACTTTTTTCTCTAGAGAACCATTTAGGAATAATGTTTTCATATTCGTTTGATGTAATGCAGAGTTATGACCTACCAATGCCATAATGACTCAAAAAGAATCTTTCTTAGACATAGGAGAAAATGTACATGTGTAGTTGGTTCCTTCTCTTTAAGTGAATCTCTTTGGCAACAAGTATTTCCTTATATCTCTCAATGTGGCCTTGTTAATCTTGTTTTGTTTTAAATACCCATCTACATCCAAAGGCTTTTACACCATTATGCAACTTGACAAGATCCCAGACTGTGTTTGATGCCATTGAATTCATCTCCTCTTTCATAGCATTGTGCCACAAATTTGATTCATTATAACTCATGGCTTGTGAAAACATTTCAGGGTCATTTTTTGCTCTTATGTTGTAATTTGATTCTTATAGATATACTAAAGATTCACTAGGAATTGTTGACTTTCTAACTCTAGTAGCTCTTCTCAATGTCATCTTGTTATCTTCTTGAGGATCTTATTGTTCAACCGACTTAATAACATGCTCTTCGACATTATCTTGATGTTCCTCATCAATAACTTGATCTACATGATAAGTTTCAACAGCTTGTGGAAGTTTGATTGCATTTTGTCGAACACCTCTTTGTACTTGAGGAGTGTGAACAATAACCAGTCTATCAAATGATCTATAAGGTTCAGCCACATAGTGATCTTTCTTATAAGTTATATCTTCGAGTTAATCACTCCCACTAATCAAGTCATTTCAAGAAACTAGGCATGTCTCGATTCCAAAATCTTAGTTGTAAGTGATGGACAATAAAATATATAGCCTTTGGACTTTTAAGCATATCCGATGAAATTCCCACTAATAGTCCTTGGGTCTAGTTTCTTTTCTTGTGGGTTATGAATTCTCACTTTATACGAACAACCCTAAACATGTATATGTTGAAGACTTGGTTTTCAACCTTTGAATAACTCAAAAGGAGTCTTTCGCACAACCTTAGTTGGAACTTGGTTAAATATATACGCAATCGTCTTTAGTGCTTCAGTCCACAAAAATTGAGGAAGATTAGCATTACTCCTCATACTTCTTACCATGTCCATTAATGTTTGGTTTCTTCTTTCTGCCACACCATTATGGTCAGAAGAATCAGGCATAATGTATTGGACAACAATCCCACGCTCTTAAAGAAACTTTGCAAATGGACTGGTCGCTTGTCCATTTTCTGTGTACCTACCATAATACTCTCCACCTCTATCAAATCTCACGATTTTTATTTGTTTCTTACATTGCTTTTCTAATTCATCCTTGAAAACTTTAAAGGCATCTAAATCTTCGTCTTTAGAATGAAGTAAGTAGAGATACATATATCATGAATAATCGTCTATAAAGGTGATAAAGTTTTCTAGACTATTTGCGTCCATGTCTAGACAACAAGTATATGTATGTATTATTCCTAATAGGTTCGAACTCCTTTACGCACCATTTTAAAACTTGTTAGATTGTTCTCCCTTAATGCAATTCACACAAGTCTTAAAATCAGCAAAATCTAGAGTACTAAGTACTCTCTCATTTACTAGTCTCTTAATTTTATCGATTAAGATGTGTCCCAATCTTTGGTGCCATAACATTAAGGATTTTTCATTCACAACATATCGTTTAAACCAGCAGTAACATGCATTGAATTATAAGCAGCATTATTTTGTAAATTAATAGAATAAAGACCATCGTGTAATTCACCATAATCGAAAACTCCAAATTTATTAGCTAAAGTAAAATCAGAATCCTTGAAATTAAATGATACACCCAATGGCGCTAATCTAGAAACAAAAACTAAATTCTTCAAAAAACTAGGAACATAAAAGGTCTTTTCTAAAACTAAAGTAAAATTGTTGCTTAAAATTAAATTGCACGTTCCAATGGCCTCCACATGTGAACGCATCTGCCCTCCTTAATAGATGTATTGTTCACTTCCCACTGACTTTCCTTAGGTTTTGCATACCCTGCAAGGTATTCGAAATATGGATTGTAGAACCAAAGTCAATCCCCCCATGTGTTATAATTTATATTAACCATATAAGATTCATAACAAATAAATGTAAGTGAAGTACCTATATTATCCATCTAACTTTTAAACTTCAAGCAATCCTTTTTCATGTGCCTTTTCTTTTTGCAAAAGAAACACTTAGACTATTTATTTAAGGTTGACTGAGGAGGAATGTTGCCTTTATTCTTAGCCAATTCCTTCTTTTCTTTACTTGAACAGTGAAGTTAACTTTCTCATCCTCTTCCATCATCAACCTTTCCTCTTCCTACGCACACATAATCAACAATTCATTAATCGACCACTTATCTTTATGTGTGTTTAAGGATATCTTGAAAGGGTCATACTGATGAGGTATAGCACATAAAATATAGTGAACAAGAAAAGAATCAGATGTGGTCACCTTCAAATCTTTAAGTTGATCCGATATATCCCCCATATGCATGATATGGTCACACAACCTCTCACCCCGGTGAACTTCATAGTAGGAAACTTTATGATTATAGTGTTGGAAATAGCCTTATCATATGTGGGAAATTTCTCATCAATGGCCTTAATAAGATATTTAACATTTTCATGATGCTTGATTGAACCACATATGCCAGCAGATATCTTAGTCTTTATAAACACAACAAAGAGACGATTAGATATCTCCCACTTTTCATAAACATCAACTTGATATGGAGTGTTGGTTGCAGTAATACCCATTAGTTCATTCTTCCTAATGGCATAGTCAATGTCCATCCAACCCAAATGAAGAAGAACCATTTCCTTCCGAATCTTGTAATTGTCACCATTTAACTCGGTAATATCACACTTAAAATCAGAGAATTTTTCATATTGATCAACTACATAATTCAATAAACATGCTTATTAACCATAATTGAGACAAAGTAAATAAATTACATGTTTTGTCAGTGCAAACCATACATATAAATCTAGTGACACAACACTTGCTTATAGGCTAAAATTTTACTCAATTAGATTCATATTATAACCTTATCATAAAACTATCAGTTATGTTCGCTTCTTAATTCTTGCAGGTAAATCAAGAAATATAATGTGATATTTTATCCTAATTAAACATACAAATACAACAAAATTCATGTGGGTAGATTTTATTATATCATGTATGATCAATTACAACTAATGTGTTTAATGTGATTTTAAATCATAATTTATAATTTTAATTAATTTAAAGATGATGTGGCTATTCATTAAATAATCAAAATTATAATAATCACTTAAAATTATGAATTTATAGTAAATAGTTAAATGCTTGCATAATAACCTAAATAATGCAAATAAATAACAATATTTCATTTATAATAACATAAAGTATTCATATAAACTCTTAAAAAAATTGAATATGTATAAATTATTTAACATAATATATCATATTTAAAATTATTTTTTTAAAAATACAACATGCTCCAATAAATAAACACATTAAAATTTAACTAAACATAATTCTATTTGATGTCAACATGAAAGTTGTTTGGGATGTCATGAAGAGTAACTTTGATCTTGGAATAATTTTCATATGACAAAAATGGTAGGATAAAAGATCTAGGGGACCCTAGATTTGACCAGTTGACTTTTCTGGTCAACCTCCTTGAACCAACTTGCAAACTTGGAGTTCTTTTGATACTTGGGGATCATGGAGAATCATATATGCTTAAGATGATGTATAATGGAGTATCCTTTGAGATATTTGATCAAATGATGAAGCAACTTGCTGAGGGAGTTACACAAGATCCTCAGATGAATTAGGGTTTCCAAGGCAAACAAGCTTCAAACTCTTGATGAATTCTTGATCAAAATGATAAATAAAGAACATGGGGGATCCATGTATGATACTTAGAACCATTGTGAACCTTTACTTTATTGATCTTTTTCATTGAGTGTCTCAAACCCTAGATATGAACTTGATGAGGCATAGGTGGACACACACACTACCTACAAAAGAAACAAAGTTACACATAGACATATTTTTGGCATTTTGGTTAGTAAATAAAGAAAAATAAGGTATGATACAATCAAAAGTGCTTGGTGACCTCTCCCAATGCAAACCCAATGAATGAGGGGCAAGGAGGATGCCAAGGTGTGATCCCAAAGCCAATGCAAATGATGAGATAACATGAGGGATCTTAGGGTCAAAGTCGGGGTCTTACAGATACGATGTAGTGGTCATCACAATCAGAAAACCTCTAGAATTCCTTCACCAGGAAAGTGTACACTGGACCATAAAGACGTTTGAAGTAGTTTCCCCACCCTTGATTCTCCAATTTTTTAGTTAGATCTATGTCATTCCTCTTGAGTTTGTCAAAATCAAACCAAAGTTCATACAATACTTCTAGTTTTTTAAAAGGGGTGGCAAGATTTATGTGAGGAGGGCGATAAAGAACATGAGGTTCTTGATATGAAGTTGTTGCAGTCGTAGCGGTTTGGGTTACAACTTGTTGTGGAGCTTTAACATTTTGCTCAACAACGTCCATTTGTTGAGAATATTCGAGAACCTGTTGCTATTGAGGATTCATGTTGCAGTTGTTGAAATAGATGAATTTGCAAGGAGGTTGAGGTTGTAGAGAGAATGAAGGCAAGGGTTCATGTATGTAGTAAGAGTGAAAAGTGGGAAAGTGGGAATTGTGGTAATATATACACAAATTCAAAAACGCATGCAAAACGTAAATGTTAGGTTAGAGAATGGACAAGAGTAATTATGATTGCTAAAATCTGAGTTGATAAGTGTGAGGAGAATTAAATGTTGATAATGATGGTTGTCTAATCTCACAAATATGCACACTACTCAAGGGGATCTCAATAGTTTGGCTCTTGAGTTCTGAGCTAGACAGTTGTCTAGAAGATCCAAAGCCACACGTTTGAGAGACCACATGTTGATGTTTCTGGAGTCAAGAATACCAAACGGTTTCTAATTTAGAAGGTTTCTAATCCAGATAACATCTAACTTGTAGAAGTATCAAAACCAAAACCAGATAAGCACCATATGTTTATATCAGAGTCTATTTTAACATTAGAGAGGAGAGGCACATGTTCAGATTCATTTTGGGTAATCTGCTATATTTAAATGTTTCAAAATGAAAAGAAATCTATCTTAGGCTAAGAGTTTTGTGAAGATGTCAACCCATTGATGGTCTATATCTATGAATTTTAAAATGATTATCCTTTTCTGAACATATTCTCTTATAAAATGATGTTTAATTTCTATGTGCTTCACTCTGTAATGTAAAATTAGATTCTTACTTAAACATATAGCAACAGTATTATCACAAAATATAGGGATGTTACTCTCATAAATCTGAAAGTCCTCAAGTTGATTCTTCATCCAGAGCATCTGAGTGCTGCATAGTGAAGCTGGAATGTATTCTGCTTCTGCAGTTGACAATGCAATTATTGATTGTCTTTTGCTTGCCCATGAGATGAGGTTTCCTCCCAGAAACTGACAGTTCCCTTATGTGCTTTTGCATTCCAATCTGTCTCAAGTGTAATCTACATCACAGTACCTAGAAAGCATGTACTCTGATGTTTTCTTATACATCAGGCCAATATTAGGTGTTCCTTTCAGATGCCTCGGGATTCTCTTAACAACAGTTAAGTGAGATTCCCTTGGATCTTACTGAAATCTAGCATATAGACATACGTTGAATAATATATTTGAGATTCCCTTGGATCTTACTGAAATTTAGCATATAACATAGAGAAGATAACCTATCATACCACGATAGAGTTTCTGACAAACCTTTTGACTCACCTCTTCTTTCTCCAGAATACAGGTAGGATGCATGAGAGTCTTTGCTGGTTTGCTTTCTGACATGTCAAATTTCTTCAGAATATCTTTTATGTATTTTCTTTGATATACATATGTGGCTTCTGATGTTTGGTTGATTTAAATCCCCAGAAAGAACTTTAGTTCTTGCATCAGACTCATTTCAAATTCTGCTTGCATTAACTCATAAAATTATTAACAAATAGAGGGGTTAGCAGAACCAAATATTATGTCATCAACATATATTTGACAAATCATAAGATCGTTTATGATGTTTTTACAAAAAATAGTGGAGTCCACTTTGCCTCTGATAAAGTCATTCTCTAGAAGAAATGAACTAAGTCTTTCATACCAAGCTCTGGGAGCTTGCTTCATACCATATATAGATTTTTTAAGTTTAAAAACATGTTTTAGAAGTTTTGAGTTTTCGAAACCAGGAGGTTGATGGACATACACCTCTTCAGAAATATAACCATTCAAAAACGTGCTTTTGACATCCATCTGATATAATTTAATGGAATAATTTACAACAAAAGATACAAGAAGACGAATAGATTCTAACCTCGCGACTGGAGCAAAGGTTTCGTTGTAGTCAATACCTTCTTGTTAACTATAACCATGTGCCACCATCTGTGCTTTGTTTCTAACCACTTCACCATTTTCATTTAGTTTGTTTCTGTAAACCCATTTGGTTCCAATCACATGGGTTCCCTTGGGTCGTGGTACAAGATCCTAGACATCATTCTTGGCAAACTGATCAAGTTCTTCTTTCATTGCCATAATCCATTTTTTGTCTTGAAGAGATTCTTCACAGGATGTTGGCTCTATTAGAGATACTAATCCCAGAAGTGTTTCTTCAGAAACTTTGAATGTTGATCTTGTTCTGACATGTTCATTTTTGTTTCCCAAAATCAGTTCTTCAGAAACATTCTGTCTATTTCTTGATCTTTTCTGATTGATTGTGACTTCAAGTGCTTTTGACGTTTCTTTTTCTGCTTCATCAGGTTCTCGGGTCTTTTCGTCAGAACCTACAAGTGTTATCTCCAAATCTGCAAAATTCTCAACTAGCTTTGACTTTTCAGAGTCAAGCTTATCATCAAACCTGACATGTATTGATTCTTCCACAATTTGTGTTTCTGTATTGTATACTCTATATCCTTTAAAACGTTTTCAGTATCCCGACATAATACACTTTTGTGCCTTAGAGTCAAACTTGTTCAAATCATCTTTAGTATTTAGAATAAAACAAGAACATCCAAAAGGATGAAAATAGGAAATGTTGGGTTTTCTTCCCTTGCAGAGTTCATAAGGAGTCTTCTCCAAAATAGGTCTGGTAGAGATTTTATTCTGAATGTAACACGTTATATTGACAACTTCAGGCTAGAAGTGCTTACCCACATTTGTTTCATTGACCATGGTTCTGACCATTTCTTGGAGAGTCCTATTATTCCTTTCTACAACTCCATTTTGTTGTGGAGTTCTAGGATAGGAGAAATCATGGGATATTCCATCAGAGTCAAGAAGTTCTTCAAAAAGTTTGTTTTCAAATTCGCCACCATGATTACTTTTGACTCTGATGATCTTAGAGTCAAATTCCTTTTGCACTTTTGAATAGAAACTAGTGAACCCAAAAGGTGACACATTCTTGTGCCTTAAGAATTTTACCCATGTCCAACGACTATAATTATCAACAATGACAAGTCCATACTTATTACCATTGACTGACGCTGTCTTAATAGGTCCAAACAGGTCAATGTGTAAAAGTTCCAGAGGCTTAGAGGTTAAAACAACATTTTTGTTTTTGAAAGTTGTTTTAGAAAATTTTCCTTTCTGACATGCTTCACAAAGAGCATCTAAAGAAAACTTCAGCTTAGGTAGGCCTCTGACTAACTCAAGTTTATTTAGCTAAGAAATCCTCCTCAAGCTAATGTGACCCAAGCGTCTATGCCACACACATTGCTCTTCATTTACAGACGTTAAACATTTTACATTTTGATCTTTTAAATCTGAAAGTTTTATTTTGTAAATGTTATTCTTCCTCTTTCCAGTGTAAAAGACTGTGCCATTTTATTGATTAACAACTTTGCACATTTTTTTATTAAAGATTATATCATAACCATTATCACTTAATTGACTTATGGATAACAAGTTATGCATTAATCCCTCAACATAAAGGACATCCAAAATAAAAGGAAGAGATCCATTACCAATTGTTTTAGATCCTCTGATTCTTCCTTTCTGATTTCCTCCAAAGCCTACGAAGCCAACATCTTTAAGTTTCAGGTTTTGGAACCTATGCTTTCTTCCAGTCATGTGTCACGAGCATCCAGAGTCCAGGTACCATGATTGTTGTTTTAACTCTGTTTCACAGGATATCTCTTCAGATTCAGACTCTCTTTCAGATGAACTTCCATAGGTGGTGGCCATGAATGCAACATTTTCATGCTCCTCTTCATAATCAGATTCTGAATCTTTAGATTCAGAGTCGTCCCATGTTGCCATGAGTCCCTTCTTCTTTTCTTTGAAGGAGTTCTTCTTGAAGCTTTCCTCTATGAAGTTGTCCTTCTTGAGCTTTGAACATTCATTTTTGTAGTGTCCAGGTTCTTTGCATTCGTAACAGGTCACTTCCTTGTTGGGTCTTCCTCTGGAGGTTGAATATGGACGATCTCCATTCTATCTGGGCCTTTTGAAGTTGTTATTTCTTTTTCTCCAGAGTTGTTTGATTCTTCTGGAAAGAAGAGATAACTCATCTTCATCATTAGAATCTTCATTCTCCGAGTCATCTTTATCTTCTTCTTCAGCTTGAAAGGTTTTGTTCCTTTCTGGCTTTCTTCTTTCTGATCTAGTCTTTAAAGCTACTGATTTTCTTTTCTTCTGGGGTTCATCTTCCTCTAGCTCTATCTCATGACTTATGAGGAAACTGATAAGTTCTTCAAGGCTTATGATGTTCAGATCCTTGGATAACTTCAGAGTAGTAACGGTAAGTCTCCATTTCTTGGGAAGACTTATGATTATCTTTTTGACATGATCTGTTGTAGTATATCCTTTGTCTAAAACCTTGAGTCCTGCAACTAAGGTTTGGAACCTTGAAAATGTCACTTCAACAACTTCATCATGTTCCATTCTGAAGGCTTCATACTTCTGGATTAAGGCCAAAGTCTTAGTCTCTTTAACTTGATTATTGCCTTCATGAGTCATCTTCAAAGAATCAAAGATTTCTTTGACTGTTTCCCTGTTGGTGATCTTCTCGTACTCATTGTAGGAGATTGTGTTCAACAAAATGGTTCTTGCTTTATGGTGATTATTGAAATCACGCTTCTGATCATCACTCATTATACTTCTTGGAATAGAGATACCGATAGCAGAAATTGGTGGTTCGTAACCATTTGTGACAATATCCCATATATTAGTGTCGTATCCTAGGAAGAAACTTTCAATTTTGTATTTCCAATAGTCAAATTTTTCTCCATCAAAAACTGAAGGTTTGACGTTGTAGCTATCTCTTTCATTTGTGTTATCCATGATATTTTTCTCACACTGGATCTCTCTACACTTTTAAATGTTTGATTCAAAAAGCAATAAGAGATCATGATACTCTGATACCAATTGAAGGTAGAGAAAAACAAGAAAGGGGGTTTGAATTGTTTTCACAGTAATAAAAAACTTTTGCAACACTACTCACACGAAAGTAAATGCTAACAACACAAGAAATTTATCCTGGTTCGCTTGAAAATCAAAGCTACTCCAATCCACCCGACCAAAGTGATTTCTTCTTCAATAAGGACTTAATCCAATAATCTCAATAGATTACAAAAATGTCTAACAGTTCAACAATCTCTTAGTCCTCTTAAGTCTACAGACTTTAACAAGTCACTTGAGAAATATCAACAAATTTCTAGAAGTACACGTGTTTGCCTTAGTGCTTCTAGGTAAGCAGTATAAACACAATTAAGAACACAGATTAATAATCACACTATTGAGCAACAACTCTTGTGTGATTACTGAATTTTATAATGAAAGTATATTGAGTATGTAGATTGAAAAGTATTATAGAATTCTTGTGTATTCTTTTTTTCAGCATGATGATGATGAGACATTTATATAGTACTTTGAGATGACACTGTTGGAGGGAAATTAATGGAGATTTTTTTTCAATTATGGGAATTAATGGTATTAACTACTTTGTCCTTTCCATATCGGTCTTAGAACATAATCCATAATTTCCTTATAAAGATTTGTACTATACTTAGATTACTTCTTGATTAAGTTTTTGATTTTGATGAGTAAGATGATTAGTTGAGCGTGAATCAGAGTGGGTGGAGTCATAATCTTTGGGCAGAAGCTTGTAGTATTCAGATATTCTCTTAACTAGTCTTCAGATAGTTATTTGTTGAATAGTCTTTAGATAGATGTTCGTTGAATCAACTTCAGATAGATGTTTGTTGAATAGACTTCAGATAGAGTGTCTTCTGATGTTGTCTTGCAGAGTCATCAGATGTAGAGTCTTCAGATATCAGATATGAACTTCAATGTTAGATTATGTACGTGATTCTTTTAGAAGTGTTCTTGTTCAGAGTCAGATATGATTTCTTCATTGCTGGATCGACTTTTCTGGACCACGTTAGATTCCAAACATTGTTTTCCTCAGATTCATTTTTCTTTAGAAACCTGCACACTTAGAGAAAATTATTAGAGTACCAAGTTGTTTCATTCTTTGTTATCATCAAAACTTAGAGATATATTGCAGAGCCAAAATCTTGTTCTAACAAAAATTTGTTGGCTAACAGTTATATCTTACTACGTTACATTTCGTGACATTGTGTTATGTTAACTTGCGTTGTGTTACCTTGTGTTGCATTAACTTGCGCCGCATTATATTTCGTTACGCTACCTCTCGTCTTATTACTTTGTGCTAGTTTTGTTTCTTTGTATCAACAAAAATTAATCAAAACTCAGATGAAAAAGGGATAATCGGATGTATATCCACTTTGTCCTCGAGTAATCGAAAACAAGGTGTACACATTGTTCAAAGTCGATTACACGTCTTCCGTTAAAAAACACATTCATCAAAACTCAGATTAAAAAGGGATAATTGGATGTACATCCACTTTGTCCTCGAGTAATCGAAAGCAAGGTGTACTCCTTGTTCAAGGTTGATTACTCGTCTTTCGCTAAAAAAACATGTTAATCAAAACTTGGATTAAAAAGGGAGAATCGGATGTACATCCGATTTGTCCTCGAGTAATCGAAAGTAAGACGTACACCTTGTTCCAGGTCGATTGTTCGTCTTCCGCTAAAAAAACACATTTATAAAAAAATCAAATTAAAAACAGAATAATTTGATGCACACCTTTTTTATCCTCGAGTAATCGAAAGCAAGGTGTACACCTATTTTAAGGTCGATTATTCGTCTTCCACCTAAAAACAACTTCAACCAATCAAACTTACTTTTTCCGCCTTAGCACGATCAAATCTCTTTATAAACGAACAATGTTTTATCTATTCTAACGCAGTTTACAAACAACGCTTCATTATGCCCATGAGCGACCAACAAAGCAACACTTTCCGCTCAAATGCGACAAAAAGTTGTTTCTTAAAATCAATCACAAACAAATTTTTGCTATCAAGAACTACGTAACTTTGAGTTCTCCACCGCACTTGCAGATACGTAAGAGCGAGATTCAACGTCCCGTCAATCACTCTAATAAAATTCTTTTTTTAGTTATTTTCTTTTCATGTAAATATTTTTATTAATAAGAAGAAACTCAACCATTTTTAAACTAACATTTTTCAATACTAATTAAGCGGTTCTCGTTGATTATAACATATGTTGTGATGCTAATATCTTCCTCGCACATAATTGATCCCCGCATCTAAATTTGATTGCGATGATCTTATTTTTATTCTTCAAAGGTTTTATTAACGTTTTCCTTTTAAAAATAAAACTTCGATAACGACTTCATTATCATTCGAACTTTTCTTCGCTCTAATATTTTTTCTCGCAATCGACAACAAGGAGAAGCCATTTATGAACTCTAAACAAACACACACTTCTTCTATAAGGTTGTATATGCATTAAATACATTGATGCTTAACTTGTTAAATTATCTCACACTAAACATTGTCTTTGTTAATTTTGTTGATATATCACTTTCCATGTGCCCTCTCAACACCAAAACCTTATCATTACAATGACATCATATTCCTTCAAGGACTAATCACAAGAAAAATTTGTTACTATCTAGCTCCATGTTCAACGAGACAACATATTCATATGGAATATTATGAAAACATTAAGCACCAAGACAAACACTAGGAGAATTTATATTTTATCTTAAGTTTTTTAGGTGCGGGTATTGGCTAATGTAGTCTATTTAACCTTTTTTTTAAATAAAGAATTCATTGGAGACTAAAAAAACCCAAAACCTAGAATTCTATAGTTCTCAAACCACCGCATCGCCATTTTGCACCGTTCACCGGAAGAAACAGAGAGCACCATTAAACTCCTCTCCTCAAGACCTTTCGTTTCATCCTAGCTCCTCCACTGTCCCGTCTCCGCTTCCACCGTCGTCCTTCTTCCGTTGCGGTTCCGTCCGAATCGATGCAGGGTCCTTCTCAGAGATGGGGCTACATTCGAATCATGTCCGGCACAATCTTCGGAGGTATCCTCGGTTTCTATGTTATGCATCGTGTTGAGATTAGTTACAAGGTTAGCATTCGTGTTTTCTCTCTCTAGCTTCAAGAAATTTTATTGATTTTTGATGCTACCCCCAGTTGAGATTCAGTTGCATAATCTGAAACCCTTTTGATTTTTGTGGTAAAAGATTTGATCTTTTTAGTGTTTGAATGTGGGTTGATTGATTGTAGGAGAAAATGAATGAAAGGCTGAGAAATTATGAAGCTGAATTGAAAAGAAGGAGGGAAGAGAAACTTAATGAGTTTGAGATTGAGGAATCATCTAAGTTTTGAACTTTGATTCCATATTGTAACATTTCTCTATCTGCTTTCAAGTTTTGAGAAAATTGGATCAAATTGTTTCAATTGCCATAAGCAGTAGCAGCTTCTGCATTCACAGTGAAACTGTCAAAGGTGTTAGTTAGTTAAACCTTCCACCTAAGATCTATTGTGCTCTATGAAAAAGTGATGCATAGAATATCAATATGGGTTTTTTGTTTGAGTATTATGGTGAATTGGTGATTGAATGTGTTTGAATCTGTTTATTTTGTGAAAGAATGAAATTGCTGCTGAGATGAGAGTTGTTTTGGCTTGTTGTTGAGTTGAGTCATACTATGAATTTCTTGGCTTGTTGTTGAGTTGAGTCATACGATGAGTTTCTTGGCTTGTTGAGTTGTTTTTTCATGACTTAAACATGAGATATGAATAAGTGTATTTTTGAATTCAATCATGACAAAACAAAGTGACACAATGGCTGTGTGAAATCTAGATCCTTAGCAAATAAAAGAGTGGAAGAGTATTGGTAGTATAGAAAATAGAGATTATGATGTTTAAATGGCGAAGACACTATGCATTCTTGCTTTGTACCCCATCTTATGTTTGTTTCCATTTTGTAATATTTTTTTGGATAAGTTCTATCATTATTTTAAGGGAAAATTTCACTCCTCCGCAGAAGTCGGTTAAATCATACCAACACTTTCTAGAGTTTATGCGCTAATTTCATTAAGTTTGCATATATCAAACATAAGTTTTTAGTGATACACCAATAAACATAGGTAAACTTCATTTATATTTATGATTTTAGAAGAGGTGAGTGTAATTTTTCCTGTATGTAATATGTTAGATACTTGGTTTGGACCTAAGTCCAACAAATGTGTCAAATAGAGGAATGAGTTATATTTGAGGTTGCTAGTTGATTAGGGAGGAATGATAGTTATATAAAGGACATGTATAGAAAGGGAGAAGACATTGAGAATTATTCACTAGGTATCATATTGGTTTGGGCAGAAAGAGAATTGTCTCATCTATGAGGAGTTTTGCTCCAGGATTGCTCGGGTTAATCTTTTGTAATAGTTATTGTTATTCTATTGATAATACAATTTATTTTATTTTGAATATTGAGTTCCTAACATAATAACTCAAATGATAAGTTTTTAAAATGAATCAAGCATGGAAAGGAATGAAAGAGCAAATAGTGTAATGAGTGTAAATGTTTGAGCAGCTTTATAGTGTGCGATTGGTGCATTCTCATTTGTAGATTGCAATGAATATCCAAAACCTTGATAATCATTTTCTGCCCTTTTGTATAATGACCACTTAGGGATGTAAAAAAAATCCCTACATGCGGGTATTTATGGATGAATATTTACATACCTAGCAGGTTTAATGGTACTATTTTAATAAATTATAAAAATTATTTAAATATTCTTGTTTATTATATTATGATTTTTAATCTTCTAAAAAATTTAGTCTTCACATTTCTTTTATTTATTTTTTGAAAAAACATCCCATATTTTTCATATAAATATTTGACTATTTCATTTTTAAGCTTCTTCTATATTCCAGACCTTAATTCCACAATTTCATCGTCCAACCAATCAGTACTCTCCTTCTTTTATTCAACCAGTGTCTCGCTTCCTACTCATCTGTCGTCCACACTTCCACCATGACTTACGATCACATTAACTTTCATTTGTTTGGTTGAACATCAAATGTATGGTTATTATATTTAGATGTTATTATGTTTTAGTGAAAAATAATGAAATTAATGTGATGAAATCCATATATAACTTGGAAAGCTGAAGGAAAATGAAATTCTTAAATTATATTTGTTGCATCCATATTGTGCCACGCAATCAACTTACTATTTTTACTATTAAATTACTATTTTTTTTCTCTTGTTTTCTTCAACATGCTATTCACCTTTCAAATTTCGTTTTCCTACTTTCCCTTTTCAACTTCACTTTCTCTCCCTACTCTTTTTTTTTTTTTGGGAATTTTGAAAAATCTCAATCATCTTCCTTTTCTCTTCCTCTCTCTCTACCACATTCTTCTTCAACTTTTTTCTCTCCCTCTCAATCTTTAGCGTTATGAAAAATAGAGATTTGTAAATCTCAAAGTCACGTGAGAATATGGGCTCACACCATTTATGTTGACATCAAGTTTTTGATTTAAAGTAATATCCTTCCAGATTCAAGATATACTATTTCTTATCATACTTCAAAATTGTTTTTATAACACCCCGATAAAATATGATAATTATTTAATTTAAGTTAATAGTATATTACTAATTTAATTAAATAATTGGATTATTATTATTGGATTATTATTATTATTATTATTATTATTATTGGAATAATAGAGTTGGAAATAAAAAGGTCCCATTTGGTAAAAGGGGGTTTTCACGTGAAAACAGAGAAACGACTCTAAAGTGGAAAAGGGCAAAGAGCAAGAGAACGAGGGTTGAAGAAAGGAAAAAGCTGGAAGCAAAAGGTTGCCGGATTAACTCAGGTAAGGGGGTTTATCGTCGTTTAATGGGTATTATGGGTTAACATGTAATGGGTAGTGATAAGCCATTGATTTGTCCCTAATTGGAATGATGAATGCTGTAAATTGGGAACTGATGGATGAACGAGATATGGGTTATAATGGGAGAAGATTCGTAAGAATTAGATGGAATAATGTTAGAATTTGTGAAATTGAATAGGGTATGATTCGTGTTAGATGATATGAATGAATTCTGTGTAAAAATTGGACTGTGGGAGGTTGGATTTGGGAAACCTCGTAGCAGAGAAAACCCATAGCAGATCTGGAAATTCTGGTTCTGGTCATACGCGTATGGCACTAGGCAATACGCGTATGAGATGGCCTGGAGGGGGGAAAAACTGGCGCTGATACGCGTCATACGCGTGTATTACGTGCATCCTGTGTTGGTACGCGTATGGGGTGAGGCCATACGCGTATGGATGAGGAAGATGATGATTTTAACGTAGTTTTGTCTCTGTTGGTACGCGTATGAGGAAGTGGTACGCGTAGCATACGCGTATGGGACAGGCCAATACGCGTATGGGTTTGGCTAGAAAATGGGCCATACGCGTATGGGCATGAAGCATACGCGTATGGGCAGAATTGTGATTTTTTCTGAGCTGTTGTTGTGCAGTTTTGGTCGTTTCAGCTGAGTAATGTAATTTAGCTGATGTATGCTATAGTAGGGACCATTTCCCGTTGTTTTAAGTAGTGTAGGTATTAGTAGAGTGTGCTAATATTGTGATTGATTATTTGACATGATGTGATTCTGGGATAAATATGCTGATGATGTATGATTGTATGCATAATGCTGTGAATGTATCTGTTATGTATGCAATTGTGAATGGACTGTTTATGGCAGAGTGTGAGCATATGTCCATCTTGGATTGTTGTTGTTGTTTGCATGCTAGGTGATTTAGCGTGCATAGTATGGCCTTTATGGTGGTAGCTAATTCCCATGGTGAGGAATTAGTGAGTGAATTATTATGGATTGTTGTTGATGTTTGCATGCTAGGTGATTAGCGTGCATAACATGGCCTTCAGGGTGGTAGCTAATTCCCATGGTGAGGAATTAGTGAGTGAGTCACTAGGTCTCAATGAGTGGGACTAGTGAGCTTGATAGCCGTATCTGGATTTGATCGGTGAGGTTGAACTATATGTTCACGAATAATCGGTACCGCATGCATGGAGTTTCATTGCATAATGTATGTATGGCGTATAATATGAATGGATGTATTCCAATATTATACGTGTTGTTTTGTGTTGGTGTTGAGTATGATTATGATTATGAGTTGATGTTGCCGTTGCTGAATGTGTGATCTGATTAGGGTGATGATATGTGTTAAATTACTTAGCATTACATGATATTTTATAATGCTTATTATATCGATTGAGGAACTCACCCTTACAACTATGTTTCAGGTAACGAGCAGTGATTGAGTAGAAGCTAGTGCTTGGAGTCTAGTGTAGTTCCTTAGTGGGTCATGCTCTGGTAGATGTAACATCGGGACGGAATGTTTTACCTTGTTTCATTTGTTGGTTGTTGGACAGTTTTACATGTAATGTGTTACATGGTTTGCATACTGTTAGATCTTCTATCCGCTGCGAATTGTGCAATGTCTTAATTTGATTTATAAATGAGCATGACAAGCTATTTTGATGAATGGTGTGAAGTGTCAAGTGTGACACCCTTAATTGCATATTTACTCTGATTTATATTTTGTTGTTTTAATTTAAAAGTTTGGGGTATTTTAAAAAGGGTGTTACATTAGTGGTATCAGAGCATAGTCGGTCGAGTCGTAATTATTTTGTTCCCCTGTACGGGATAGGTGTTGTGTAACCCTATCAGTACTTATTGTTTTAGCTTGTTGGACTTTCAGAATAGAATGGCTGGAAGAGGTAGAGACGATGCTGCGATTGCTGAGGCTCTGGGTATGCTAGCTGGAGTACTTGGAGGGAATCCGAATGTTGTGGGCTTGGGAGCTGCTCGTCAACTGAGTGAGTTCCAGAAGAACAATCCTCCAATGTTCAAGGGAGCATACGATCCAGAGGGTGCTCAGAAGTGGTTGAAGGAGATTGAGAGGATCTTCCGAGTGACTGAGTGTGCCGATAACCAGAAGGTCAGGTTCGGTACGCATATGCTGTCAGAGGAAGCAGATGATTGGTGGGTTGCTACCCGCACTGAGTTGGAAGCTGCTGGGGGTGCTGAGATCACTTGGGCGGTGTTCAGAGAGAGATTCCTGAGGAAGTACTTTCCCGAGGATGTCAGAGGAAAGAAAGAGATAGAGTTCTTAGAATTGAAGCAGGGCAACCGGTCTGTTACTGAGTATGCTGCTAAGTTCACAGAGCTGTCGAAGTATTACACTCCCTATAATGAGGCTATTGGGGAATTTTCAAAATGTGTGAAGTTTGAGAACGGGTTACGTCCCGAGATCAAGCAGGCTATTGGGTATCAGCGGATTAGGGTGTTTTCTGACTTGGTTGACTGTTGCAGGATTTTTGAACAGGATACCAAGGCCAGAGCGGAGAGCTATCAGCAGAGGGTTGATAGGAAAAGCAAGAATCAGAATGATCGTGGAAAACCGTATGCAGCTGGCAAGGGTTTCCAGAGACAGAGTGGGGTGAAGAGACCTAGTGGGGGAGACTCCAGTGCCCCTGCTAAGTGTTTCAGATGTGGTCAGGCTGGACATCGTATCCATGAGTGTACCAGTACTGAGAAGAAGTGTTTCAAGTGTGGAAAAGGTGGTCACTTGGCTGCAGAGTGCCGGTTGAAGACTGTGACTTGTTTCAACTGTGGAGAGGTGGGTCATATCAGTCCACAGTGTCCTAAGCCGAAGAGAGAGAACCAGTCGGGGGCAAGGTCTTTGCTTTATCGGGTTCTGAGACTTCTGCAGATGATCGTTTGATCCGAGGTACGTGTTATATTAATGGCTTTCCTCTTGTAGCTATTATTGACACAGGTGCGACTCATTCCTTTATATCTTTGGATTGTGCTGTGAAACTTAAATTAGAGATATCTGAGATGCATGGTAGTATGGTGATTGATACTCCTGCGAAGGGTTCAGTGACTACTACTTCAGTTTGTTTAAATTGTCCTTTGAGTATTTTTGGTAGAGACTTTGGGATGGACCTCGTGTGTCTTCCACTAGTGCAGATTGATGTTATCCTGGGTATGAACTGGTTGGTGTTTAACCGAGTTTATATCAACTATTTTGATAAGACGGTGATCTTTCCTGAGATTGAGGAAGGAAAGAGTTTGTTTCTATCAGCAAGGCAGGTGAATGAGGCAGTAGCAGATGGGGCAGAGTTGTTTATGCTGTTAGCGACTTTGGAGGCTAAAGATAAACTGGTGATTTGCGATCTAGCCGTGGTGTGTGATTTTCCTGATGTGTTTCCTGAAGAAGTGAATGAATTACCACCAGAGCGTGAAGTTGAGTTCTCGATTGATTTGGTACCTGGTACTAGGCCGATATCGATGACTCCGTACCGTATGTCTGCTGTTGAGTTAACTGAATTGAAGAGTCAGCTGGAAGATCTGTTGGATAAGAAATTTATTCGTCCGAGTGTGTCACTGTGGGGCGCGCCAGTGTTATTGGTTAAGAAGAAAGAAGGTACTATGAGATTGTGTGTGGACTACAGGCAACTGAATAAAGTGACGATCAAGAATCGGTATCCTTTGCCGAGGATTGATGATTTGATGGATCAGTTGGTTGGTGCGAGTGTGTTCAGCAAAATAGATTTGAGAACGGGTTATCATCAGATACGTGTGAAAACTGAGGATATTCAGAAGACTGCTTTCAGAACAAGGTATGGACATTATGAGTATTCTGTAATGCCTTTTGGTGTGACTAATGCGCCTGGAGTATTTATGGAGTATATGAATAGGATTTTCCATCCTTACCTAGACAAGTTTGTTGTGGTGTTTATTGACGATATTTTGGTGTATTCGAAATCGGAAGAAGAGCATGCTGAGCATTTGAGAATGGTTTTAGGAGTTCTACGAGAAAAGAAGTTATTTGCTAAGCTGTCTAAGTGTGAATTTTGGTTAGAAGAGGTTAGTTTTCTTGGTCATGTGATTTCAAGAGGTGGTGTTGCTGTTGATCCTTCTAAGATAGAAGCGGTATCTAAGTGGGAAGCTCCGAAGTCAGTTTCTGAGATAAGGAGTTTTCTTGGACTTGCAGGTTATTATAGGAAGTTCATTGAGGGATTTTCTAAGTTGGCGTTACCGTTGACGATGTTGACTAGAAAGGGGCAAGCGTTTGTTTGGGACTCAAAATGTGAAGAAGGTTTCCAAGAGTTAAAGAGAAGGTTAACTACTGCTCCTATTCTGATATTACCAAGTCCGTCGGAACCATTTGAGGTTTACTGTGATGCTTCATTGTTGGGTTTGGGTGGTGTTTTGATGCAGAATAAGCAGGTTGTAGCTTATGCTTCGAGACAACTGAAGGTTCATGAGAGGAACTATCCGACACACGATTTAGAGTTGGCAGCTGTGGTATTTGTTCTGAAGTTATGGAGGCATTACTTGTACGGGTCAAGATTTGAGGTTTTCAGTGACCATAAAAGTTTAAAGTATTTGTTCGATCAGAAAGAGCTGAATATGAGACAGGGGAGATGGTTAGAGTTTCTGAAGGATTATGACTTTGGTTTGAATTACCATCCGGGTAAAGCAAACGTAGTGGCTGATGCATTGAGTCGGAAATCATTGCATATGTCTATGTTAATGGTTAAGGAATTGGATTTAATTGAGCAGTTTAGAGACTTGAGTTTGGTGTGTGAGAGTACTCACAATAGTGTTAAATTGGGAATGTTGAAGTTAACGAGTGGTATTCTGGATGAGATTAGAGAGGGTCAGAAATCCGATGTGCTTTTGGTTGATAAGTTGACTCTAGTGAATCAAGGTCAAGGTGGTGAATTCAGAGTTGATGAGAATGGTGTTTTGAAATTTGGTAATCGGGTGTGTATTCCGGATGTTACCGAACTTAAGAAGAGTATTCTTGAGGAAGGACATCGTAGTGGTTTGAGTATTCATCCTGGGGCTACGAAGATGTATCATGATTTGAAAAAGTTATTTTGGTGGCCAGGAATGAAAAGAGAAATTGCGAGTTTTGTTTATTCTTGTTTGACTTGTCAGAAGTCAAAGATTGAGCATCAGAAGCCGTCTGGGCTAATGCAACCGTTGGCTATCCCAGAGTGGAAGTGGGATAGTATCAGTATGGATTTTGTTTCTGGTTTACCGAGGACAATTAAGAATTTTGAAGCTATTTGGGTGATTGTTGACAGATTGACAAAATCGGCTCATTTCATTCCGATCAGAATGGATTATCCGTTAGAGAGATTAGCTGAGTTGTATATCGAGAAAATTGTAAGTTTGCATGGTATTCCGTCGAGTATTGTTTCGGACAGAGATCCTAGATTTACATCGAAGTTCTGGGAAGGTTTGCAGAGGGCTTTGGGAACTAAGCTGAGATTGAGTTCTGCATATCATCCGCAGACTAATGGTCAGACTGAGAGGACGATTCAGTCACTGGAGGATCTTTTGAGGGCTTGTGTTTTGGAAAAGGGAGGTGCTTGGGATTGTCATTTGCCTTTGATTGAGTTTACCTACAACAATAGTTTTCATTCGAGCATTGGTATGGCACCGTTTGAAGCTTTGTATGGTAGGAGATGTCGGACACCTTTATGTTGGTATGAGTCCGGTGAGAGTGCTGTGGTTGGACCGGAGATTGTTCAACAAACTACGGAAAAGATTAAGATGATTCAGGAGAAGATGAGGATTGCTCAGAGTCGTCAGAAGAGTTATCACGACAAGAGGAGGAAGTCACTTGAGTTTCAAGAGGGAGATCATGTGTTTCTTCGCGTTACTCCGATAACTGGGGTTGGTCGAGCTTTGAAGTCGAAGAAGTTGACACCTCGATTTATTGGTCCTTATCAGATTTTGGAGAGGATAGGGGAGGTAGCCTATCGTATCGCTTTACCGCCGTCACTTGCAAATTTGCATGAGGTTTTTCATGTGTCTCAGTTGAGGAGGTACATTCCTGATCCGTCGCATGTGGTCCAAGTAGATGATGTACAGGTGAGAGATAACCTGACTGTTGAAACATCACCTATGAGGATCGAGGATCGAGAGTTGAAGCAGTTGCGGGGTAAAGAGATTGCTTTGGTAAAGGTAGCTTGGGGAGGACCAGCAGGTGGCAATGTAACTTGGGAACTTGAGAGTCAGATGAAGGAGTCTTATCCAGAGTTATTTGCTGGAGGTATGTTTTCGAGGACGAAAACTCTTTTAGTGGGGGAGAGTTGTAACACCCCGATAAAATATGTTAATTATTTAATTTAAGTTAATAGTATATTATTAATTTAATTAAATAATTGGATTATTATTATTGGATTATTATTATTATTATTATTATTGGAATAATAGAGTTGGAAATAAAAAGGTCCCATTTGGTAAAAGGGGGTTTTCACGTGAAAACAGAGAAACGACTCTAAAGTGGAAAAGGGCAAAGAGCAAGAGAACGAGGGTTGAAGAAAGGAAAAAGCTGGAAGCAAAAGGTTGCCGGATTAACTCAGGTAAGGGGGTTTATCGTCGTTTAATGGGTATTATGGGTTAACATGTAATGGGTAGTGATAAGCCATTGATTTGTCCCTAATTGGAATGATGAATGCTGTAAATTGGGAACTGATGGATGAACGAGATATGGGTTATAATGGGAGAAGATTCGTAAGAATTAGATGGAATAATGTTAGAATTTGTGAAATTGAATAGGGTATGATTCGTGTTAGATGATATGAATGAATTCTGTGTAAAAATTGGACTGTGGGAGGTTGGATTTGGGAAACCTCGTAGCAGAGAAAACCCATAGCAGATCTGGAAATTCTGGTTCTGGTCATACGCGTATGGCACTAGGCAATACGCGTATGAGATGGCCTGGAGGGGGGAAAAACTGGCGCTGATACGCGTCATACGCGTGTATTACGCGCATCCTGTGTTGGTACGCGTATGGGGTGAGGCCATACGCGTATGGATGAGGAAGATGATGATTTTAACGTAGTTTTGTCTCTGTTGGTACGCGTATGAGGAAGTGGTACGCGTAGCATACGCGTATGGGACAGGCCAATACGCGTATGGGTTTGGCTAGAAAATGGGCCATACGCGTATGGGCATGAGGCATACGCGTATGGGCAGAATTGTGATTTTTTCTGAGCTGTTGTTGTGCAGTTTTGGTCGTTTCAGCTGAGTAATGTAATTTAGCTGATGTATGCTATAGTAGGGACCATTTCCCGTTGTTTTGAGTAGTGTAGGTATTAGTAGAGTGTGCTAATACTGTGATTGATTATTTGACATGATGTGATTCTGGGATAAATATGCTGATGATGTATGATTGTATGCATAATGCTGTGAATGTATCTGTTATGTATGCAATTGTGAATGGACTGTTTATGGCTTAGAGTGTGAGCATATGTCCATCTTGGATTGTTGTTGTTGTTTGCATGCTAGGTGATTTAGCGTGCATAGTATGGCCTTTATGGTGGTAGCTAATTCCCATGGTGAGGAATTAGTGAGTGAATTATTATGGATTGTTGTTGATGTTTGCATGCTAGGTGATTAGCGTGCATAACATGGCCTTCAGGGTGGTAGCTAATTCCCATGGTGAGGAATTAGTGAGTGAGTCACTAGGTCTCAATGAGTGGGACTAGTGAGCTTGGTAGCCGTATCTGGATTTGATCGGTGAGGTTGAACTATATGTTCACGAATAGTCGGTACCGCATGCATGGAGTCTCATTGCATAATGTATGTATGGCGTATAATATGAATGGATGTATTCCAATATTATACGTGTTGTTTTGTGTTGGTGTTGAGTATGATTATGATTATGAGTTGATGTTGCCGTTGCTGAATGTGTGATCTGATTAGGGTGATGATATGTGTTAAATTACTTAGCATTACATGATATTTTATAATGCTTATTATATCGATTGAGGAACTCACCCTTACAACTATGTTTCAGGTAACGAGCAGTGATTGAGTAGAAGCTAGTGCTTGGAGTCTAGTGTAGTTCCTTAGTGGGTCATGCTCTGGTAGATGTAACATCGGGACGGGATGTTTTACCTTGTTTCATTTGTTGGTTGTTGGACAGTTTTACATGTAATGTGTTACATGGTTTGCATACTGTTAGATCTTCTATCCGCTGCAAATTGTGCAATGTCTTAATTTGATTTATAAATGAGCATGACAAGCTATTTTGATGAATGGTGTGAAGTGTCAAGTGTGACACCCTTAATTGCATATTTACTCTGATTTATATTTTGTTGTTTTAATTTAAAAGTTTGGGGTATTTTAAAAAGGGTGTTACAGTTTTCATTTGATGTATTTTCTGCATTCATGCTTGAAAATGGTTGATGACTCACATTCTTAACAAAGTTGTTCATTTTTTCCAATGATTTAAGGATGTCTCATTGTTTTGGTGTTTTACTTCGTTTTTCTCTTTGATTTTTGAACATGATTGAAGTTTGTGCTCTTGATGATGATTTAAGGATGTCCCAACACTATTTCTTGAAGATTATTTCTTTGGTTTCTTTGATTCTTGAAAATGGTTGATGGTTTTTTCAACGAAAAGGACATTACTTGATTTTATGGGGTTTTACACTATAAAAACAAAAGCTTTGTTAATGGAACCCAAGCCTAGTTTTTCGTATTTTGCTCTTTATTTGCAAATATGTTTCTTCTTTGATTTTTACATTGGTAGTTGTTTTCATGAAGTCTATTCTTTTGTAACATGGTTGTTTTCATTATATAGTGTTTCTCCCTAGTAGGTGTCAGATGTGAGAATTCGGAAGGTTGGTCCTTTAAAATGAGGATCAAGGACATATACTTTGTTGCCATTGATCGGAACAAGCCATTGTTAGAATAAAAAGAGCCCATGAAGGGCCAAATCGTATGATGTCCTCTCCATGCATGGCCCCACCTCACGGTTTCCCAATGGACCGAAGGGACTATCTCCCCTCCTAAGAACCTTGGGAGGGCGAATCTCGGCTGCTCATGAAGTCTGACATTGTGCCGCCTCCTTGGCGCCTGCCATGTCCTGGGTTAAGGCACATATCGCCTGCTGTTGAACCGTCTGCATCTTTGCCAAACGCTCAATCTTCTCGTCAAGAGGGACCCCAATCATCTCTCCTACAAATAACAAACATCATTAAAATACAACAACAGACAGAGTTAAGTCAAAAAATATTTTTCATACCTAAATATTCTTTCACTGCATCACCATCTTCTATATCCTAGTTAATAAGGATATTAGACTTTATGGAGTGGAAGCACTCAAGAACATGAATCATTTCTCAGTCGAGGGGAGAAAGGAAACGTGGATCCACCCTCATATTAGCTCACGGATCCGAAGACCAAGATATAGGGAAAATAGGTTCACTCTTCGCCCCCGTTATAACGGGAGAAGCACCATCATGCTATTTTTTTCGCACAAATTTCCCCCTTCCAATCCTCATAAGGGTTGGCGAAGGGTTTTAGCAGGCATCCACTAGGAAAAGGGCGCAACGTCACCCAACCATTAGTGTGAAGGAGTTTCATCCTAAAAAAAATGGAGAAATACTCTGACAGATGGGGATACACCCAAACTATATCGAACTATCTAGAAAGCTCTAAGTATACCACATACATTCAGAGTAGCTTGAGATGGGACGACATTAGTGTGATACCCTAAATATTGCCCCACCTTAAAATCATCGATTTGGTCATAAGATTTCATTTTCATGCATAGGTCAATGTCTAAAATTGAGATTTAAAATATAATTTGGATTATGTTTGATTTTCTTGACCAATCCATACATCATGCATCATTAAAGTTTTTTGGGTTGACGTTTATATCATCCTTGGGTGAGATATAAAAATATGGGCCTTTGTGAATCTTTCTTTTAAGGTTTTGTTCCATTTTAGAGATATCTGCTCATGTGGGCTTTGTTTCAAATTCATTTGTCATGCCCATTTCATTTATTAAATCCAAGTCATTTATTCAATTCCATTTTTGGTTTAAGTTGGTTTGAATCTCACACCATTATACTCCATTATCCATGATCATTGGTTTTGCACTTGTTCTTTTGGGCCAATCAAGTCATGAAGGGTTTGAGTTATGCCTAAATCTTTGGTTTGGATGTTTGAAAGTCAATTATTAAAGGGAAATTTAGTTTGGTTTATTTTTTTGCTTTGGAAAGTCACAAGAAAAGTTACAAGTTTTAACTTCTTTTTTTGAATTTGGCGCCACTTTACTCATCAAATCAAGTCATTCCTATCCTAGGTTATTCATTCATATCCAAAGCGATTCATTCACATCCTAAAACCATTCATTAATATTCAAGATCAAGCCATTATTTCCTAAACCAATTCATTCACCATTAAAATAAGCCATTTATATTCAAACAACCCATGCAATAACCTTCTTTTGCATTCAATATCATTTCATTCCAAAACCATTAAAGTGTTACAATACAAAGAAAATCAATGAAAGCAAAAAATATTTTACATTAATTTGAAGCTTCATACAACAATTTGGAATATAAGATACAAGTATGCCACATGGAATCCAAGCTTAGCCAAAGAGAAAACTTCAAAGAAATCTTAGCTTAGAACTAAGTATTCAAGCTACCAACAACATACTTGCTTGCTTCATAACCAAGCAACCTCACATACATGCTTATTTCCATGGAAATCTATCAATATGAAATACACTAAGTTGTTACAGCAAACTAATAAGGTAAGTCAAATTGGAGAAAGGAGATGAAAAGTTCATGCTACTTATTCATAAGCCAACACCTGCATCAAATAGAAACAACACACCCAGTGGCGGAACTGAGGGGGGACGTGGGAAGGCCATGCCACCCCTCATTTTTTTTTAATTCATATATATTAAATTACTAAAACATCCTTATTTTAAATTAAAATTAATTTTTATTTTTTCTTTTTCATTCAAAGTTAGGTTAAAATACAGATAAGGTAAAAAGCTCATACCTTTCCTTTCTTTCTCATATGGGTTTGCTACCGGCACCGGAATCGGAACAAATTAAAGTGATCGGCATCTAACAGGTAAAAACCTTTATTCATTCTTCTTTTATAAAAAGTAACAAATTAAAGTGATTGCTTGATTTGTGTTTTTGAGATTTTTAGGGTTCTTCTTTCTTGATGTGTTAAAATAATCTATATGAGGTTTATTAAGTCAATTCATAACACTGTAATTTACAAATATAGTTATACACTGTAATAAGGTTTATTTAATCATTGTTGCTGCTAATTTCTAATAGTGAAGTTACCGGTATTTGAAAACGGATTAAAGTTGATTAATTAAGTTTATTAATTTTTTTCTCTTTTAATTTTTATGTTCTCTAAATTGATTTTTGGATCTGATATGATATTATAGGAAGAGTAAAGATGAATAATAGGAAAATTGATTCTTTTTTCAAAAGGAAAGCATGTGAAATTGAAAGAGAAGAGAGATATGAAGAAATTATAATCCCGACATCCGAATCTGAAACAGTTCTTGAGAATCCAACAATTGAATAGCATCATGGTTTTGAAAATTCTTTGGAACGCGATCCTGGAAAGCGTCCTCCGATTTGGCAATATCCACCAAATCAAGTGGATGCAATATGAAGAGCTTATCTAAAATGGGGTCTATATCAAATTCATTTAGAAAACTATCCTTTGTCCGGTAACGAGGATCATCCGAGAAGGTTTCAACATACTTGGTTTAACATATTTCCATCATGGTTAGAATATTCACCATCTGAAGATGTCGCATATTGCTTACCATGTTACCTTTTTAGCAAAAAACTAAGTGGACGCCCCGGATCACTCGTCTTTATTTCTATGGGTTTTAGAAATTGGAAGAAAGTTAGGAATGGAAAACATTGTTCCTTTCTTAAACACATAGGGAAGGATCCTTGCTCACCACACAACAATGCAATGAAAGCTTGTCAAGACTTGTTGAATCAAGATGGTCATATTAGAAATGTTATTCAAGTGCAAAGTTCAAGTCAAAGAGTGAATAATCGGTTACGACTCAAGACTTCAATTGACATTGTTCGTTGGTTAACACTACAAGCTTGTGCTTTTAGGGGTCACGACGAAAGTAGTAAATCAAGAAATCAAGGTAACTTTCTTGAGTTATTGAAAATTGTAGCATCCTACAATGATGAAGTTGCAAAAGTTGTGTTGGAAAATGCTCCACAAAATTGCAAGTATACTTCACATCAAATTCAAAAAGAGCTCTTGCAAATTCTTTCTAGTAGGGTGAAAAAGAGTATTCGTGAGGAAATTGGTGATTCCAAATTTTGTATCGTTGTTGATGAAGCTCGTGATGAGTCAAAAAAGGAACAAATGGCTCTTGTATTAAGATTTGTTGATAAAGTTAGTTTAATACAAGAGAGATTTTTTGATGTGGCACATGTTAAAGACACCACATCTTTAACTCTTAAGGAAGCAATATGTGATATACTTTCTCGACATAACCTTGATGTTTCTAACATTCGTGGCCAAGGGTATGATGGTGCTAGCAATATGAGAGGAGAATGGAATGGTTTAACTCTTTCTTGTTCTTTATCTCCTAAGGATGGATATAAAGCTTTTAGCATTGATACTATTTGTTCTTTAGTTGAAAAATATTATCCTATGGATTTTAGTGATCAAGAGAAGAATAATTTGCAATTTCAACTCCAACATTTTCTATTTGTTGCTCGTCAAGCATCAAACTTGAATAATTTATCAATCAAGAAGTAAGTTTCAGCCTGTCCAGATGCAACCAAACATGAACATAGTTCTTGAATAGTTGATAAATTATTCAAGTTTGATGCTTGACGAGCAACAAATAGAAAATGTTGGAGTTGAAATTGCAAATTATTCTTCTCTTGATCACTAAAATCCATAGGATAATATTTTTCAACTAAAGAACAAATAGTATCAATGCTAAAAGCTTTATATCCATCCTTAGGAGATAAAGAACAAGAAAGAGTTAAACCATTCCATTCTCCTCTCATATTGCTAGCACCATCACACCCTTGGCCACGAATGTTAGAAACATCAAGGTTATATCGAGAAAGTATATCACATATTGCTTCCTTAAGAGTTAAAGATGTGGTGTCTTTAACATGTGCCACATCAAAAAATCTCTCTTGTATTAAACCAACTTTATCAACAAATCTTAATACAAGAGCCATTTGTTCCTTTTTTTACTCATCACGAGCTTCATCAACAACGATACAAAATTTGGAATCACCAATTTCCTCACGAATACTCTTTTTCACCCTACTAGAAAGAATTTGCAAGAGCTCTTTTTGAATTTGATGTGAAGTATATTTGCAATTTTCTGGAGCATTTTCCAACACAACTTTTGCAACTTCATCATTGTAGGATGCTAAAAGTTTCAATAACTCAAGAAAGTTACCTTGATTTCTTGATTTGTTACTTTCGTCGTGACCCCTAAAAGCACAAGCTTGTAGTGTTAACCAACAAACAATGTCAATTGAAGTCTTGAGTCGTAATCGATTATTCACTCTTTGACTTGAACTTTGTACTTGAATAACATTTCTAATATGACCATCTTGATTCAACAAGTCTTGACAAGCTTTCATTGCATTGTTGTGTGGTGAGCAAGGATCCTTCCCTATGTGTTTAAGAAATGAACAATGTTTTCCATTCCTAACTTTCTTCCAATTTCTAAAACCCATAGAAATAAAGACGAGTGCTCTGGGACGTCCACTTAGTTTTTTGCTAAAAAGGTAACATGGTAAGCAATATGCGGCATCTTCAGATGG